>NC_137783.1:1723808-1936308 GCF_963455305.1 Plecotus auritus | reverse complement strand
GGGCCGGATCCGGCCCGTTCGGCTGTTCTATCTGGCCCGCGGAGCCGAAAGAGCGGAGGGTTCTCTTGCTCTCCCCTCCGCTCCTTTACTTTGAATTTATATTAGTTCACACAAACACTCCATCCATGCTTTTGTTCCGGCCCTCCGGTCCAGTTTAAGAACCCATTGCGGCCCTCGAGTCAAAAAGTTTGCCCACCCCTGTCCTAGCCCCTCGCCCACCAGCCACGTCAGTTCTCCAAGGCACACGCCCCCGTGGCATGTCCTGGGTCGGGATGCCAGGCTGTGGGCCCCAGAGGCCAAAGGAGGCTCCCGCCAGCTGGTCGGGGGCTGCAGGGATACGAGGGGCTGCCAAGGGAGCTGTCCGGGGGCCCCCAGGGGCAGGGCCACGGAGGCTCAGAGCCGCCGCTCACAGGTGGGAAGTGCTCCCTGGTCCACAGGGGAAGCTCGGCTTCGAGGGCCCACAGGGCCCGAGGCCGCTGGGAAGCGCTGCCCTTTCCTGCATCCGTGTCGCCTGGATGCTCCGGACGCCCCCCTCCCAACGCCTCGGGCGCGGCAGCCAGCACCCCACGGCGACGCTTCACTGTGAGACGCACCGAACGATTCCAGTTCCCCCCCCGGTAACGGGACCAAGAGAAACCCGAGAACCTCGCTGGCACCCAGGGAGCCTCGGGGAGAAGCCCCACGCTCTCGCCACCCCACCCTGCGCCGCCACTGCCCCGGCTCCGTCCTAGGCCTCCCTGGTGCAAGGTTCCCGGGGACAGAGGGCGGGGCGGGCCTGGCTACCGGGTGCTGCAGGTGTGAACGGAGTGCCAGGGAGGGAGGCGCGCCGCTGCGGAGCGGAGGCCAGGTGGCGGGCGGCGCCAGGAGGCACTTCAGGGTGAAGCCCTGGGCTCCGCCACGTCCTGGCTGTGGCGCCTCCACCAGCTGTTTCTTCTCTGGGGCTCAGCTTGCTCATCTGTAAAATGGGCATGGTGACAGCACCCACCCCACGTCGTGAGGACCCAGGAGGTGCCCACTGAGTATTGAGAGCATCTGCCCGTGGGCACTGGGCAGGGAGGAGCCCACTTTCCCCACCTGGACCTCTCACGGTGGGTGGGAGCGCTTGCCCACCTCACCCCAGGCAGCCACCCCACTGCCAAGGGGGCTGGGCAAATGGTCTGGGAGACCGGGTCGACCGAGACTCCAAACCCCCGCCTCTCACCCAGGAAGAGAGACCCCGCAGGGCGGTGGAGGGCGGAGGCCTCGGCTGCGGGGTCCCTGGGTGGAAAGGCGAACCCCAGCTGGCAGATCAAACCTGAGGTGACAGTGAGACCAGCGTCCGAGGGGAGGGTGGCTTCTCGCCATCACGGGGGAGGCTGCTCTGCCTGTTTTGTTGTTTTAATGTCTTTATCGACGTCAGAGAGGAGGGGAGAGGGAGAGAGACATCAATGAGGAGAGAGAGTCACTGATCTGGGCCACAACCCGGGCCTGTGCCCTGACCGGGACTGGAGCCCATGGTCAGACCAGGCTGGCTTTGCACTAGAGAAATACAGTCATCCGCGCACACAGGGGGCACCCCTGTTGATTCTGGAGGCTCCGGCCCAGCTCCCGAGTGTCCCGACGGGCAGCAGCTCAGGGTCAGGGAGCCCAGGGCTTTCCCGCCCTGGGACTGGGTTGGCACCTTGCACGTGCCCTGGGCACCATGGGCTGGGCTTCTGGAGTCCTTGAGTCTCAGCCATGCCATGTGGTGACGGCAGCACCTGCCCCCCCCCCCCCCCCGCTGGCGGCTCTCCAGGGCTGGGCACTGCGGACACATGTGGACCCGCCCTCCCTGGCGTCACCACGGGACCCCCCTGGATGCCAGGATCTCTGCTGAACCAGCTGTGCCTCCCCTCTCCCTGCAGCTGGCACTGTGGGCAGAGTGTGGGCAGAGTCCAGGCAAGGAGCAGAGTCCAGAGTCCGGAGAGAGAGGAGGGAACAGGCGGTGGTAAGAACACGGCCGAGCCCTGGCCGCCGGCCAGTGGCCTCAGGACAGTGATGAGGTCACACAGACCCGGCAGGCCCCAGCAGGGCCTCAGGCCACGGGGGCTCACCTCCCGACCCGTGGCCACCCCGCGCCCCCGCCCTCGGTGCTCCCGCACTGACCGGCCGCGCTGACCTGCCCTGCGAGCCTCTGAGGCAGGTCGGAGCCCGCAAACCTCAACGTGTTTATCCACAAACACGAGTGGGAAGCGCGGGCAGGGCGTGGACGCCTCAGGCCTTGCTAGACGCAGACCCCAGGCCCCGGGGACCCACCTTTCTCTAGGGGAGCAGCCCGGCCCTGCAGGGGGGGGGGGGCACGGCCTGCCCTCCTGCCTCTGGGGTGTTTTTGAGCCTCAGGTTCCTTCTCTTTTTTTTTCTCTCTTTTTTAAAAAAAATGTATTTTTATGGATTTCAGAGAGGAAGGGGGGGGGAGAGAGAGAGAGAGATAGAGAGAGAGCATGCAACATCAATGATGAGAGAGAATCATGGATCGGCTGCCTCTTGCAGGCCCCCCACTGGGGATCGAGCTGCAACCCGGGCCTGTGCCCTGACCGGGAATCGAACCCGGACCTCTGGCTCCCGGGTCCCTTCCCTGTAAATGCGGCAGCTGCCCCGGGGCCATGGGAAATTGCCCTGCGACCGGCATGGGCAGGCCCGAGCTCGGCTCTGCCATGATGGCTTCTCGGAGCATCCTTAGGGGAGTCGGGGTGTGAGGCGTGTGGAGGCTCATCCGTGAGCTGCGTGAGGGACCCGGGCCCCCAGGGCTGGCGTCCTCCCAGGGGCAGCAGCGTGGGGTCACCCTTCCTGCTACCCCAGCCCCACCCTGCTGTCCCCGGTTTCCACAGCGTGGCCCTGCCCACCGACGTGGAGACCGAAACGGCCTCCCCCCCAGATGTTCCTGTGCCCCCCATCGGCAGCCAGCACCCCATGACGGCCCTGCCGTCACCCCACTCCAGAGGCAGGCGGGCTGAGTCTTTATTTATCTTTGTTGTTTATCTTTGTGGGCAGAAGTGGTTTCATACATATTATTCTACGGCTTTTTCACGTGCTACGGGCAACCCTCGTGTCATAGGACCCAAAGTCAGCAGCCAGCGAGAGCCCGCTCTCCTAACAGCCGCACAACCTACTCCCGAGGGACACGTGGCTGTCCCCCCCCCCCCCCCCCGCACCTCAGCCGTAAACATCTGCACCAGGGTGCGGTCTATCACGCCAGGCGTCAATACTGCATGCATCAGCACACGCAACCTTTCACCGACTGGCCATACTACAGATGTGAACTTCAAAAACAACGCTGCTCAGCCGGCCGCGTGGCTCAGGGGTTGAGCGTTGACCCGTGAACCAGGAAGTCAGGGTTCGATTCCCGGTCAGGGCACAGGCCCGGGTTGAGGGGGCACCATGGGCTGGGCTTGTGCAGGAGGCGTGCAGGAGGCAGCCGATCCATGATTCTCTCTCATCATGGATGTTTCTCTCTCTCCCTCTCCCTCTACCTTCCACTCTCTCTAAAAATCAATAAAAACATATTTAAAAAAATAACACTACTTAAACATTGCTCCTTTATTTGTTTAATTTGGGGATAAGCGTGTGAACCCCCTGGATTGGGATCTGCGGGGGACTCCAGGCTCCTGTGACCTGTGACCCTTGAGCATCAGGGCGGGGAAGTGAGGGGTGATGGGAGCCACGGGACTCAGGAAAGGAGGGGCACACCTTACACGCTCTGCGCTTTCGAGGAAATAGGGGAGCAGGCCCGGGAGGACCCGCCGCGTCACCGAGAGGACATGACTGACATGGGACCCCAGGGATTTGGACCCCGGATTCCGATATTCACGCTCCAGTGGGGATGTTTACGAGGAGGAGGCAAAGCAGTGAGAGGAGAACACAGCCCCGGAGTGAGCTGCCCGCTCCGGCCGCCCTCCCATCTCTGAGCCCGCGCTTCACCCCCACGGGAGACGGCAGCAAGGGAGACAGGACAGGACATTCTCCCCAACGCCCCTTGTCCAAGGTCCAGGCTGAGTCAGGAAGGTTCCCGCTGCCTAAACAAACTCAGCCCAGCGCCCGCCCCTCCGACAGCCTCAGGCCCCGCTGGCAGGTGCTGGGCCACGTGGTGGGGGGATGGATGCAGCAGGGCCGACTCCTGGGACCCGTGTCCCAGGGCTGATGGTGCCCACGTGGGCAGCACCAGGGGAGGTCGGGCCTGCGCCTGCCAGGCTCCAGACAGGGTCCCCTGGCCTGTTCCTCTTGGCTAAGACCTGCTGGGAGGGGCCTGAGTTTCATGGGGTCCCCGGCTCCGGGTGCACCCTGGGCTGTGAGAGGCCCCCCTTGGAAGGAGGGGCTGCGGTGGGTGGTGCCGGGGGAATTGCTTTATGAGGCTGCCAGGGCCCAGCAGAGCCTCGACCTTCCGGCCGGCAGGGCCCAGCAGATGTGCTTTAGTGGCCGCGCCAGGAGGCAGGAAATGCCCGGCCTTTCACATGCAGATGCCGGGGGTGCTTTGTGCTCAGAGCCGGATCGGACCAGCCTCTGAATGGCTCTCCAATAAAGCGCCTGCTGCGGGGACCCAGGCCCGTTACAGATGTCCCAGGACCACGCCCCGCCCAGCAGCCCCAGGGCAGGGAAATCACCGTCCCCAGTGGCTCCAAGAAGGGACCACACTGCCGGGGAAGGACAAGGGGCAGAGTCACCGTGGCCTGGAAGCCTGGCCTCCTGGCCGCCCATCTGGGGCCCTGCTGGCCCGGATGTGGTCTTCAGACCCTGGCATCACTGGATCTGCGAGGCCACGCCCCCTGAGTCCCCATCCCCGGCCTCTCCCCCTGACACCAGCCTTTCTGGGTGCTCTTTTCACTGGTCGCCCCGCCGGGACAGGTGGCTTCGGGGGCTGTGGGACCCAGAGCCCTCAGGAGGCACTTGCTGGGTGTGGGTGAAGGAATGAGGTGGTGAGGCTGGCAGGGAGAGCCGGGCTCTGCAGTCGGGCAGATGTGGGTGAATCCTGGCAGTTCTGAATCTCTGAGCCCCGGCCCCACTTTGAAAAGGGGTGCACACCCACCTCGGGGCTGGCTGTGAGGGGGGCGTGTGGGGTCCGGCACCTGCGTGGGACCGGGCAGGCCTCCCTCAGTCCATGGCGACGGCTATTATGTTCGACACGGTTTCAAAGAGCAGAGTTTATCCTCCCCATGGGCGCTGTCCCCAAAAAGGTGGAACTTTTCAGGACGCCAGAGGACAGCTGTCACCACAGAAAGAAGAGGAAGAGGCTGGGGACTGCCCCTCCCCCTGGGGGTGCCCAGACGGAAGGTGCTATTTGGGAACCTATGGTCTGGTGCTGGGGAGCTGGGGTGGCGGCGAGCTCTCCCCCAGGACCCGGGTCCCCCCCTCCCGCCCCATCACCCTTGTCCTAG
Source organism: Plecotus auritus (assembly GCF_963455305.1). Classification (NCBI taxonomy): domain Eukaryota; kingdom Metazoa; phylum Chordata; class Mammalia; order Chiroptera; family Vespertilionidae; genus Plecotus; species Plecotus auritus. Next base: position 1,930,921 of record NC_137783.1, on the reverse strand, counting down.
GGCGGAGCCCTTGTCCCCCAGGCACTTCCTCCAGTTCCATGACTTCAAAGCCAGCCGCACACATCAAGGCCGTAGAGGGGAGGTGCAAAGGGACCTGGGGCGGGGGGAGCGGGGGAGTGGGGGCTGCAGAAACGTACACAAAGCAGGGGCTGCTCCGGAAAATTCCTAGTAGAGTCCTTTCTTCCCTCGGCCACCACGAAAGGAAATAGCGTGGTCCCCCCCCCCCGCCCCCCCAACCCCCATACCTGAAACATCCCAAGGAAAACCCCAAAGCCGGCCTGTGTTACTGGGGGGAAGTTTCCCGAACTACACTCACTCGGCCTCACTCTGGGCTCCACCCAGGCCTGAGCCAGGCTGGGCCGCGTGGAGGGCCTCGTCGTCGTCACTGCGGCGGGAGCTGCGGGGGTGGGGGGGGCGGAGGAAGGTTGGGGGACCCAGGGGACACCACAGTGCAGAGTGGCCCCAGTTCTGTGGGTGCTGGGGGACTCAGGGCTCTGTTCTTACAAGGTTTCCCTTTCACATTGAAATGGGTTTGAACCTTAACTCCCACGCCACTCCATCTTCAGTGAGTGCACTGCTCCCTCACCCCGAGGCCCTTCGCCCCCCTGGGCTGGTGGTGCCTCCTCCCCGCCAGCCCAGCCGCACCCTGCCCCCCTCCTCAGCACCCTTTCTCCGACTTGGTCACCCATGTGTGTCCAAGTTTACTGCCCACCTCCCCTCGGACACCAGCCCACAGTCACGGCCCCGAGGTCCGGTCCCCCCAACAGGCAGCCCAGTGCCTGCCACCACCTCGTGCTCTTGCCTGTGACAGGGCCGGCCTGAAGCTGACCTTGGGGTAAACGGAGACTAAGACAGAGGCCACGCAGGCACTGACCTGGCCCTCAGGACCCGTGCCCGCGGGGCCCAGGGCGGCACCCAGGTCTGGGGTTCTCTCCTGGGCGCCACGTCTCCCTTTTTTGAGTTCTTGGCCTCTCACACACCTCCAGCCTGGCCTTGCCGGGCAGGGCAATGTGGCTGCTATACGGACAGGTGAGGCGCTGAGCCCCGGCCAGGTCAGACCCCAGGCAGAGGTCCCCATGAGCGGCTATGGGAGGCCAGTCCTGTGCAGTTAGCCCTTGCCAGCTGCCCGTCAACATCATGGCAGCACCGGCCCAGGTCCAGTGGTGCCACCCGTGGTCCCGGCATGTCCTCCATGCGCTGCCCCCCTCCTACTGTCTAAACCAGGGGTCCTCAAACTACGGCCCGTGGGCCACATGCGGCCCGCCGAGGACATTTATCCGGCCCGCCGGGCGCCGCTGCCTGTCCTGCTTAGCAGCCGACGCGTCCCGGGGCCCGCAGTGCGCATAGGAATTTGTTCATAGTTTTTTTTTAAACTATAGTCCGGCCCTCCAACGGTCTGAGGGACAGTGAACTGGCCCCCTGTTTAAAAAGTCTGAGGACCCCTGGTCTAAACAGATGATCAAATACAGTCCAATTGCCTAGCTGGTATAGCTCAGTGGTTGAGCATCGACTTTTTTTTTTAAATATATTTGTATTGATTTCAGAGAGGAAGGGAGAGAGAGAGAAACATCAGTGATAAGAATCATTGATTGGCGGCCTTCTGCATGCCCCACACTGGGGATCACACTGGGAATCTGAGCCCACAACCCGGGCATGTGCCCTGACCGGGAATCGAACCGCGACCTCCTGGTTCATAGGTCGACGCTCAACCCACTGAGCCATGCGGCTGGGCGAGCGTGGACTCTTGAACTAGGAGGTCAGGGTTCGATTCCCGGTCGGGGCACATGCCTGGGTTGTGGGTTCGATCCCCAGTAGGGGGCATGCAGGAGGCAGCTGATCCATGATTCTCTCTCATCGTTGATGTTTCTCTCTCTCCCTCTCCCTTCCTCTCTCTGAAACCAATAAAAACATTTATTTTTAAAAAATACAGTCCCACTGAATTACAGTGCCAGTCCCACGTAATTCGAAGTTTTCTGGTAACCACCTTAACAAAAGTCAAAAGAAACAGATGGAATTAATTTGATAGGTTTTATTTAAACCTAATATACTCAGATCTTACCAACATGTAATGCATATGAACTACAAGCCCAGCGTGGATCGTACACTGACGGCTCATCCCTAGCAGACCAGCCCCCTGCCCAGCGCTCCACGCACCCAGTTGGGCTGCGCGGCTCCAACCCCGGAGCCTGTGCTCGCCCGGGGGCGCCGGCTCCTCCCCGGGCGGGTTCTCGGGGCTCCGGGCGGGGCGGGGCCAAGGCAGGAGCCCCGCCCCAGGCCCCGCCCCTCCAGGCCCCGCCCCCGGCAGCGATCAGAGTGGCGGGAGGGACCCGGCTGAGCGGGTGGCCCGGCGCCCACGGCGGCCAGCGCGGCCCACTCACCTCGCCACCGCCTCCACGGAGCCGGCGATCGGCCTGCCGCCGCCCTCGCCGCTGTCGTACAGGACGCCCGAGATGTCGAGCAGCACCCCGCGCACGCCGGCCAGCCGGTCGCCCCACGCGGCCATCGCGCCCCGCCGTGCAACTGCGACTGCGTGTCCCAACCCCGGGCTGGAGGCTGTGGCTGCGCTCGGCGCGCGGGGGAGCCTGGGAAGTGTAGTGACGCGGGGCGGGGCCGGGGGAAGGGGCGGGGCCGGGGGAAGGGGCGGGGCGGGGCCGGGGGAAGGGGCGGGGCGGGGCCGGGGGAAGGGGCGGGCTCTGCCTTTGGCCTTGGGGGTCACGTGCTCCCAAATGGGTGTCTTCTCGGCAAACCAGGGATGAAAGTCAGACCCTAGGGAATGCGAGCGGGAGACGGACACCTGCAAAGGCAGCAAGAGTCAGCACAGGCAGGCCCGGGGCTGCTTGGCGGGAGCGTGCAGCCTTAGAGCCGTGGTCGGCAAACCGCGGCTCGCGAGCCACATGCGGCTCTCTGGCCCCTTGAGTGTGGCTCTTCCACAAAATACCACGGCCTGGGCGAGTCTATGTTGAAGAAGTGGCGTTAGAAGAAGTTTAAGTTTAAAACATGTGGCTCTCCAAAGAAATGTCCATCGTTGTCCTGTTGCTATTTGGCTCTGTGGACGAATGAGTTTGCCGACCACTGGGTTAGAGCAATGGAGCTGGACCATTGGCCACACAATCCCGCATCTGCGAAGCCAGGCCAAGGCAGTGATGCTAAAGAGGATGGCTGCAGTGTGAGCCACGACGCCAGAACGAGCCGGAAGGAAAGTGTGAGGGCGGGGATTGTTCAAGGAATTACAACATGGCTACTGAAAGAAATACCATGCCACCAAAAAAGGAAGACTGGGGCCCTGGCCGGTGTGGCTCAGTGGATAGAGCGTCGGCCTGCGAACTGAAAGATCCCAGGTTTGATTCCAGTCAAGGGCACATGCCCAGGTTGTGGGCCCGACCCCCAGTTGGGGACTTGCAGGAGGCACCCTGTGCCATCTCATCGTAGATGTTTCTATCTCTCCCTCTTCCTTCCTCTCTGAAATCAGTAAAAATACATTTAAGCCCTAACCGGTTTGAAGGGTCCCTGGTTCGATTCCGGTCAAGGGCATGTACCTTGGTTGCGGGCACATCCCCAGTAGGGGGCGTGCAGGAGGCAGCTGACAGATGTTTTTCTCTCATCAATGTTTCTAACTCTCTATCCCTCTCCCTTCCTCTCTGTAAAAAATCAATAATATATATATTTTTTAAATAAATGAAGACTGGGTAGCAACATGGGAAATGCTCACGTTACCACATTGTATGAAAAAGCAGAATGCCAAGCTGTACGCAGACCACAGCCCTGCAAAAGTCCGGATGCGTAGGAACAGGGCCGGAAGAGAACGGGAATATTACGATGTGAAACAGTGAGATTTTGGACGAATTTTCACATTCCACTCAGCGTTACGCCATTTTTGCAATAAGTAAAATGGTGGCAAAGGGGAAGCGTCTCCCTGACGGCCCCGATTCTTTGGGGTGCTTACCGTGATACTTGAAGAGCTTTTGAGATCTTGCTTCTCGGCCAGTGTAATCAGTTTGGCTCAAATAAAATCTTTTAAAGATAAAGTAATGGAAACTTGAAAATAGTTGACTTCAAGGCCTGACTTAGGTTTGAAGCTTCAACAGAAGAACCATATTAGTTTGGACACTTCATTTCAGGCTCTTGATTCAAAGATACAACGAAGAATTCATCAGAATATTAGAACTTTAACCCAATTCAGTGAATTGTGCATATCATGTTGATAAGCTCATTGGGCCAACTGTGGGTTATACAGGAGAAATCTAAAAAGTGGTTCCTGCCCTGGCCGGTGGGGCTCAGTGGATTGAGCACTGTCTTGTGCACCAAAGGATAGCCAGTTGGGTTCCAAGTCAGGGCACAGCTGGCGTTGGGGGTTCGATCCCTGGTAGGGGGAGTGCAGGAGGCAGCTGGTCCACGTTCCCCGCTCCCCTCTCTCTCTCTTCCTTTCTCTCTCTCAATAAATAAATAAATAAATAAATAAATAAAAATTCTTTTAAAGAAGTAGTTCCTGCCCTTTGGGGACTTGCACTCTGGTTGGAGGGGAAATAATATTGTACCTTTTAGTGGCCATGGTTCTGAGTCGCAGACAACAGGAGCCACTCCAGCTGGAGGGGATGTGGAAAGAGGCACTGGGAGTTTAGAGATGTTCGGGGGGACTGGGGGCCAAGCTCAAATACTACGCAGCCAAGAGCCACGAGAAATGCCCAATGGACTGCTCCATGGGGACCAGCACCCCTTCCTTTGGCTCCTAAGATGCCAGGGACCTTCTATCAGGCTGATGACACAGCCCCCAAAGACCCAGAGCCTCCCACCACCAGGCCCTGCGAAGATTCTTTCTGCACTTGTGGCCCACAGCTCACTTGCACCATGTCTGGCTTGGTGGGACCTAGGCCAACCTGCAAGGGAGTCTGGGAAATGCAGTTTTTAGCCTCACAGGAGCCGAGTGAGTCCGTCTGGAGGACCTGCCAGGAACATCGTGGTTCCTACACACGTATTGAACTTCTGCTCCCTCGGCTCAGTGGACTCTAGGGGTGCGAAACGGTGTCAGGAGTGATCATTGCCTCGGGCTCCAGAGCGGGCAGAGAACAAGACGGGCACCTTTGGATCACCGGCCAAATGAGCGACACAGTCACAGCCACGAGGATGGCTCTGTGGGCCGTGGAGGGCAGCAGTGATTTCTGAGCAGAGGGACAGCCTGAACGGACCTTGCAGGATGGCTGGGTCCGGCCAGGAGGAGGGGGAGGAGGAGGAGGAGGAAGTCACTTGTGCTGGTGGGGGTGAGCCTGAGCACAGGCCCCCTCTCCCGCGGCGCTGTGTGACTCTGAGCGAATCGCTTTCTGCATCTAGGACTGTGGCCGCTTGCAGATGTCCCACGTCCTAATCCCCAGAACCTGTGTGTTTGTTGCCTTACCTGGCGAACGGGACTTCGCAGGTGAGAGTAAGCTCAGGATCTTGAAATGGGGAGATGAGCACGTGAGACTTGAGGAGTCTTTGAGATCTTGCTTCTCGGCCATGGTAATCAGCATGGATGGCCCATAGAAAGCAGAGGTTGAGCCACAAATGCAGGGGTGTTTCCCTGAGGATGTGGGATCCATCCTGAACCCATAGCCACGGCTAAACATCCCTGGATCCTATTCTTCTTTTCAGCCCAGCCGGTGCCACCTTCTGCGGTGCAAGTTGCCGATCCATCCTCACCAGGCTTGGGCGTATGCTCTCGGGCCTCCATCCATTCCTTCCAACTCTTCAACCTGCTCCGTCTCAGTGCGCCCATGGGCACAGAGACAACGCTGGGCGTGCGCAGGCCTCGGGGCAGTCCCAGGGCCAGACAGCTGTCCCTACAGTGTGAGAAAGGCTGTGCCAGTCAAGTTCTTTGACCCTGGCCAAGTGAGTTCCAGAAGGGGAGCCCTGGGGAGGTGGGGAAGGCTGCCAGGCAATTTACAGAATCAGAGGGCCCAGAACTCGCAGCTCCGCGAGTGGGAATGGCAGATGGTTCATTCCAGGCGTTGCTGCCAGGATCCCCCACCTGTGGTTGAGCGCTGTCCGATGCACCGGAAGATTGCCAGACTCCCAGGGGAAGGAGCCCACTCCCGCCCGCAGCCAGGCCCTTGATTGGCCTAGAGAGCGGCTACAGCGTTTGGACAGGTTCAAGCCTCGGGCTAATGAGAGGGCACGATCCTCTCGTGGCAAAGCCCTCCTAGCACAATTATAGCCAAAGGCTATAGTTGTAAGCTTGAACCTATGGCCCGAACCTGTGGTCCCAGGAGGCTGAGTGATGTGGGCTTGATAGAGTTCAGGTGCATGTAATTGAGTAGATTCTAAACCTGCGAGAACGTTGTAAACATTTTTTTTTTAATATATTTTATTGATTTCTTACAGAGAGGAAAGGGAGAGGATAGATAGTTAGAAACATCAATCAGCTGCCTCCTGCACACCTCCCACTGGGGATGTGCCCGCAACCCAGGTACATGCCCTTGACCGGAATCAAACCCAGGACCCTTCAGTCCGCAGGCCAACGCTCCATCCACTAAGCCAAACCAGTCAGGGCCGTTGTAAACATCTTGACCACGCCCTTACTTGGCCTCGTGGAATCTGGCTATAAAATAAAGACTCGGCTTGCAGGCCGTGGCGCTGTCTCTCCATGAGCGTCCCACCTAGCCCCAGCTTTATTCTCTTGTCTGTCTTCTTTGATCCTTCACCACCCACCCCCCTCCTCAGGCTCACCCCTGGCTGTGCTGGACACGGCTCAGATTGGCAAGCCCACCACCACAGGACATCCGAACAAAGCCAAACTCCCTGGACCAGAAAAAGGGGCAAGGACACCCATCAGGCAAAAGCAGAGACCTCACTGAGGTGAAGGCAGCCTGGGACCCTGCAGGGGGGGCGCCCAGAGTGGCCTGGCCTAGTCCTGGAAGGCCCAGCAGCAGGAGCCCGTGACCGGAGGAGACCTGAAGATGGAGGGGGTCCCCGGGAGGCACGGGATGGAGAGAGGCCCAGTGACACGCACGCCCCTGTGACAGCGAGTCCTGCCCAGGGCTCTTCTGGTTGCTGGGGCTGGAACCCCTCCCAGGCGTGTGAATGTTAATTTTTTAAAAATACGTTTTTACTGATGTCAGAGAGGAAGGGAGAAGAAGAGAGAGAGAGAGAAACATCGATGATGAGAGAGAATCGCCGATCGGCTGCCTCTTGCATGCCCCACACTGGGGATCGAGCACGCAACCCAGGCATGTGCCCCGACCGGGAATGGAACCATGAGGCCTCCTGGTTCATGGATTGACGCTCCACCACTGGGCCACACTGGCCGGGCCGGGAATATCTTAAAATGTTAGAGAACACTGAAGGGAACAGCTTCCCACCTGGTCCCTGGACCCGCAGCACAGTGCCCTCGGGCTCAGCCATTTGCTCCCAGGTCCTCTCCCGGACCCAGCAAAGTGTGCGACTGGGAGGGGAGGCCTCGGCGGCGTGTGCCCGCGCCGGGAGGGGAGGCCTCGGCGTGTGCCCGTGCCGGGAGTTCGCCTGGAGCAGGAACGGGGACTGGGCCGCCCGGGGCTCTGCTCTCTCATTTCCTGGTTCAGAGCAGTTCGGCCACTTCCTGGCTACGGGGTATTGGGCCAGTCACCCAAGCTCCGTTTTCCCAACTGCAAACGGACGACAGTAACAGGGCCTGCTTGTGGCGTCGCGGCGAGGGTTACAGTCCATAACCCAAATCAGAAAAGCCTGGCGCGAGGCCCAGAGGCGCGCCCGAGAAGCACAGCTGGTATCGTCACCCGGTCACTACCTACCAGGAGCGACTGACACCTGCTCCCCCTGCCAGTGTCACCCCGCGTTGCTTTCGTTTGTAAGTTTTTTGTTAGTCCTCACCCGAGGATATTGTTCCACTGATTTTTTTTTTAATATATTTTATTGATATTTTACAGAGAGGAAGGGAGAGGGATAGAGAGTTAGAAACATCGATGAGAGAGAAACATCGACCAGCTGCCTCCTGCACACCCCCTACTGGGGATGTGCCCGCAACCAAGGCACATGCCCTTGACCGGAATCAAACCCGGGACCCCCCAGTCCGCAGGCCGACGCTCTATCCACTGAGCCAAACCGGTTTTGGCTCCACTGATTTTTTTTAGAGAGAGCGGAAGGGAGAGGCAGAGACCAAGAGAAACGACGCCCTATCCACTGAGCCAAACCAGCTAGGGCTGATTTTTAAAAAAGCTGTTGCTTTCCAAGAGGGAATACTAACTTCTTAAAGCAAAACACGTTGACTAAACATTTGCATTTTGGTCGCAGTCTGGGGACCACGGGTGGGAAGGCTCCACGTGGAGGGCTCGCCAATCCAAGTGTCCGGGGGGGGGGGGGGGTTGCCAAGGAAAACTTGCTCCGGTGGCAGCCAGAATGCACGGCCCGGTGGGGAGGGGGACGCTAGCCCTGAGTGGTGACTCTCGGGGCGCAAGGCGGGGAGGAGAGGGGCAGGCAAACAGTCACCAGCGGGTCCCGCTGCTGCGGGGTTTCTTTCAAAAGCCAGTGCTCCCCCTCCCGCCCTGTGGACCCTCTGCTCAGAGCAAGTCCCGGGGCGCAGCTTGCAGCGTGGCGAGTAAGCTCCCTGTCACCCTGCTGTGCCTCCTGAAGCTGTCTCCTTGGCATACATGTCCTGCCCCGGGGGCTGGCCCAACCCACAGGCTTTCACCTGCAGAATCTTGGTTGTGTTTTATTTCAGGAACATGAGATTGTATCTGAGGGGCTTTCATGGGGCTTAGAACGTTGCCCCCCCTCCGCATCCACAGCAAATTCTCTCCATTGTTAGCAGCGTGCGTGGCCGGCTCCCCGAGGCCAAGGCCTGGCTGCAGTCGTGGCCACTCCGCTTGTGGGATCGCTCAGGACGCCGGGCACCATCGATTTGCATCAGCGCCTCTGGAAAGATACCGTTTAGATCTAGACTGTGGAATTCACTAAATAGCCCCAGAACCGATCGGGTTATTTAACACAACATCCCTAACGTTGCCCTCTCTCAGCTGCCGCTCTTGGGCGCATTGTCTTGGATGGCGTTATCAGCTCGGGACACCCGCCATGAATATCGATCCCCCGCTTGTGACAGCCGTCACTTGCCATCAGGGCAGGTCAGGGTGGAGCCCGCGGAGCGTCGAAGCAATTTAAAGGCAGCGCTCGGGCGGAATGCTAATGTCCGGCTGGGAAAACAAACGGCCTCCACGCACGGGGTGGGGCGGGGCGGGCGGGGGGAGCTTGCTGGACACGGATAGTTGATTACAGAAGAACACCTTGGGTGTGAACACCGGTGTGAGTGAGTCACCACATCGCCAAACTGGGCCTCCAGGCAGGGGGTCAGCAAAACCATTCCCCAAGGCCCTCTCTCCACGCACCAAACGGGGGAATCCCGTTTGTTCTGGGGGTGAGGGTTTCTCTCTAAGTGGGTGAGTAAGGGGGGGGGGCGGTTTCTATTCCTCCCATGTTTGTGGGAGACACCTCACCGTTTCTTCGGTGCCGGCTATTTCCAGAAGCCAAGTTCTGAGTGTGAGGGCTCACGTGCCCTTACGCCGCCCTGAACACACGTGTCAGAGATACAGGCTCAATAAAGGGCAAGAGCAATTTAAAAATAACGAAAAGAAGTTCTTCAAGACCCGCTGTCTCAACACACGGGGCCTTGAAGCGTTCCAGCCTCTCCAATGCGGCTCCTCCCTCTCGGCTCCTCTCCGTCGGTTCCCCTGCCCACCTCCCTCCAGGGAAAGTGCTTTGCATCCAAGCGGAAAGGGTCACGTCATTTAAACAAAAAAGCCTGAGCATTTATAAAGTGAAAATTACCCAGGCCGGGGCCTTGGCTGTCCTAACCGCCCCTGTCCCTCTGGTTGGGGGTACGGGGGTGGGGGCGGGGGGCTCTAGAAGGCCGGGTGGGGTCACCTTCCCGTGAAAATGGCCTCACCGCCTCTCACAGGTGGACATGTGAGAAGAGGGACCTTGGGAAGCCACAGATGCCCATTTTGGAGTGACCTTAGAAGGTCGGCCTCTGGCCTCAGGACTAACCTGGCAGGAAAGAGGAACGCAGTTGTTAAAAGTACAAGGGGGCGGGGATCAGTACGGGGCGGGGGAGGGAGAAAGAAAGAAAAGGAAGATTAAAGGAAAACGAGTGAGAAGAGTTGTCGAAACAGACAGCAAAGCCCTAACCGGTTTGGCTCAGTGGATAGAGCGTCGGCCTGCAGACTGAAGGGTCCCGGGTTCGATTCCGGTCAAGGGCATGGACCTTGGTTGCGAGCACATCCCCAGTAGGGGGCGTGCAGGAGGCAGCTGATTGATGTCTCTCTCTCATCGATGTTTCTAACTCTCTATCCCTCTCTCTTCCTCTCTGTAAAAAAATCAATAAAATATATTAAAAAAAAAAAAAAGAAAGAAAGAAACAGACAGCAAAGTCCCCTCTCTGTTTCAGGAATGGTTTGCGGCTGCACCCGGGCCCTGGGCCCCGCTGTGGGATTCGGGACGGGGCAGGCATTCCCTCCCTCTGGTTCTCACAGGTGGGCCCCCTCGGGTGGAGGCGGGCACTTCCGTTCCTGATTTCCTTTTCACGCACAGTCCATCTGGGCCGGGGGAGGAGGCTGCTTGCATGGGGCAGGGCTTTCAAGTCCCCAGGGGAGCCGCCTGGGAGGGGCCCAGAGGTTTGAATGAGAAAGGCTAGAGGCCCACTCTCCAACAACAGAAGGGATCAGCAGCCCAGCACTTTGATGGGGTCCCCCTCCCCTGCCTGCCCTACCTGCTTGGACAATAGTAATTGCCACGCCATTGTTCGACACCCCAGGGGGTGGGGAGAAAGGGCCTTGGGTTAGGGGTGCTTCTGGGCGGGGTGGTGGGGAGAAGCTCAGGGGAATGAGAGCAATGCGTGGGCTCCCAGGCGGTGCCCCAGTGACGGGAGGAAGAGGAATATAAGACAGGGAGGCTAGGGCGTTTCCCCCAGGACGGATGTCCACTGTCCCACAGGACTCGGTGGGGCAAGTGGGCCATTTCAGTGGTCTCGGCCCCCTGACCTCACACTCAAACCAGACAAACATCTTTCAGCCTTTATCTTCTTGGGGCTGGGAGTGGCGGAGGTCAAACAAGCCACCTGCTCCCCAGAGGCCCAGTTCCCGTTGTAAATGAGCAAATCCGGGGCTGTGGAGGCCTGCAGGGCACCAGGGCTGTGCTTGATGTCTCAGCCAGCCAGGTAGCCACCCTCACCTGGCTCACGGGCCCACCGGGCTCACCTGGCCCACCTGGCTCACCTGTCTCACCATGCTCACCTGGCCCACCTGGCCCACCTGGCTCACCATGCTCACCTGTCTCACCATGCTCACCTGGCCCACCTGGCTCACCTGTCTCACCATGCTCACCTGTCTCACCATGCTCACCTGTCTCACCATGCTCACCTGGCTCACCATGCTCACCTGGCCCACCATGCTCACCTGTCTCACCATGCTCACCTGGCTCACCTGGCTCACCATGCTCACCTGTCTCACCATGCTCACCTGTCTCACCATGCTCACCTGGCCCACCTGGCCCACCTGGCTCACCATGCTCACCTGTCTCACCATGCTCACCTGGCCCACCTGGCCCACCTGGCTCACCATGCTCACCTGTCTCACCATGCTCACCTGTCTCACCATGCTCACCTGTCTCACCATGCTCACCTGGCTCACCATGCTCACCTGGCCCACCATGCTCACCTGTCTCACCATGCTCACCTGGCCCACCATGCTCACCTGTCTCACCATTCTCACCTGTCTCACCATGCTCACCTGGCTCACCTGTCTCACCATGCTCACCTGTCTCACCATGCTCACCTGGCTCACCATGCTCACCTGGCCCACCATGCTCACCTGTCTCACCATGCTCACCTGGCCCACCATGCTCACCTGGCCCACCATGCTCACCTGTCTCACCATGCTCACCTGTCTCACCATGCTCACCTGGCTCACCTGTCTCACCATGCTCACCTGGCCCACCATGCTCACCTGGCCCACCATGCCCACCTGGCCCACCATGCTCACCTGTCTCACCATGCTCACCTGTCTCACCATGCTCACCTGGCCCACCATGCTCACCTGGCCCACCATGCTCACCTGGCCCACCTGGATCACCTGGCCCACCATGCTCACCTGGCCCACCTGGATCACCTGGCCCACCATGCCCACCTGGCTCACCGGGCTCACCGGGCTCACCTGGCTCACCTGGCCCACCTGGCCCACCTGGATCACCTGGCCCACCTGGATCACCTGGCCCACCATGCCCACCTGGCTCACCGGGCTCACCGGGCTCACCTGGCTCACCTGGCCCACCTGGCTCACCTGGATCACCTGGCTCACCTGGCCCACCTGGCTCACCTGGCTCACCTGGCCCACCTGGCTCTGAACCTGAGACCTGCCAAAGCCTCCACAGCCGCGGCCACCTTTGCGGGACTGGGCTCTCTGTCCAAGCCCCTGCCCTGAGGTGGAAGGGAAGGCCTGGCCCAGGGCAGGATTTCGTCCTCGGTTCCGGGACAGCAGGAGGTGCTGAAGAGGCCTGTCCAGGAGAAGAGGACTGGGTTTGAGTCCAGACTGCCACCAGCCAGCAGTGTCCCTGGGCAACTCACTTCTCATCTTTGAGCCTCAATTTTCTCATCTTTAAAACGGGGATACTAGTCTATCCAGGCTACGCCCACCTCCCAGGGATGCTCTGAGAATCCCGAGGATCCAGTGAGATGGCTCAAGCCCCACGGTTCTGTAAACTGTGCGGACACGAGGGCCCAAATCCGAGGTGACCAGGTCTCAGGCCATCACTGTGCTTCGCTAGCGAGGCAGGGGGTGAGCTGAGCGTTGCTTTGAAGTCATCAGTCCTGGCCTCCACCGCATCCCCACTGCCAAGGCGGGTGCTTTGGGGAAAGGGCGCAAGCCGTCTGTGCGTGTCTGTTGGGGCCCCGGGATGAAAGCGCCCAGCCCTCCCTCCCTCCCTCCCTCGCTCCGGTAGTCTCTGCGGTGGGGCGGAGGCGCGCGGAGCCGGCGCTCTTGGAGCGGGCGCGCGCACCGGTGCGCCCTGGCCAAGGCTAGCGGCCCGGGGGAGGCGCGGGCGGTCCTGGGCTGCTGGTAGCGCGCCCTGCAGGTGGTGGGGGCCCGGCCGAGCAAGTGCCAATCGGCGCGCAGCCCCCCGCTGCTCTCCCCGCCCCGCCTTCCCGCCCCCTCCCCCGCTTCCCTTGGCCGCCCCGACCCTCCCACCAGCTGGAGACCGCGGAAGAGCCACGGAAGAAGACGAGCCGGAGCGCGGCTGGCGGGCATGCTGGCCTGGCAGGACGGCGGGGCCAAGGCGGCTCCCTCCCCCCACAAGATCTCCTTCTCCGTCCTGGACATCCTGGACCCACAGAAATTCACCCGCGCGACGCTCCCGGCCCTGCGCCCTGCTCCCCGGGAAGCCAAGAAAAGTTTGGCGGAGGCCGGAGCGGGGGAGGATGCCGGCTCCGGGGACCAGGCCCGCCCGCGCGCGACCCCTGGTAAGGATGCGAGGAGGCCCCCGGCTCGGGGAAGCCCGGGCGCGGGTGATGCGATGGAGCGGTGTGTGCGCGTGGGGTGGGGAGGGGGGCCGGCCAGGGACGCGGGAATGGCCCGGAGAGGCGGCTCTGCAAGGCGCCCGGCGAGGGGTGGCCCGCCTTGGAACTGGGCTGAGGCCGAAGGAGGCCTCCAGGAGAGGGACTTGCCCCCGAAACCCCATCCCTGCTCACCCAGCTCTCATTTGCTCGCGGTGGAAACGAACGCCCCGCGCCCACCCGGCCCAGCCTCATTCATTTATCGGGCGTGTACCGCTCCCGCCACGTGCCGGGAGCTGCTAGAGGCTGGGATAAAAGTCAGAAAAACGTCAGAACCTGCGAGACAGCGTCATGAATATCGCCCCCATTTTATGGATGAGGAAGCCGAGGTTCACCCGGCCTGGAGGTCCTAGTGAGGATGGGGGTCAGGGTTAGCCTGGTGCCCACGGCCAACTACCCGGAGACACCTGCAGACCCCGCTGCCTCCCGCCCCCCCCCCTCACAGGGGGGTGTGGGATGATGGGGAGCTTTTAGTCTTTTCTCCTCCACCCCCCCCCCCTTATTTAAGAGAGTGGAAGGGAAGGAGAGAGACGGAAACATCGGTGTGAGAGAAACTCATGGATTGGTTGCCTCCCGCACGTCAGGGCTGGGGATCGAACCTGCAACGAGGTACCTGCCCTTGACTGGAATGGAACCCGAGACCCTTTAGTCCGCGGGCTGCCGCTCTGTCCACTGAGCCACACCGGCCAGGGCTCCAATCCCTCTTGGGCTTGCTCCTCACCTGGTGGACACCTGATGAGGATCCAGGGAGGTGTGTGTCTGGAAGGACAAAGGGCACCAGGACCCTGGGGGGGGGGGGGCTGGCGCGAGGCTCCCTGGAGAGAGGCCATGGGTCAGAGGCGCAGGCTGGGGGTGGGGGAGCTGGATGCACGCATCCTCTCGCGCCCCCCACCCCCAAGTTTGGCGCTGATTGTCTGGGGCTCGGGGCGCCTCTGGCGGCCGCGCTGGGGCCCGGCGGTCAGCCTGGTAATTGCTAGGATCGCCCCTCCGAGGGGCGCGCTCCCGCCCCCGCCCCATGATCGATATCCTATTACTGGCCACCGCGTATCTCCTGCCTACAGCTTGCAGGTACGGGCTTCCACCCCCTTCCCCTGTCTGATCCTAATATTGCTCGATTAAAACTTACCTTTAATAGATGACATCTATCGATCCACCCCGCACAAATCTGAAACTCTATTAACGCGCGGGAGCGAGGAGATGGGAAAGGGGGCTTTCTCCTGAAGGGAGGGCCTAAGAACTTCTGTTTTAACTGCCAGGAGTCCCGACCAGAACAGGGGAGACGCGGCCCTACAGGCACTGGGCGTCCCCACATCTTAATGTGCAATGACCGCCCCCCCCCCCGCAAGGTTGTCCAATAAGATCATTATTTTTTCTTAATGCGGATGTCATTCCTTCAAACTACATTGTGGACGCCTCCTGCGTCACAGACGAGTGAAAGGCAAGGGGTACTGCGCCCCTACACTGCACCCCGACACTGCACCCCGACACTGCCGCTCCGAGAAGGGCCGGCTGGGGCTGGGCTGGGGACGAGCGGCGTGCTCTGTGGGGAACGGGCTGTTGGTCTGGACCGGCGGCCGCGGTTCCGGGCTTCGGGTAACCGCCCCCTGCTCCCCTAGATGCTGCGGACCCAGGCGCGGAGGCGGCGTCCCCACTGGAGTGCTCGGAGGCGGAGGAGGCGGAGGAGGAGGAGGACCCCGAGGATGCGGGCGGGCGGCGGCGGGACCGGGCAGCGCGCCTGCAGGCGGGTCCGCCCAGCTCCCCGGAGGCGCGGCCCGCGGCGTTGGCGGCGGGGGAGTGCGGCGCGGGCGGCCAGGCGGGGTCCCTGGGCTCCCCGGGGTCCCCGCAGCCGCGGCGCCGACGCGCCGAGCCCAGCGGCGCCAGGCCGAGGCGCGCGCGCACCGCCTTCACCTACGAGCAGCTGGTGGCCCTGGAGAGCAAGTTCCGCGCCACGCGCTACCTGTCGGTGTGCGAGCGCCTGAACCTGGCGCTGTCGCTCAGCCTCACCGAGACGCAGGTCAAAATCTGGTTCCAGAACCGCAGGACCAAGTGGAAGAAGCAGAACCCCGGCGCCGACGGCGCGGCGCAGGCGGGGGGCGGCGCGGCCCAGGCCGGGGCCCCCGGGGCTGCAGCGGCGAGCGGTGGCGGCGGCTCGGGGGGCAGCCCGGGTCCCCCAGCCCCAGGCGCGCCGCCCTTCCAGACTTTCCCCTCCTACTCCGCGGCCAACGTGTTCTTCCCCGCCGCCTCCTTCCCGCTGACGGCCGTCGCCGCAGCCGGGGGCCCCTTTGCGCCCTTCCTCGGGCCCCCCTACCTGACCCCCTTCTACGCCCCTCACCTATGAACTCGCCGCCCCTCGGGCCTCCGCTTCACCGGGACTTTCAGTGAGTGGCGTCGCCCTGAGGCCCCCACTCCGCCGCGGGGCACCGAGGCGCAGGGGCCACCCCCTCCCGGTGCGCGGGTGTCTGCGCGCCCCTTCGCCGCCAGGGGGCGCCGCCAGGGCCGGGGAGAGGCCGCTCCCAGCCACGCCGCCCCGGGCACTGACCGTCTGAATCCACCGAGGCCACGTCGTTAGCCGTCCTCAGGTTTCCCGTGTCTGGATCCGGCTCCCCTGTTCGGTCAGGCCCAACTGCCCCCAGGGTCCCTTTGGGGGGGTCTGGGAGCCGCCACCTCCAGTCCGGTCCGCCAGCTGCTCCCCCGGGACCGAGTCCTCCAGGATGTTAGCGCACCCGCAGGGTGAGGAGCTCCCCGTTTCGCGGCTGACTGCTCCCCTTTCACACTGGGTCACTGGCCCAAACCCAGGGGTTTCTCCCCAGGACCCGCCGCGGCTGCGGGAGCTGCGGCCCTGAGCGCGCACCACGCAGGGAAACGGACGCTGTTTTCAGTGCGTGAAACCCAGCGTGTTAGACCTTCCTTTAGGATTCGGACTTGAGCACGATCCTTGTTCCAGACACTCTCCGTGGAGGCCTCTCCGTGGAGGCCTCTCCGTGGAGGACCCTCCGTGGAGGCCTGGTGAACACGCAGAAGGTTGCACGGGGCGTGAAAGAAACGCTTCCTGGGTGCGCGGAGCTGCTGGGGACGAAAGCATATTCCTATTGGATCCCACTGCAGGCGCTTAACCGGGCCGGCACCCCACCTGCTGCTGTGACCATCTGCCCACACTTCGTTCTTCCGTGACCTTGACTCGCCAGCGTCGTTTGGACTTCTCCCTCCGGTTCTCTATGTAACGTGGCTTGTAGGCCGCCCACAGCTCAGCAGCCCAGGCGGCCCCAAGCGACGAGGTCATGTTCCTTTTATTCTCGCCTTTGCTTGATTGAGGCCCACTGATATCGACAGGAATACCACGTTCCTTCTTCCTTCTCCGTAGCCTGTGCCATTAATCATTACATTTAATCGTCAGTGACTTCCTGTCAAGTAAAGCACACTGCTGGTATGAACCCATAATGCTATTGCCATCTTTTTGTTTTTGCTTTTTTAATTTCAGAGAGGAAGGGAGAGGGAGAGAGAGAGACACATCAATGATGAGAGAGAATCGGTGATCCGCTGCCTCCTGCACATCCCCTACTGGGGATGGAGCCCGAAACCCAGGCATGTGCCCTCACCGGTAACTGAACCGTGACCTCCTGGTTCATAGGTTGATGCTGTACCACTGAGCCACGCCAGCCTGTCACTATTGTCATCTTAAAATATCACGTTCTATTATGATCAGGAATGATAGAAAAGAGCCTTCCTTTCTCTCAAATTAAGTGAAGACTTCATATTTATGTGACCTACGAGATGTGAAAATATCTATTATTTAATTGTCTAAGATTTACTGCTGAGACCCTTTTCCTTCTATTCTAAGGGAGAAAAGTGTCCCCAGACAATGCATTGTACTTTCTAAAAGACAGTAGGTGCCGGATGAGATAAAGAAAAAAAAAGGCAGTTACTGCAGTAGAGGCGATTCTTTTATTCATTTTCACATGCTGGTCAGCATCCTTCAGAACTATTCTTGGTTTCTCAAAAGTCACGTCCGTGCGTCCCGGCAGCCCAGGGGACAGAGGCGAGACGGGAGCAAGGAGCTGGATTTCCCTAAGATGTGGGACGCTGGCATCCCTCTCGGGTACCAGGACCACGGACTCCGGGTAGAGAGAGGGCCGGATTTCCCTAAGATGTGGGACGCTGGCATCCCTCTCGGGTACCAGGACCACGGACTCCGGGTAGAGAGAGGGCCGGATTTCCCGAAGATGTGGGACGCTGGCATCCCTCTCGGGTACCAGGACCACGGACTCCGGGTAGAGAGAGGGCCGGATTTCCCTAAGATGTGGGACGCTGGCATCCCTCTCGGGTACCAGGACCACGGACTCCGGGTAGAGAGAGGGCCGGGCGCACGGGGCGGAAGGGGGAGGGTGGGCGCTGCTTGTGGACGACCACGGTCTAGCAGAGCAATGCCCCCAGGGTGTGACCGTGAGTTCAAGGCCCGGGGCTTTCCACTCACATCCTTAGACTCAGCCTGTGGATGTGCCTACAGATGCCTTTTGTAAAGGCTTCTCCCGTCTCGCTGCCTCTGAGCAACGCCTTGACGGACTTCGTGATGACCAGACGTTGTCTGCATCCCCTCCCCCACCAGCTAGCATTCACAAATAGGGGGGATGTCTCCCCTAACCTGCTTCTCATGCCATCCGTTTCAGACCATAGCTACACACACAGCAGCTACGCTCCCAGGCAGTACATACAAGCACACCCTTAGGGTCATTTCGTAGCACAAGCGAAGCGGCTTTACGGAATTGTGATTAGTGGCTGCGAATTAAATCAAGGCCTGCCTACCAGGTTTTGGGGCATTATGAACTCCTAGACTCACTCCACTGGCTCTTCAGAGTCCGTGAGGAGCCCTGGCCCCGTAGCTCAGTTGGTGAGAGTGTTGATTCTGGGATTGACCCACGTCCCGAGTGGTTCAGGGTTCGGGCTCTGGAAGAGGGGCCGCACGCAAACAAAAGAGACGAGGACAATAGGCGGTTTCCCACAGTTCCAGTGCGCTAAGCTTGCAGGTTCCGTCCCTGGTCAGGGCACATACAAGAATCGATGATTCATGAATAAGTGGGACAACAAATTGATTTCTCTCTGTTTCCCTTCCTCAGTCTTAATCAATGCATACTCTTTTTTTCTGGGTTAATCCTCACTCAAGATTATTTTTCCATTCATTTTTAGGGAGAGTGGAAGAGAGAGAGAAAGATAGAGAAACATCGATGTAAGAGAAACATTGATTGGTTGCCTCCTGCAAGAGCCACCCGCCGTAGTCACCAGCCCTCGCTCCTTCAGATGACCACTTGTTCCAGTCGATGGCACACGCACTTTCTGAGCAGCACTTCAAAACTGTACGAAGAAGTGGGAAATGGGGTCTCTGAATGGTATGCCTCAAAGCAAGAAAAGTTCTATCAGGACGGTACCCACAAATTTCCTGAAAGACGGGGGAAATGTGTAGCTAGCGATGGACATTACTTTGAACAAAGCACTTTTGAACAAAGCACTAAGCAGTATCCGCATTATTAACCGGTACTGGTTAAAAATTCGGATCGACCCTTTACCGGTTAATAATCTGGATTTTGTAATCAAAGAAAACACGATAATTTCAAGAGAAACATCAAAAGTGCTTTGTTCAAAGTAATGCCCATCGCTAGCTACACATTTCCCCCGTCTTTCAGGTAATCTGTGGATACCGTCCCGATAGAACTTTGCTTGTTTGGAGGCAGACCATTCAGAGACCCAATTTTCCACTTCTCCGCACGTTGTGAAATGCTGCTCAGAAAGTGTGTGTGCCATCGATCGGAACAAGTGGTCATCTGAAGGAGCAAGACAACAAAATAGCACACACGTCCAATCGCATACATGTCAGCATACGTGTGACCCCATCGATGGAAAGAACCCGCATGATTAACCGGTATATCTAGTAACAGTCTAGGACAGGGGTGGGCAAACTTTTTGACTCGAGGGCCACAATGGGTTCTTAAACTGGACCGGAGGGCCGGAACAAAAGCATGGATGGAGTGTTTGTGTGAACTAGTATAAATTCAAAGTAAACATCATTACATAAAAGGGTACGGTCTTTTTTTAAAAATTTCAATAGTTTTATTCATTTCAAACATTTTAACAAGAAGAATGTAAACACTAATTATTATAATTTGCAACTTCAAAAAATGGAGGAATCATAGCACAATAACATACCTTATATTGAAGATGGCAAAGGCAAAATAAAATTGCCTAACAAAGGAAAGGTACAAAAGCCTTTCAAATTAAACTTAAATATAATAAAATAATTTAAAACTAAAACAAATAGAGAAGAACAAAATGTGTAAACAGTAAATTAAACATTTTCTTTAGTGCAACTTCCAAATTATGCCCAGGACGTAGATGTAGATGGCAATGTAGACTGGGTTGGAAGGTTTTTGGTCTTTAAAACATCCACTTCAGTGGGAACAGTGTTGTTGGTCTCCTTTTTAGCTAATGCTCTGATACTGTGCTCTCCAGGGGCGTGTCTCCCTACATCACCACGATAACGTGTCTCCGCATTCCCAGGGTGATGTCAGGGGACGGTCCGCGGGCATTCCAAGGAGCCTCTGGAAGATGGAGAGGTTGTTCCTTCTACTGAATGGGGATATAAATCCGCCCACTCAGAAGAAGGAGCTGCAGCCGTGTTTTCCGACGTTTCCATGTTAACACTGCTGCTGGTGAAGGAGCGGAGGGGAGAGCAAGAGAACCCTCCGCTCTTTCGGCTCCGCGGGCCGGATGGAACAGCCGAACGGGCCGGATCCAGCCCATGGGCCGTAGTTTGCCCACGGCTGGCCTAGGAAGTGGGAAGACACAGACTTCGGGAAAGAGAAGCAGAATGCAGCCCCTCCCCCCTCCCCACCCTCCGAGAGGGAGGAGAACCCAGATCCTGCCGTGGAGAAGGAGGAGAGCAAGCTGCCAACACTGAGGACTGGCTGGCATTTCCTCCCGGTGACCGGAAGGCACGGCGGCTTCACTGTCCATTTCCCGATGGTAACGACATCGCCTGCCTCTTCACGTGTCCACTGGCCACTTCCGTATCTGTCTGCTTAGGTGTTTTGTCAGATCTTCCGCCCACAGGTTACCCCCTCATTTCCTGGTAGGGTAACTGAGTCTTCGGGAGGCGACTTGTCCAAAGTAACCCACATTACCTAAGAAACAGACTCGGCGAGGCCGGGGAGGTGCCCAGGGTCACGCCGCTAGGAAGAAGAGACCAGAGCCTGAGCCGTGGGCCTAAAACTCCAGAGTGATTTACAGTGTACGGGGGGCTGCCAATCATATGGAATATTTGATTAAAATCTTTAAGAATGATCTGAGAGCTGTTTGGGCCTTTTGTAGTTCCCTGTACAGTGCCAGCACTTGGAAATAAAGGTGATTCTATAGTTCCCCCCCCTCCCCTCGCCCCCTGCACAAAGTGAGCCCTTATTCTGTGCCAACACTGTTTGGGGTGATGGGAGTTTATTTATTGATTTATTTATTTCTGTTAAAATTTGTTTGTGTTGATGGGAGAGGGGGAGGGAGAGGGAGAAAGACGACAATTGCTGGGAAGCAGAATGGCAAAGGACTGAGAAACTGCTCCAGAGACGGGCCGTTACACATTAGCATCCAAGGAGGGGGCATAAGGGGTTCCATGAAATCCATTGGTGGTTGACTAAGGAGGCGGGAGGAAGCAAAGCGGGAAACCTCTGGGATTGGCTAATGAGTAAAATGATAGACACATGGGTGGGTGCAGGAGAGCTAACATTCGCAGGGTGTGGAGATGGTAGTCGGGAGACAGATAACATCGAGGGGCGCTGTGGTCGCTGCTCTGGGGGGAGGCTGTGCCCCGGGGGGGGGGGGGGTCTGGGAAAGGAGAGTGCTCGGACCTTCCAAAGGTTTGTTATCTCAGATGCAGAGACAACAGGTGGGCTGGGTTCAGGTCCAGGTTGACCTTTGGCAAGAAAGGTGCCTGCTGCGGCCAGGGCCACCCGCCACGACGCGCTTTTAGGGTCAGCCTTCACTTCAGACCGTCCCGGTGGGTGCGTTAGCGCTCTGAGCTTGTACAGCCGCCCTCAGGCCTCCCCTGAGCGTGACGGGTTTCGTATGTGGCCCTTTTCCACCCACACAACTTCACTGCATTTGAAAGGAAATGTCACATTTATGAGATGGTGCCCAGCGTTTGCGTACAGGGGTGGGCAAACTTTTTGACTCGAGGGCCACCATGGGTTCTTAAACTGGACCGGAGGGCCGGAACAAAAGCATGGATGGAGTGTTTGTGTGAACTAATATAAATTCAAAGTAAAGGAGCGGAGGGCAGAGCAAGAGAACCGGATAGAACAGCCGGATCCGGCCCGCGGATCCGGCCCGCGGGCCGTCGTTTGCCCACGGCTGCCGTAGAAGCATTTGTTTGCTTTCCCGCCCTCACAGATGCAGGGAATCAATAGAAATCAACTCCGGTGGGAGGACAACGCCGATGCCTTGGGCTGCCCCGCAGCGGCAGGCGGCTCTGGGCTTTCTCACCTCTAACCCTCTGTTCCAGCAGCGTCTCCGTCTCTGTGCAGAGCCCAGTCCCGCCCCCCCCCCCACCCCGCGCAGAGCCCAGCCCAGCCCCCGCTCCACACACTGAGCGACGCACTCGCCTCTCCCCCAGCCCTGCCTGAGACGTCCCGACATTGAACTACAGTGTAGGCCAGTCTTCTGACCCAGCAATGGCACCGCGAGGACTTTAACCCACAGATATGCCTTCGTGAAGGGTCACAGACAAGGTTACCTGCTGAGACGCTGCACAGCAAGACTGGAACCAACCCCCTGTCTGCGATATGGGGCCATTAACGCAGCTATCAACAGAAGGCAGGGGCCCGCCTCTCCTAGGCCAGTGGTCGGCAAACTCGTTCGTCAACAGAGCCAAACATCCACAGGACAACGATTGACATTTCTTTGGAGAGCCAAATTTTTTAAACTTAAACTTCTTCTAACGCCACTTCTTCAAAATAGACTCGCCCAGGCCGTGGTATTTTGTGGAAGAGCCACACTCAAGGGGCCAACGAGCCGCATGTGGCTCGCGAGCCGCAGTTTGCCGACCACGGTCCTAGGGCCTCGGAGAGCGCCGGGCACGGCAGCAGCAAGGTCCAAAGAGCCCCTAGAACCTGCAGGTGCGGGTGTTAGAAAGCGGTGAGAAGATTGACGTGTCTGTTCTGGCTTCCGTGGCACAAACCGTCCGTGGAAGGACATGCAGGAAGCTAACACACAGGGTTGTCCACGTGGGCGTGGGCTGGAGGAAGTCTTCCCGGGGTGGGCTTTTTAATCTGCCTTGATTTGAAAACGAAACCGCTGCATTAAATGTTTACAGAGCAACGAGAAGTTGCTGGGGGCAGAAAATGTCAGAGAAGAAAGTAGCTCAATAGAACTATCTAAAAAAAAAGGGGGGGCGGGAAGAAAGAAGTAAGGAAGGGGGGAAGAAAGAAAGAAAGAAAGAGCTAGATGCTTTACGTAATTTCAAAGCTAATCTTTGGAAAAAGGAGAGATTGAAACTTTTTGACAAATCGCCCAGTGAGGCGCTTGCTATGCCCCGGGATCTATTGCAAGCTTCCTTTAGAAAGTGAACACGCAGGCAAAGCTGTTTCCAAAGCTTGTGTATGGACCGGAAGCGGGCCAGCTCAGAGCGGAATTGCTAACATGGAATGTGGCCCGACGGAGCTTCCCAGACCCAGGGCTCAGCGCAGAGAACTCTCGGCCGAGTAGGAACAGTTTCTGAGCTACGTGAGTGACACTTCACTCAACAGGGAAAGAAAAAGGTCGCCTTTTCCAAATAAAATGTGTTTCAGCGGATCAAAGTGATAACACAGTGTTGCCCTTCCAACGGGCACTTTTCTAGCTCTCTAAGTATGGCCTGTGATTTATGTGGATTTCAGCAGGAATCTGGAGAAGATGGAGGATTTAGGGCCGATGACGGTCGTGAGGACTAGCAAGAACCCGTGACTCATCGGGGTAAATACAGATAATGATGCCACTCATGTTTTGAGCTGCTGGCGGCTTGGAAGGGACTGGATGTTTTAGGGTACCACATCTCTCGGTGGTCCCCACGACAGCCCCTTTTACAAGATGCTGGGCGGGTGGTGCTTCCTGTTACCCAGCTAAGGAGTGGTGGAGTCAGGATAGACTTTTGGATTTTTAAAAATATATACATATTTGTCGACTTCAGAGAGAGGAGGCAGAGAGGGACAGAAACATCAATGATGAGAGAGAATCGTCCATCTCCTGCTTCCTATTGGGGATGGAGCCAGCAACCTGGCCATGTGCCCTGACTGGGAATCGGACTGTGACCTCCCAGTTCAGGGGTCGATGCTCAACCACTGAGCCACACTGGCCGGGCGACTTGGATTTTTTGATGCTGAAACCTGCATCTTAGCTACTGTAGGTCTGCCTGGCAGGTGCTCGGAGCAGCCACCGCGTGTACTGGAGCCCTGATGGGTCAGACTGGAGCACTGGTGGTCCCCTACGCACCCAGTCCCGCTCCGAAGCCCGAGCTGCAAGGCGCTGGCTCTCCTGGCTCTGGAGCTCTGCCCAGGGCTGTGAGCTGGGGGCAGGGCACGGGTCGTTCCGAATCCATCGGGAAACGGGAGACTGATGTGGCGGAGATCTCCCGCGGCTTCAATCTAGACTGAAACGAATTCGGACTCAGAAACAAAAGTAAGTTTAGTCAATGCAATAAATCAAACCTGAGGTAGCAGGGTAGCCTGTCATTCCTCAGCCCTAATTTAAGGATTTAATTCACCATTATTACTAAAATCCTTCTGGGGAGACTCAATGTCAGAAGAAGAGAGAAAGCCTGAATGCCTGTAGGAAGGGTCTGACAGCCACAATTGCAGAGTGCACGGGTGACTGAACCCCAGGGCTGGGCCACAAATGCAGAGTGCCTGGGACTGAACCCCAGGGCTGGGCCACAATTGCAGAGTGCCTGGGACTGAACCCCAGGGCTGGGCCACAAATGCAGAGTGCCTGGGACTGAACCCCAGGGCTGGGCCACAAATGCAGAGTGCCTGGGACTGAACCCCAGGGCTGGGCCACAAATGCAGAGTGCCTGGGACTGAACCCCAGGGCTGGCACTGTTTGTTGTCTGTGACTCGACTGTCCGAAATGGTGAGCAACTCGTGGCAAAATCCTGAGCAAACTAAACCGTAAGTGTCTTCAACAAAGACGAAATGATGTGTAATACCATATCATATTTACTTAATAGCGTTTACCTTTGAAATTAAAAAAACACCTTAAAAACCAATTTATTTAAGTCAACCATTTTAGGAGAAAACTTTGAATTCGTTTAATTAATTATTATTTTTATGATAGTTCAACACAGAAGAATCAGAATTCAAGTTCTCCAAAGAACAGTAACAAAAGGTATCCAACTTGGGGCACTCCGAGTCAGCCTTCACACAGTCAATAAAACGTCAATAAAACATCGTTGCAAAATACACGGGGCTTCCTAGTACCTGAATCGATAAGGATGTGAATATTTAACTAGCACTTGAGGTTGCTCTTATTTTATTTTTAAGTCAATGAGCAGTGTAAATATTTTCCAAATAAATGTTGCTATTGACTCACTACGTTAACTTTTTGTAAAAAAAAAATGTTTACTTCAACCATTTTTTGTTCTGAGTTGAAGTTCTTTCTGCGGATTACATACCCTGAGCAGGGAGCATGATGGGTAGACGCCCTGGCTTCTTGGCCACCCTCGTCCTATTTTGTAAGACGGCTGGGGCCCTTTGCCTGGGACCTTGGATTTACACCATCGTAAAAAGTGTTAGGTTAGGTTTTTACAGCTTTTCAGCTTTAAAATTTATTGTGCACATGAATCTGTAATTCCCTTGTTCAAAACAAGATAGTTATTATGTTTCCATATCAAGAATTAGCTGACTTTTCAGCTCCAGGGGCCAAGCCTCTTATTAATCATTTGCTATTGAGTTGACCTCAACAGACTTCCCCTCTAGCTGTGTGAGCCTCATAGGCCAGGCTGGCCGCCATCCCGCTTCCGGCGTTTTCTGTTCTCTTCCTACTCAGCCTTCTGGGCCCACAGGGTCCTTCACCTGTAGTCACCACCCCGAGACCCTCTCAGAGGCCCCGCTCTGGACCCAGCCCCGTTCTAGAGCTCAGGCCCCAGGCTGAGAACTGACCCGCCCTTCTCTGCTCCGTCCACTCAGCAGGCCCAGCTGGCAGCCCTTGGGCACTTAGGTGGCGAGGACAACAGGGAGGTGCCTTCCTTTCGTCACCCCAAGCTTCTAGGGCAGCCGTGGGCAAACTACGGCCCGCGGGCCGGATCCAGCTGTTCTATCCGGTTCTCTTGCTCTCCCCTCCGCTCCTTTACTTTGAATTTATATTAGTTCACACGAACACTCCATCCATGCTCTTGTTCCGGCCCTCCGGTCCAGTTTAAGAACCCATTGTGGCCCTCGAGTCAAAAAGTTTGCCCACCCCTGGTCTAGGGCTTTCAAAAATTTATTTCTCTAGAGAACTGATTTCAGAAAGGAAGGGAGAGGGAAAGACAGACTCATCCATGATGGGAGAGACTCATCTATCGGCTGCCTCCTGCACGCCCCACGCTGGGGATAGAACCCGGGCCTGTGCCCTGACCGGGACTCCAACCGTGACCTCCTGGTTCCTAGGTCGACACTCAACCCCCGGGCCGTGCCGCTGTGAAATCTGAATGGCTGTCACTGTCCCAGGAGTGGGGAGGGCTCCGGGCCACCAGGATCAGCCTCTCACATTGGCCACCTGCTCTGCCTCTTGTTCCTTGGGGACAAGATAACTAGCCGCTCACATCTGGGGGGTCACGCCCCCTGTGTGAACTCAGAAGCAGCTGCTCCTGCCCACAGCGGCCCAGCCGGGCATGGCTGGCCTGCGTACCCATTCCAGGGGTGCCCGCCTGCCCAGGTTTGCGGAGCAGAACACGGAGAAAGGCTTGCTCTCTGACACGTGTGGCATCATGACCCCTTCCCACGCGGGATGTTGCTGGGCTCCGGGAGGCTGTCGGAATCCTGCAGGGGGGCTCTGCCTCCGAGGACGTGGGGCCTGGCTGCGGAGAAGACACAGAGCTAGACACGGCCACGGGCAGGACCCGGACCAGCCGACGGGCTGTGCGAAGTGGCCCAAGGAGTCAGGGAGGGTGTCGCGTGGGGAGGGCCGGCCCAGAGCCGCACCTGGCGGCCTCAGGCCGAGCTCGGCTTCCTGGGAAAGAACTCCTTCTCCGGCAGGGCTGGGCCACACCAGGACCCGCGTTTCACCTGCGCACGTCTGAGTCTCGCCGCTGGCCCCGCTGGCGGAGCAGCTGCCCCCTCACCGCCGTCTCCAGGGGTGGGCAAACTTTTTGACTCGAGGGCCACCATGGGTTCTTAAACTGGACCGGAGAGCCGGAACAAAAGCATGGATGGAGTGTTTGTGTGAACTAATATACATTCAAAGTAAAGGAGCGGAGGGGAGAGCAAGAGAACCGGATAGAACAGCCGGATCCGGCCCGCGGGCCGTCGTTTGCCCACGGCTGGCTAGGCGCTGCTGGGCACTGCTGGGTGCTGCTGGGCGCTACCGGCTCCTGCCAGACCCGCCCTCTGGACCCCGAGTTCTCTCTCCTCCAGACGTCTTTCTGGAGGGAATATAACCGGAGGGGAAGGGCTTCTCTGCCGGTAAATTCACCGAACGCGTGCCTGCTAAGTCTCACTGCCTGACGTTCTCCTGGGCGTCAGCGGGGTTCTCCTCTTCGGTCACCCCAAGCCCAGGCAGAGGCAGGCTCCCCTAAGAACCAGCGATGACACGCTGGACGGCGAAGGGAGGAGGAAAAATCAGAGGCCCGTGTAAGCTTTTCCGGTCACAGAACTGAGAGTCGCCTGTGTCAGAAAACTAGGAGTTCTTTCCTTCCAGCCCGGCCGGTGAGGCTCAGTGGCTGAGCATCGATCCATGAACCGAGAGGTCACTGGTTCAATTCCCAGTCAGGGCACATGCCCAGCGTGTGTGTGTGGTGGGGGGGGGGGGGGAGGGGGAGAGGAGGGGAGGGGTAGCGGGGAGTCGTGCAGAAGGAAGCTGATCTTTGACGTTTCTCTCATCGATATTTCTCTCTCTCATGGATGTTTCTATCCTGCCCCCTTCCTCTCTCTCTAAAAGAAATCAATAAAAACATATTTATTTTTTTTTTTTAAAAAAGAATTCTTTCCCTTTAAATGTAGCATCTGCTTTTTCCCATGGTCAGAATTGCAAGGCTTCTGTGCACACTTGTTGAAGGTGCGCTTCCCGACGCCCACCCCCCCACCCCCCCGCCTTGCTAGAGGCCCGCACGCTCTGGCCTGGTGTGAAACCTTTCCCGCTTTGGCGCTGGGCACTCCAGGGACATGTGCTGGCTGAACTGATGCAGTCCGTTTAGGTGCGGGATATCTGCTACGGGATCAGTCTCTCTCTGTCGGCTTCATGGCTCCTGGGCAGTTAAATACTGGGACCTATGGACAGTTTTTGAGGCTCGAAAATCTTTGCAATGTATGCTCTGCCCTTACACGTGAACAGGCTGTACACATAAAGCACATGCCAGTGGAGCCGTTTGGCCTGCTTCCTGGATGAAAACAAGCCGCTTTCAAGTCTACGTCTCCAAGGCCAAGTTAGGCTGGAAAACAGCCGTTGGGAGAGAAGCTGTAAGATATTACCACGCTCCCTGTTCCTGCTGCATTTTCCCGATAAGAAAGAGGAGATAAAACCCAGACATTCTCAGCAGTTTCTTGCTCGCGGAAGCACTTTTGTTACAGAGCGCCTTATCTGTGAGTCCCGGAGCGTTCCAGCCTGTGCCCCTGTTCACACGCTGGCTGGCCCGCCCCCGGTGTGAGCTCAGAGGCACCTGCTCCTACTCGCAGAGGCAGAGCCCGGGCCCCTGGCTTCGCAGTCATTCCAAGAGCTGGGCTTGGCTTCCATACCTGCCCAGGTTGGAAGAGCAGGAACGAGGGGAGATGATTTCTCTCTGACCCCTGGGGCAGAACCAGCTAACTTCCAGTAATTAATCACACTGTGCAGGGTAGTGGAGGGAGAGAAAAAAGAAAGAGAGAAAAAGAAAAGAAAGGAAGAGAAAAGGAAAAGGCACAGGCCTGCTCTCAGAGAGTTCCAGTGGCCCCAACAGTGGGAGTAAGTGGCCTTGGTCTAGGGCAGGTGGGGCCCAGGAGGACGGAATCCCTTGGGGTCTTGCTCTGGACAGCTGCAAACCTGGGCCCTGCTGTTACGGCCCCGCCTCGGTGCCCACACCGTTTTCCCGCCCCTGCAGTGCAGCTGTGACTACTTCCCGCTCAGCGGCTTATGTATGTCCAATGTCTTCCATTTGCCCTCCGACCCCATCTTCTCCCTGCCTTCCCCACCCTGTCTGTGTCCCAGGAGGCTCACCTGCAAGTACTGCCTTCCAGGGCTGGCACCTGGCTCCCTGGCCTCCGGGTGGCTCCATCCCCGTGGGTCACTCATGGCCCAGGCAGGTGTGGGCTCTGGAAACCTCTCCCCTTAGGCGTGGGGCTGACAAAGGCCCCAGGTGCACGGGCCCAGCTCACTCCTCCACCCTCTGGTTGACCTGTCCCCCGCGAAATGATGACCAAGCAGACCTCAAAGTTACATCCTGGAGCTGCTGCTGGTTTCCCCGCGGGGA
The DNA here is from genome assembly GCF_963455305.1 of Plecotus auritus. Classification (NCBI taxonomy): domain Eukaryota; kingdom Metazoa; phylum Chordata; class Mammalia; order Chiroptera; family Vespertilionidae; genus Plecotus; species Plecotus auritus. The sequence goes on along the minus strand of NC_137783.1, from coordinate 1,901,717 downwards.
GCCTGACTGATCACGTGGGTCTAGTGGACCGCGGGGCCCACTTCGGTCCTCTGTCCCTGTCTGCACACAGGGCGGGGCCGGCCTCCCCTTGGGATAGCCTGGGCAGGCCGCCTGCCTCTCCTGTGTTACCCAACACCCCACGGAGACAGTGGGGCCTACACGATGTCCACGTCCCCTCCGAGTTCACGTGAGATTGAGCTCTGAGTCTTGTCACGGGCGTGGAGGGCGCCGCAGACAAACGCACGGTGCATTGCAAGCATTTAGCTATCTCCGCAGCGACGGGGCGGCGGGGTGCCCAGCTGCCGCGGTGGCTTCTGGGGGCGGGTTCAGAGCCGCAGCCACCGCGGTTCAAGGGCGAGGGGGCCGCAGCCGCGTCTGGGGTGGGGCTGACGTTGGCGCCCTGAGGCTCTGCGGGGCCAGGGGCGGGGCGCACAGTCGCGGGGGTCAGCAGGGCCGGGGGCCGAGGAGAGGCAACGGCCAGCGGGCGCGGGGCGCAGGGACCCGGCTGCGGCTCCGAGCAGCGGGCCCGGGAGGCGCGAGCGCGGCTCGAACCCGCCGTTCCAGGCCGGGTCCGCGGCTCGCGCCCGCAGGGCTGGCGGGGCGGGCGGGGCTACGGGGCCCACGGCGATTGGTGCGCGGCCCTCCACGTCAGCCAATGGGAGGCGAGGGCGTCTCGGGGGCGTGGCGGACGCCGCATCTTAAAGTCCGTGACGCGCCGCGCTGGCCGCTGCCGCCGAGACGTAGCCGCTGGTGCGCGAGTCGGAGACGCCGCCAGGTAGCCGCGCGGGCGTGGGGGGCCGGGGGCCGGGGGCCGGGGGCGGTGGGGCTGGGTGCCCGCGGCGGCGGGCGAGGTCCAGGGGCGCGGGCGGCTCCGGGCCGGGCCCCGGGGAGCGGAGGGGTGCGCTGGGCCTCTGCGCGCGGCAGGCTCCGCCTCTGCACCCGGCGCGGCGTCACGGGGCCCGGCGGCCGCGGGCAGGGGGGAGGCCGGAGGCGCAGAGGCTGTGGATGTGGCACCTTCGCCTTCCAGGGCGGGCGGAGCCGGCCGGCCCCCGAGCCCCGTCGTGTCTGCGCGCCCTTGGGTTCCCGGAAAGGAGGCGTTGAGGTGCCGCGGGCACCCCGGGCTGCGGGCACCCTGGGCTGCGGGCACCCCCGGGCTACGGGCACCCTGTCTCCGGAGGTCGGCCTGGGGGTGCGTTCTGGACGCGGCGGCTCTGTTGCGGGCCTGGAGACCTCCCGCAGCTCCCGGGGCCCTGGCCCACCTGCGGGTCTCCCCTCCCCAACCTCCCCCTTTCTGCAGCCTCGGTCCGGATCGGACCCTTCGGGAGCCTCCTCGGAGTCGGTACCTGCGGTTCGGTGGATGGGGCCGGGGTGGCCGCACGGCTCCCACGCGAGGCTCCTTCCTCGGCCTTCCCAGCCGCGCGGGCGGCAGCACCTGCACACCTGTGCCCAGCGCCCTGCCCTCTCCCCCGGGTCACGGCATCGCTGACCTTCGTGGGGTTCAGTTTGACCTGTTGGATACGTGGTGGCAAATTAGGGGGTTAAGAAGGAGTGACTTCGGGGTGAAGTGGCTTTAGCTGAAGAAAGTCCTCACCTCCAGGTTCTGGGGTTTGGGAGAGGAAGCTTGCTCTTCGTGCGCATGAGCCAAACTCCTCCTCTCATCCCTTGGAAATGAACGTTTGAAGGGAATGAAAGACTTCCTTCATGGGAGCACCCCGGTTCCTGCAGAGAACAGGAGCCAAGCGTTTTTGACTAAAAAACAAGACTTCCATAAACAAGTTCCTTGTTTTGGGGTTTATAGTTTTTCATGATGTTTGAGATGAATTATGCATCCTCTCCCCTCTAAAACCCAGTGATCTTTACATAGTAAGAATTCTTAAAAAGGCATTTTTCCCCCCTCGAAGAGGCTGACTTATTTGTGTTCCCCCCATACCCTGCCTTTTTTACAGCTACTTGTGTGCACGGACCCTTGCCTGAGTTTGTGAGGATGGGTTGAATCTCATGCATTAAAAATATATATATATATATATTTTTTATTGATTTTTTTTTTTTTTTTTTTTTTTAGAGAGAGAAAGGCAGAGATAGAAACATCATTGATCAGCTGCCTCCTGCACGCCCCCTACTGGGGATGGAGCCAGCAGCCTGGGCCTGTGCCTGGGAATTGAACCCGTGACCTCGTGGTTCCTGGGCCCGCCCTCCACCACTGAGCCACACAAGCCGGGCTGGTCCACGTCCCTTTGGGACAGTGATGAATGGGCCGGTTGGGAGGTGTGTGGAGGGTGGTGTCTGGCTGAGCCAGTCTTTTTCAATAGCGCTGCTTCGGCTGCTTGCCAGTGACGCACTTCAGTTGAACGTCAGCCAGATTATGTAAAAACCCAGCACTTTTACTGGCAGGACTTTTGGAAAAGGACTGTATTTGTTGTGAATGGTTACCTCCAGAAAAGTAAATATTTGACAAATAGAGGAAGCCAAATTTATTCAAGTGGGATATTTTAAGGGTTTTTTTTTTTTTTTTTTGGTTGTTGGATTTACAGGTTTTTTTCCTGAGTGAATTAAAAATAAATATTTCCTAGTGTATGCTACATTAACTTCAAAATGCAGCCTTTATGGAAGTTCTATTTTAGGTATGTTCTGATGGAAATAGGATGGATTAGACAGGAGAGAGTAATTTAGCGTCTTGAAGAAGGATTCTGTTAATTCTGTAGATTGCTGAAAACATTCCATGTTAACGTTTTTGCTGTCGAGAGCAACTTTTTTCTCTTCCTCAGGACCTGGGTGTGGTTAAATGCATGACAATAGCCTGGCATGTTCACACTTGTACACATGAAGGTCGTTACATCTAATGGAGTGAATTCTTTTAAAAAATATACATGTTAAAAAATATATTATTATTTTAGAGAGAGGAAGGGAAAGGGAGAAAGGGAGACAGAGAAAGGTACGGATCAGCTGCCTCCTGCACGCTCCCGGGGGTCCAGCCTGCACCCCAGGCGCGTGCCCTGACCTCCCGGGGATCCAGCCTGCACCCCAGGCGCGTGCCCTGACCTCCCGGGGGTCCAGCCTGCACCCCAGGCGCGTGCCCTGACCTCCCGGGGGTCCAGCCTGCACCCCAGGCGCGTGCCCTGACCGGGAACCGAACTGGTGACCTTTCAGTGCACAGGATGACACCCAACCAACTGAGCCACACCCGCCAGGGCTGGGTGAACACTTTTTAAATTTTATTTATTTATTTTTTTGAAGTGAACTCTTTTTTTAAAAAAAATATATTTTATTGATTTTTTACAGAGAGGAAGGGAGAGGGATAGAGAGTTAGAAACATCGATGAGAGAGAAACATCGATCAGCTGCCTCCTGCACACCTCCCACTGGGGATGTGCCTGCAACCAAGGTACATGCCCTTGACCGGAATCAAACCCGGGACCCTTCAGTCCCCAGGCCGACGCTCTATCCACTGAGCCAAACTGGTCAGGGCTAAATTTTATTTATTTATTTTTTTGAAGTGAACCTGAAGGAAAGATTTGTTACTTATAATCTAATGTCTCAGAGAACGCCAGCCTCCCCTTGGAGCCGCCCCCACGTGTCCGGAGGCTCAGTCTCTCTGCAGGGCCCTGCTCGCTGCCTGCCGCTGCCCGCACGCCTCGGGAGCCCTGAGCCTGCGTGTACTTCGGACTGGCCTCATGCGTTTGACAGACAGCGCTCACGGAATGCCCAGACGGGCTAGTGCTGGGGAGGCAGCGTGAATGTCAGGGTGGTGGTTGTCCTTTGCAGGACCTGGTGGGGCTCTAGCGGGGGTGGGGGGGGCAGGACCCGTGGCAGAAGTTTGTGAAGGTGACCTGGGAGTGCTCGGGAGGGCTTTCTGGGGTGAAGTCTGTGGGGGAGGGCGAGAAGACGCAGCTGGTAGTGTTTCTGCACAAACAAAACTCAATGGCTCTCTCCAAAGCATGGAATTGCTGGTCATTGTGTTTCTGATTTCTTAGTCAGTGGAAACATTTCACTCTTATTAAAAAAATCTCTGGTTTAAAAATAGAAGCCACGGCGCTGTTGGCATCTCTGTGGGAGAGGTCGGCTAGTCCTGGGCCGGGTTGCAGGGGGAAGGGCCCTGGTGCGTGGCCACCTGTGCTGGGGCTGGCACTTCACGGTACCGCGTTCAGTCCTCAGCAATGACCCGAGGCCTCGGCCTCCTTCTGCCCCCAGGACAGCGACGCTCAGGGAGCTCAGCCGGCCGGCCCAGCTGGGACTCTGCTCTCCTCGTCTCCAGGGCTTTCTGGAAGAGGAGGTTATTGATGCCGACTATTTTAAGTCCATCTCAATTCTGTTAGAATGTTTCTTTTAAAAAATGTGTTTTTATTGATTTTAGAGGGAGAGAGAGAGAGAGAACATTGGTGAGAGAGACACATTGATCAGCTGCGTCCTGCACGCTGCCCACTGGGGATGGGGCCCGCACCTGGGTCTGTGTCTGACCCGGAAGGGATCTGATGACCTGTGGGTGCACGGGACGATGTGCCACCACCTGAGCCACACCGGCCGGAGCCGGCTAATATATTTTACGTAACCGTTTTTGTTGTCGATACACCTGAGATAAAACATGAACGCCAGGGCCTTCTCCTCCGTCATGCTTATAATTCCGCATCTTATTTCAGGAATCCTTGGAGCCTGCAGACCGTCCCTGGGTCTCCGGTCAGCATCTGTGTTTCCGTCTGAGCTGCGGGAAGGAAGGGTAGCTGGTGAGTGGCGGCCGAGTGCTGGGTCTTGCTAATTCCCTAACACACGGGGTTTACGGGCGGGCCCGGGTAAAGGGGGCGAGTCAGGGTCCACGCGTTACGTTTTGCTAAGTTGGCCGCTCACCGAAGGCCAGGCGGTCGTGCCCCCACATAAGCGCCTCTGAGTGGCTGCTCAGCCTACGAGGTCGGGCACCCACCCTTCCGTCTGCCGGTGCTTCCGCCCTGCCTGACCCCCCAGAGTGAGTTCTCGTCCCTGATGCCCTCTCAGCACCTGCGACTTAAAAAGGCGTGTGTGTTTATTACGGAACTACCAGGCGGGGCAGGGAGGTGGGGGTGGGGGGGGTGGGCGGGGCGCTGAGAAGTACGTGCCCCGCCCTGTGTCTCTCCCTTCCTCTTGGGACTCAGCCCGTGGCACTGCCCATCCAGTCGCAGAGCGTGTTAGGAGTGACTGCGGGTTCGTGTGCTGCGCCCTTGTTTACCCTCGGCTCCCCGAAGGCCTTGGTGCTCTCTGGTCTGCTTCTTCCTTCCCTCACGTTGTTAATCCTCACCGAGGGTATTTTCCCCACTGAGTTTTAGAGAGAGTGGAAGGGAGGGAGAATGGCGGGGTGGGGGGAGTGGAGGGTGGAGGGAGAGAAACATTGATGAGAGACACACCGGCCAGTGGCCCGCCCCCCGCACGCTCCCTGACCGGCCGGGGATGCAACCTGCAGCCCAGGTCCGTGCCCTTGACCGGGGATCCAAACCTCAACCCTTCGGTGCGCAGGCTGACGCTCTATCCCAGCCGTGGGCAAACTACGGCCCGCGGGCCGGATCCGGCCCGTTCGGCTGTTCTATCCGGCCCGCGGAGCTGAAAGAGCGGAGGGTTCTCTTGCTCTCCCCTCCGCTCCTTTACTTTGAATTTATATTAGTTCACACAAACACTCCATCCATGCTTTTGTTCCGGCCCTCCGGTCCAGTTTAAGAACCCACTGTGGCCCTCGAGTCAAAAAGTTTGCCCACCCCTGCTCTAACCCGAGCACAGCGGCCAGGGCGCGCTCGTGTCTCGGTGTCTCGGTGTCTCGGTGTCTCGGTGTCCCGGTGTCCCGGTGTCCCGGTGTCCCGGTGTCCTGGTGTCTCGGTGTCTCGGTGTCCCGGTGTCCCGGTGTCTCGGTAGACGGCAGGTGCCCAGTAATATTTATGAGCCAGCGTACCCGACGCGGGAGGATTCTGACCGGGTGTCCTTCCTGTGTGTGGCCAGGTCGGCGGCCTCCTGCTCCGAGGACATGATGCTCTCCAAACTAGCTCGTCTGCAGACGGTGGCGGGCCTCTGCCGGGGCGCTCACACGTCCGTGGCTTCTGCTACATCCGTGGCGACTAAGAAAACGGTCCAAGGCCCTCCATCCTCCGATTACGTGTTCGAGCGGGAATCCAAGTACGGCGCTCACAACTACCATCCCTTACCTGTGGCCCTGGAGAGAGGGAAAGGCACGTAGTGAACTCATCCAGAATCGCTCCGTTTTCGCTTTGAAACCTTGTGTAGAAATCACTCCTACGCTTTCTCCCTGTGCATTTCCCAGCGTCCTTCAGTGTCTATTGCAGATGGGGTTGGCTCAGCGTTTGTGGGGGTCGCTGCTCACTGGGCGCGGTGCCGTGGGGCACAGGGATGAGCTCGGTCCGTCTCGGTGGGGCACTCCGTGCCAGGCAGAAGGGAAGATACAAGGAAAGCACTGGAACAGCCGCCGCTGTTCCCTTTAGACTCGGAGGAGGAAAAGTCCCCACAGGAGGACGAAGAATTTTCTTCTGCCGAACTTGCCACACTGCTGCCCTCCCGTCAGCAGTACACGGGAGTTCTGGCTTCTCTCCACCCAACACTGGTTTCCCTTTTTTAAAATTATAACCATCTCACTGGTGTGAAATCCTGTTGTGATTGCTTAACAATATGTTTTTATTGATTATTAGAGAGAGGGGGGAAGGGAGAGAGAGAGAGATGGAAACATCAGTGATGAGAGAAAAACATCCCTCCTGCCCGCCCCCTCCTGGGGATCGAGCCTGCAGCCCGAGCATGTGCCCTGACTGGGAATCGAACCAGCGACCTCGTGGTTCCTGCGTTGATGCTCAGCCCCCGAGCTCGCCAGCCGGGCTGCTGTTGTGGTTGGATTTCCGTTTCCCTAGCGATTTCGATGCTGAGCATCTATTCATGTGCCCTTGGTCATTTGCATGCGTTTTTTTTTTTTTTTAAGTTTTATTATGGATATTTTATTTTATTTTTATTTTTTTAAAAAATATATTTTATTGATATTTTACAGAGAGGAAGGGAGACGGATAGAGAGTTAGAAACATCGATGAGAGAGAAACATCCATCAGCTGCCTCCTGCACACCTCCCACTGGGGATGTGCCTGCAACCAAGGTACATGCCCTTGACCGGAATCGAACCCGGGACCCTTCAGTCCACAGGCCGACGCTCTATCCACTGAGCTAAACTGCATGCGTTTTTGCGTGTCAGTTACTCGGGCTCTCTGCCCGTTTTCCACTGGGCTGTATGTCTTTGTTGAGTTACAGGAGTGCGGGGCACCAGCTCCTGATGAGGTGAATGATTTGGAAGTATGTTCCCCGTCCTGTCGGTTGTTACAGTCAACAAATCGTGACTTTTCATGTTACCTTCCACCTTGAAATTCTCACTTCAAATTGCAGACTCCCGTTTTGTAGGAGCAAAGCTTTTACTCTAGAGCAGCCGTGGGCAAACTACGGCCCGCAGGCCGGATCCGGCTGTTCTATCCGGTTCTCTTGCTCTCCCCTCCGCTCCTTTACTTTGAATTTATATTATTAGTTCACACAAACACTCCATCCATGCTTTTGTTCCGGCCCTCCGGTCCAGTTTAAGAACCCATTGTGGCCCTCAAGTCAAAAAGTTTGCCCACCCCTGCTCTAGAGTTTATGAAACCTTTTTACGTGATGCTCTTCTTGTTCAATGTTAACTTGAAGCCGGACAGATAAAATAGAATTGTTTTATAAACCAGAGTTTATTACACTTGAACTGAAACACGCCTTAACCACAGTGCCGGCAGTTTTAATTTCCCAACTTTATGTGATTGTCTGAAATCATCGTTATTTTTTACATATTCCTCGCTTTGTGGTTTTTCTAAAATGACGTCCCTGTACATCTTAGGGATTTACCTGTGGGATGTGGAAGGCAGGAAATACTTCGACTTCCTGAGTGCGTACAGCGCCGTCAACCAAGGGCATTGCCACCCCAAGATCGTGGATGCCCTGAAGAGCCAGGCGGAGAAGCTGACGCTGACCTCGCGGGCCTTCTACAACAGCGTGCTGGGCGAGTACGAGGAGTACGTCACGAAGCTCTTCAACTACCACAAGGTCCTCCCCATGAACACAGGTGAGGGTTCTGTGCTGCGAGCCCGGAGGCAGCTCGGACTTCGGGTCACTAGGCGTTTAGAAACGGAGACCTTTTCTCTCGGTAGGAGTGGAGGCTGGAGAGACGGCGTGCAAGCTGGCGCGGAGGTGGGGCTACACCGTGAAGGGCATTCCCAAGTACAAAGCCAAGATCCTGTTCGCAGGTCGGTGCCGCTCGCCTTCTGCGCTTCACACACACACACACACACACACACACACACACACACACTCACACACTGCGATTTGTCATTGAGCTCACGGATGCAATGCTGTAATGTGTTCGCTTCATACAGGATATGGCACAGTATTTGTTGAATGTTTCACAAAAATTTCCTTTTCTTGGGTTTATTTCCCAATATTGGTTCACATACGGGATTTTTCTCTCCTAAATAGCTTCCTACTCCTCTCTCCCTGGAGTGAGAGACGTTATGAGCTTTGAGAACTCCTCTGCGGCCTCGATCCCCAATAGGGAGCCTGCAGGAGGCAGCCAGTCCCTGACTCTCTCTCCTCACGGATGGTTCTCTCTCCCTCCCTCTCCCTTCCTCTCTGAAATCGTTAAAAACATACAAAGTGGCATATTGTTTAAAAGAAGAGAGAACCTCCAAGTCTCTCTCTTACTCCGCGTTGTTTCCCTTCCTTCCTTGCGTTTGCCCCGGTGCGGGGAGCTCATGCATGTGCCGTATGTCACGGGGTTCCTCGCCGGCTAGAGCGGGAGCCCCCAGGGCCGGCGTGCAGTCACGGTCTCCCCTCTGTCTGTCTGAGCCCCCGGAGCAGAGCCTCTCGGAGGTGGGCTCCCTCTCGCTCACTCACCAGCTACACGCGGGCGGATGTTCTGTGCAGAGGCAGGTGGCTGCTGCCGAGCGCCCAGGTCCTGCCGGGACGGCCACGGTGACAGTGCCCCGCCTGGGGGCGTGTGCAGCTCAGCCAGCCCGTGGCGGGTGGGAAGGAAGACGGGGAGACCGCGTGCAGGCTGTTCTCACACACGTTGCCACAGACGCTCTGGGGCTGGCAGTGGGCGAGGGCCCCGGGCTCGGGTGGTTGAGGAGGAGCGTCTGCCCGCGGCCGCACCGCACCGGGCGTCAGTAGAGAAGCGCCTGCATGGCACTCGCAGGGGGGGCCCTGGTGTCCCCCAAACCCTGCGGTTCCAGACCAGGTTCTGTCACAAGCGGAAGCTCATGGAAGCTCTCGGAGCAAAGCCTTGGATTTCAGAACTCAGACTCCCGAAGGCGTGGGGGCTGCTCCCTGATGTGGGGCTGGAAGTGATCATGTTTCTCCTCCAGCTGGGAACTTCTGGGGCAGGACCATGTCCGCCATCTCCAGCTCCACAGACCCCAGCAGCTACGACGGCTTCGGCCCCTTCATGCCGGGTTTCGAGATCATTCCCTACAACGACCTGCCTGCTCTCGAGGTACGGCCGCGTCCGTGCTGTCGCTCACGGTAAATGGGCTTGTACTCGGGCGTGTGTGAGCTGCACGTGGACACGTGACTAAGGAAACGCATCTCACTAAGCCGGGCCGGGACTCAGACCCTCTGTGACGGGCCTTGGTTTCCAGTGGGGGGGCCGAGGTCCGTGGTCTGACCCGCCAGCCAGCCAGCTGCTTCCGGCTGTGTCCTGTGTGAGCCTTAACCTGCAGAGGGGCTGCCCCATTACCAGATAAAACCGCTCTGCTTTCAGCTAGCTTTTTAAAATTGTGAGCGGAGGACTTACACAATAGAGAGATTCACTTTTAAAAAGGCCATTTTCTCCTAATTTTAGTTACATTTTACTATCCTATATAATAAAAGTCTAATATGTAAATGAACCGAACGGCGGAATGACCAGTCGCTATTATGCGCACTGACCACCAGGGGGGGCAGGCGTTCAATGCAGGAGCTGCCCCCAGCCCGCAGGCCCCAAGCCAGCCAAGGCAGGTGCCAGTGGGGGCCCCCTGATGGTCCCGCCAGAGGCCCTGCAGAGGGAGGCGACCGGTGGGGGGTGGTGCCGGCGAGCAGGTGAAACCAGGCTGGCCAAGGCAGGTGCCAGGAGAGCCCCCCTGATTGCCCTGCCGGTCACCCCGCTGATGGGCCCTGATCGCCAGCCAGGCCCGAGGACCTTACCCAGGCATGAATTGGATGCATCGGGCCTCTAGTACATTAGAAAATGTAAGATAGAATAACTTAAAGCTGGAGTAGTTGAGTTTTTGGTAATTGAATGTCAGAAATGTTATAGTTTGAAGTCAGAATGTGATTTAGTGTGAAAACGTGATTTGTATACTTACTCTTAACAGGAAACTGTACATGTGCACTGTGTGATTTCAGATGTTGAAATGGCTGGGAAGGAAGTGCTAACGCGTGTTTACATGTGTTTTGCAGCGTGCGCTGCAGGATCCCAACGTTGCTGGGTTCATGGTCGAACCCATTCAGGGCGAGGCGGGCGTCATTGTCCCCGACCCAGGCTACCTGATGGGCGTGCGCGAGCTCTGCACCAGGCACCAGGTGGGCTGCCCCTGCCTCACCCCCTTTCCCACCTCACCCCCTTTCCCACCTCACCCCCTTTCCCACCTCACCCCCTTTCCCACCTCACCTCCCTCACCCCCTTTCCCACCTCACCTCCCTCACCCCCTTTCCCACCTCACCCCCTTTCCCACCTCACCCCCCTCACTCCCTTTCCCACCTCACCCCCCTCACCCCCTTTCCCATCTCACCCCCTTTTCACCTCACCCCCTTTCCCACCTCACCTCCCTCACCCCCTTTCCCACCTCACCCCCTTTCCCACCTCACCCCCCTTTCCCACCTCACCCCCCTTTCCCACCTCACCTCCCTCACCCCCTTTCCCCCCTCACCCCCTTTCCCACCTCACCTGCCTCACCCCCTTTCCCACCTCACCCCCCTTTCCCACCTCACCCCCCTTTCCCACCTCACCTCCCTCACCCCCTTTCCCCCCTTACCCCCTTTCCCACCTCACCTCCCTCACCCCCTTTCCCACCTCACCCCCCTTTCCCACCTCACCTCCCTCACCCCCTTTCCCACCTCACCCCCCTTTCCCACCTCACCTCCCTCACCCCCTTTCCCACCTCACCCCCCTTTCCCACCTCACCTCCCTCACCCCCTTTCCCACCTCACCCCCTTTCCCACCTCACCCCCTTTCCCACCTCACCCCCCTTTCCCACCTCACCCCCCTTTCCCACCTCACCCCCTTTCCCACCTCACCCCCTTTCCCACCTCACCCCCTTTCCCACCTCACCTCCCTCACCCCCTTTCCCACCTCACCCCCTTTCCCACCTCACCCCCTTTCCCACCTCACCCCCTTTCCCACCTGCCTGCATCTCAGGGTCAGCTGTGGGGATACATGCAGAGATTGCCTGACCTTCCCGCTAGGGGGAGACATCCTTCCTGAGCTTCAGAGCTCTGAGCGCCGGCACAGCGCCCACTTTTACTGGCTGTGGAACCTCCCCCCTCCCCCCTCCTCCCTCCTCCCCCTTCTCAGCATTTGCCCCGGTTCCTCCCAACCTTTGTCCTCTGTGCCAGCATTCAAGTGCTCTCCGCCTCTCCCCACCAGGCTAGTAAATATTTAATAGGAAGTCGATGTTTAATAAATGTTGGTGGAATAAACAAGTGAATTAATTGTTTCTAGAGATTAGCTCCAGTCAGAAACCCCCACAAAGGCCTTACCTGGCGTTAGCTCCTCTCCTCGCTGGGGGACCGAGCAGATGGCCTCGGGCTGGGGGCCGGCACAGGAGGTCGTGGGCGTGTCCAGGTTTCCGAGCACCTTCTTTCTTTCTTTTTAAAGCATCTTTTTTTTTAATCTTCATTGTTGAAAGTATTACAGATGTCCCCTTTGTTTGTTTTCTTTTTTCCCATTGAGCCCCTCTGCCACGTACCCTCCCTTCCCAGGCCTTCACCACTTTGTCTGTGCCCATGGGCTGTGCATATATTCTATGTATATAAAAGGCCAATATGCAAAGTGTCCCCTCGGGAGTTTGACCGGGAGACCCGGAGTTTGATCACTCGCTATGACATGTGCTGACCACCAGGGGGCGGCGCGGAACCAAGGAAGGCCCCAGCCCGCAGCCGGAAGATCCTGGTTGGCCCTGATCACTGGCCAGGCCTAGGGACCCTACCTGTGTATGAATTTTGTGCACCAGGCCTCTATTCCTATATAATAAAAGGGTAATATGCAAATAGACTGAATGGCAGAACAACTGAACAATCAAAGCGTAATATGCTAATATATTAAGGCTGCTCAACCCCTTGCTATGATGTGCACTGACCACCAGGGGGCAGACAGTCAACCCGTTGACCAGTCGCTATTATGTGCACTGACCACCAGGGGGCAGGTGCTCTGACCGCTAGGTTAGCTTGCTGCTGGGGTCCGGCTGATCAGGACTGAGTGAGACGGGCCGGACACGCCCTGGAGGCCTCCCGTGGTCCCTCCCTGGCCCGATCGTGCACCAGGGGGGTCCCTCAGTCTGGCTGTGCCCTCTCGCAGTCCGGGACCCCTCGGGGGATGTCGGAGAGCTGGTTTCGGCCCGATCCTGCAGGTGACTCCCCTTGGGAGGGCGTCAGACGCAGGGCTCATGGCTGGCGAGCGCAGCTGTGGCAGCGTGAGCCTCTCCCGATCGGGACCGATTGGGCGTGAGCCGCGGCAGCACAGTGGGGCCGGGACGAGCGGGAGCGGCAGGTAGGAGCTGCAGGTGGCATTGGACTGTGGGTTTCGGCCCGGTCCCTGCAGGCCACCCAGAGGGACCCACCTGTGCATGAATTGGTGCACCGGGCCTCTAGTATGTATATAAGTTCCCTGGCTAATCACTCCTCTCCCATCCCCACACCCCGCCTTCCCTCTGAAATTCCATAGCACACTTCCTAAAAATAATTTTTATTGATTTTCAGAGAGAGAGGGAGAAACATTGATGTAAGAGGGTGTAAAAGAGAAACATCCCTTGACTGCCTCCTGCGTACCCCCGACTGGGGATTGAGCCCCCAGCCTGGACGTGTGTCCTGACGGGGAATGGAACCGGCGACCTTTCGTGCACAGGACAGTGCGCAGCCCACTGAGCAACACTGGCCAGGGCTCATAGCACACTGTTGAGATTGCATGGCTGATGACAACATTTCCACCAATCTCGGCTGTGTGGGGACCAGGGAAACGAAGATTACCATTTCCCTAGGGAAACGAGATGGATAAGGAACATTGTTGTGTGGTTTTCCGACAGGTCCTGTTTATCGCTGATGAGATACAGACGGGACTGGCCAGGACGGGTAGATGGCTGGCGGTCGACCATGAAAACGTCAGACCTGACCTCGTCCTCCTGGGCAAGGCCCTTTCCGGGGGCCTGTACCCCGTAAGGACGTTAACCCTCTGTTCCCCTGCTCACGGATGCTGACGCCAGCCGATGGTGACGGCAGTGCTGTCTGTCCTGTAGTCCGGGTTCACGTGGTGCCGTCCGCCACCCAGAATACTGCCAGCTCCACGGGCGAGCCCTTGGTCAATTGTAACCGCGGAAGCGGGCGGGCCCTGGGCTTGGCCTTGGCGTTTGCTTGGGGGGAAGGTTGTGCCGCAGCAGTGCCCTGTGGACCCCTGCTTTCCAGCTGTCAGAACACAGCACGACCGATGGCTTAAAGCCACGGTCACTTCGTGCAGAGGAGGAGGAAGGCGGGTTTGGGGGAGCCCTGCTCCTGGGTGTCCTCCAGAGCCCTCGGTCTATGGTGTGGGTGGGAGGGCGCGAAGGGTGGTGGGAGCACGGCTTCCTAAGCAGTGAGAGCCCCCCCCCCCCCCCGGGTGGAAAGAATCCTCACCCAGTCGCTGCAGAAGCAGCTGATGTCTTGGTCCCAATGCTGCTGTTCTGGGCTGTGTACGCGTGCGAGGTGCCGGGTGGCGGCTGGGGCGCGCGGGCTTGTCCCGCAGTGAAGGTGGCGATGCGCAGCTCCTGTAGCTGAAGCTTGTGTCCGGTTCGCTGTCGGCTCGGGGCTGTCTGTGCTCCCGGCGGTGGGAAGGGGTTGGCAGCACTGCTCTCTCCCCCAGGTGTCGGCGGTGCTGTGTGACGACGAGATCATGCTGACCATCAAGCCCGGGGAGCACGGCTCCACGTACGGGGGCAACCCTCTGGGCAGCCGCGTGGCCATCGCCGCCCTCGAGGTAAGGCCGGCGCAGCGCATGCCCGTCCCTCGGGTCGGGTCGCAGTGACTGGATGTGAGCCGTTGGTGTCACGAGAAATGTCGTATGACGGCCGCGTGTCACAGAGCCCGGGAGCGGGGATCTTTCGGGGCAAGGCCCAGAGACGGGGTCTCCCGTGGGCATCGCCGTCCGCAGTGCCCGGGCTGTGGTCCTGGGGGCCCGGGGGGCCCTTGCTGAGCCCGCCAGGCCTCTGGCTTAGTGCGCATGGCGCTTTTAAGTGTATGTTTGAACACTTTCAGATTTGTTATGTAAACCCTTTTACTCCCTAAGGTGGACTTCCCAGAGAAAAAAATCAGTGAACTGTTACAGTTAAAAAATTAAACTATGGTTAGTCCATTGGTTTATTCAACTAATGAGAAACTATATTCGCTGTATGTCACACGTTAAACCCATGGTTTGCCACCCTGTCGGGTTGGTGATGGATTTGTGACCAAGGCAAGGTCTGGCTGCGCTCGTGTGTAGTTAGAGTTCGCTGGGCTGGGCCGGGCCGGGCCGGGCCGGGCCGGGCCGGGCCGGGCCGGGCCGGGCTGGGCCGGGCCGGGCCGGGAAGGAAAAGTTAGAGCCTCCCCCACGCTCCTCTGTGTGGTCCACATTCCCTCCAGGGCACGGCCCGCGGAAAGGCGGGCTGAGCCGCACCGCGTGTGACTTCCCGCAGGTTTTGGAAGAGGAGAACCTCGTGGAGAACGCGGACCGCATGGGCGCCCTCCTGAGGAACGAGCTCATGAAGCTGCCCTCGGACATCGTGACCGCGGTGCGCGGGAAGGGGCTGCTGAACGCCATCGCCATCCGGGAGACCAAAGGTGCGGGCACTGGCTCGGGCGCCCTTCGCTTTCAGCTTTTGTCAGTCCTCACCCGAAGGTGTTTTAGAGGGAGTGGAGGGAGGTGGGAGGAGGAGGGGAGAGAGAGAGGAACATCTGGGAGGGGGAGACATCTCCTGGCTGCGACCCAGGCACGTGCCCTTGACCGGGAATCAAACCCATGACCCTTGGGTGCGGGGGGCCGACGCTCTAGCTGCTGAGCACGCGGCCGGGCCGGAAGGCGTTGTTTTCACAGGAGGAGCTAACTCGTGGCGTCTTATCTGGTTTGGGGGTCCTGGGAGACTGCTGCCGGGCCGCCTGGGACCAGCTCTCTTAGGCTGAGGGCCCCGATTCATTGAGTCGTAGAAATGCAGGTCTTTCCCGCGGGGCGGCACCTGGGCGGCACCTGGGCGGCACCTGACCTGCTTTGGTGCGAAAGACGCTGGTTGCCGCCCTCGGCCAGTGAGGCAGCGCGGGGAGGCGTGCGCTCCTGTCCAGTCCTCTAGCGCACTGCCCTAAGTGGCCCTGCCCCGGACCGCCCCCGCAGAGGCTGCGGGATGGGGGGACCTCCACAGAGGCTGCGGGATGGGGGGACCTCCACAGAGGCTGCGGGACGGGGGAGCCTCCTCCACAGAGGCTGCGGGATGGGGGAGCTCCTCCGCAGAGGCTGCGGGACGCGGGGGGCCTCCTCCACAGAGGCTGCGGGATGGGGGAGCCTCCTCCACAGAGGCTGCGGGACGGGGGAGCCTCCTCCACAGAGGCTGCGGGATGGGGGACCTCCACAGAGGCTGCGGGATGGGGGACCTCCACAGAGGCTGCGGGATGGGGGAGCTCCTCCGCAGAGGCTGCGGGATGGGGGAGCTCCTCCGCAGAGGCTGCGGGACGGGGGAGCCTCCTCCGCAGAGGCTGCGGGATGGGGGAGCTCCTCCGCAGAGGCTGCGGGATGGGGGAGCTCCTCCGCAGAGGCTGCGGGATGGGGGGACCTCCTCCGCAGAGGCTGCGGGATGGGGGAGCTCCTCCGCAGAGGCTGCGGGATGGGGGGACCTCCTCCGCAGAGGCTGCGGGATGGGGGGTGAGGCAGCTGGCGGCCCCTGACTGGCTGCTTGGTTTGAGTGAAGCACCTGTGGCCCTAGGCGCTCCCGGCTGGGTTTCCTTGTGATAATGTTCCCTTTTTTTTTTTTTTTAAATATATTTTATTGATTTGTTACAGAGAGGAAGGGAGAGGGATAGAGAGCTAGAAACATCGATGAGAGAGAAACATCCATCAGCTGCCTCCTGCACACCTCCCACTGGGGATGTGCCCGCAACCAAGGTACATGCCCTTGACCGGAATCGAACCCGGGACCTTCCAGTCTGCAGGCCGACGCTCTATCCACTGAGCCAAACCGGCCAGGGTGTAATGCTTCCTTTTAAAGTGGTGAGTTCAGCCTTGGCTGCACTTCAGAACCACCTGGGGGCCTTATAGACGTTCACCCGAGCCTCGCCCAGCCCGCAGGCTCTGGTCTGATGGGTCTGGGTCCCCAGCCTGAGCGCGGGCAGGGTTGAGATCAGGCTCTCGGACGATGAGCGCCCCTCCCACAAGCCAGGAGGCCGTCCCGGTAGGTGTGGGGTTGCTGGGTCTGGGGCATTGCTCGTTCTGTGCCGGTTGCAGTGTGTGTCGCACCTCGTTCTTTCTGTACCGGCTCCTCTGTAACGAGTACAGCAGTCCCCGCACATAATTTTCTGTCTTTGTGAAAAGCTAGCGAGAACCACATGTCTGATGAGGCCACTCAAGCCGCGTTCTGCGCTGGCTGACAGGTAGCTTCCTTTTAAGACCAGGACCGAGCGTGCAGCCCACGCCGTCTTGCTGGAGCGGGACGGGAGGCTGTTTGCAGGCCGCACCTGCCCGGGACCTGCAGGGAGTGCTGAGTGCTATCGGTGTCTCTCTGACCAGCAGCCTGTGGCCGTTTCTCCTCAGATTACGATGCTTGGAAGGTGTGTCTGCGCCTCCGAGATAACGGACTTCTGGCCAAACCCACCCACGGCGACATCATCAGGCTCGCACCTCCGCTGGTGATCAAGGAGGACGAGGTCCAGGAGGCCGTGGAGATCATCAACAAGACCATCCTGTCCTTCTGAGGGGCCCCTGCCTTCTGAGGGGCCTGCTCCCCTGGGGGCGGGGCCTGCTCCCCGGGGGCGGGGCCAGCTGGCCACATCAGAGCCTCTGCGTTGCTGCTCCCAGCGCCGGCACATTCCACTCCCCTGTGTCTTCAAGGACCTTTTTAAATACACGTTCTGTTCAGCTCCTACGTCCTGGCAGGGCATTCATACCACGCAGGCTGCTGTGTAAGAATGTGATGGCGTCCGTTTGATCACGCATGTGTGTGCTGAGTGAAATGCTCCGTCTGTATGTAGGCGGCCTTTTCAAGCCCCGTGTGGTTTCACAGGTTTTTATCATTTCCTTGCTGGTGTGGATGTATTACATTTCAGAAAGTTACATGGGGTTTCACGTAGAAGACTGCTTTAACCTTTAAAGTGGAATCACTGAATTTTAGGAAGGACTAAATGGTTAAGCTTATATAAAGTACTAGGTTTAAATAAACTTGACATTAGCCAACACCAAGATGTGTCATTATTTCGAATGAAGAATTAATGTTCAACATTCCCAAATTACGTTTTCAGTGTTGGTATAATTTGTAAAAAATACTCGTTTTCAGTTTTTCTTTAAATTTGAAATAAAGCTGATATTTAAAACGTCAGTTTCGTGATCAGTGTGCAGTGTGCTGACCGCCTGCCCTGCAGGTCTTTGAGAATGTGCTTTGCTTGCTTAACGTCCTGTTTGTAAGAGCAGTTCTGTTTCTGTGGTGATCTCTGCAAGAACAGACACTGAAAAGCAAGTCTCCCGTGACACCCCACCCCTCCCGCGGCGATCGCCTTTCTGTGCGGGCCTCTGCGGCCGCCTCCTGGGGGCACACCTGTGCGGGTCTCTGCGGCCACCTTCGGGGGGCACACCTGTGCGGGCCTCTGCGGCGGCCTCCCGGGGGGGCACACCTGTGCGGGCCTCTGCGGCGGCCTCCGGGGGGCACACCTGTGTGGGCCTCTGCGGCGGCCTCCTGGGGGCGCACCCACAGGTGTGCTGTGATTGCGTATGGGGGCACATTTGGACCAGGCCATTTTTCACTCTTGAATGCAGCGTGTGGCCGCTGTTCCGTGTCGGGGCCACAGTGGGAGTGTTTCTGTGGACGGGGCCCTCGAGGTGGGCTGCTGTGTCCAGGGAACTTGCTCCCTGCACCCTTCGGTCCTGAGTCCCCTCTGAGCAGCACGGAGCTCCTGGCTAAACGTGCGCGCCTGTGGGTGCAGGAGGGTCGCTCATACAGCGGCTTATGGTCTGGGTGGGGGTTTCTGGTGGGATGTCTGCAGAGGCTAGACATGTTATAAGACACATGACACACGGAAGGTCAGGTACCATTTCACAGATGAGGAAACCAAGGCTCAGACAGAGAAACTTGCCTTAGGTCATGGAAACAGCAAGTAGTGAGCCGGGTTGGCGTGGCTCCGTGGTTGAGCGTCACCCCGTGAACCAGGAGTCAGGGTGCGATTCCCGGTCAGGGCACAGGCCCGGGTTGTGGGCTCCTCCCCAGGAAGAGGCGTGCAGGAGGCAGCCGATGGGTGAAATAGTAAGCGGTGGGGCCCTGGGCCCAGTGGGCTGGACAAGGCTTACGGGGGGAGGCAGTTGGCAGTCCAGGTGCCCCGGGGGCGGGGCGGGGCGACTGCTCCCTTTGTCTTGAACTTGGCTGAGAAGCTCAGGTGTGTAAACGCATTCCAATTGGGGGCTGGATTCTTGAAGACACCACCAGGAGCTATTAAAATGAATAATACATACACACGCGAGAGCAGCTTAGTCCTTTCAGGAAAAACTCTTTAAAATGTATTTCCGTGCTTTGCCGGTTAATGCACGTGTAATGGCTCGGGGGTTTTACTAGCTCCCAGCCTTTCTTTTGATTAACTTGAAAATGAGATTTCTCCTCCCCGCCCAGCATGGCCCAGTCCCTCTCATCGTTAATGAAACATCTGGGCTTTATGATTTGCATCGCGATACGGAGCAGATGGCAGGTGAAGAGGTGGGGGCAGGGCAGATCCTGGTCAAGGCCGCCTGCTCGGAAGGCCTCCAGCTCCGGCTCCCGTGCAAATGCAGTGAAGGGCCTGGTGGCTCCTGGTCTTGGCGGCCTTTCCAAGGGGGGGTGGGGGGGAAGACCTTCCTCCCTGAGACGGAAAGGGAGCCCCCAATCTCTTCTACCTCCTTAAAAATTGTTTTTAATATTTGAATTATTGATTCAATTAATATTTAAATTATTGATTTCAGAGAGGAAGGGAGAGGGAGAGAGAGAGAAACATCCATGACGAGAGAGAATCACGGATCGGCTGCCTCCTGCACGCCCCACATTGGGGATGGAGCCCACAATCTGGGCATGGGCCCCGACGGGGAATCAAACTGTGCCCTCCTGGTGCATAGGTCGATGCTCAGCCCCTGAGCCAGGCCGGCCGGCATCTCTTCACCAGTGGTCCCCAGGGCGGATTTGGTCTCTGGAGGGGTCTGGTCTGACCCGGTGAGCCTGGCCCCAAGCAGGGCGCAGGGGGCTCCGGTGGCTCGGCAGCCCGGAGCCCTCAGCGGAGCGGCCCAGGGCCCCGCGGGAGGCTCCCCACGGAGTCAGCAGGAAAGCCGCCACCGGGGCCTGAGGTTCCCACTCCCCCTCGGGTTTTTAGACCCTCTTGTGACTCAGTTCCCCCTGAAATCAGTTCCTCACCAACGGGAGGCCCCATCTCTGTGGAGGGGCTCGGGGCTCGGGGTGAACGGCAGGGCTGTGGCCAGTTGCCCCGCACCCCCAAGATCCAGCACTCCGGGCAACCCAACCAAACCCGCGCCAGAACCCCGGGCAGGCGCAGAGCCCGGCGCGTTGGGACGGCAGGGGGCGCTGTCCGCAAAGCTTGGCTCCGGCGCCCAGGGCCGCAGCGCGTGCGCCAGGGGCGGGGGCTCCGGGGCGGGGGCGGCGCAGGAGGTGAGGGCCCCGGCAGCCCGCCCACCTGGCACCGCGCCGGGAATGCAATGTGTTTTGTACAAGATGATGATGACGATGACGACGACGATGATGATGATGATGATAAACAACTCTGAAACGTGCTCCTTGTAGGAAATTCGAAATGTAAAAGCAAATCGCCCCCCAACCCCGCCTGCAGCCCCAGGCCCCGGGAGGGGGGCGGGGGGCAGCGCTCTGTCTTCCGGCGGGAGCTGAGCTTGGCCCCGCGGAGCCTGCTGCCCAGCCAGCCCAGCCTGGGGGGCGGGGGGACAGCGGTGACCGGAGGCCTCCAACCCGAGGGGTCGGCGGGGGTGGTAAGCAGGCCCCCAGCCGTTCCAGCGGTGGGGGAGGTGGTCTCCACCCGGTCCGCGCCCTGCCTGTGCCCCAGCCCCAGCCCACCTGGGGGTCACCCTCTGGGAGGGTCCCCGGCCCACCTAGGGGTCACCCTCTGGGAGGGTCCCCGGCCCACCTGGGGGTCACCCTCTGGGAGGGTCCCCGGCCCACCTGGGGGTCACCCTCTGGGAGGGTCCCCGGCCCACCTGGGGGTCACCCTCTCCGGAGAGGACCTGCCAGCTCGCCCTGTGGCCCAGCCTGGGCCCTGGCGATGGGAAGGGCCTGGGGGGGCTGGAGGAGCAGCCCTGGGGAGCCTCCTTTAGCTGCTGTCTCAGCCTGGGGGAGCTCTGGGTCCTTGGGGAGCGCTGGGGTGTGGGCAGCGCTGAGCTGCAGGAGCCGGGCCAGTCCGTCAGCAGGCTCCCTCTGGCCCAGCTGGCTGCCCTCCCACCTCCAGAGCAGGCGGTTTGGCGGGCACACCCCCTGCGGGCACACCCCCGGTCTGCGGCCCGGCCCCGCCCTTTTCCAGCCACTTTTCCAGGGAAAACGAGGCCCACACCCCCCGGGCTCTGGGCGCAGCTTTGAAGGGGGTGCTGAGGCCAAGTCAGAACGGCCTGGGAGTAAACAGCTGAGGACCCAGCTCGCCGGGCGGGCGGGAGGCCGGTGGCTACAAAGGGACACTGTGAGCCCCAGCAGAAGGGCCCATTCAGCGCTCCCAGGGCGGGACTCGCCTGCTAATTAGGTGGGGAGAACCCAGTGGGTGGGCCGCAGGGAGGGGCGGGCGGGCAGGGGAGCTGCGCCCCGCGGGGAGGAGCCCGCTGGTCCGACCAGGACCCAGGGCCCAAGGCCAGCTCTGCCGACCAGCTAGCGGCTCCAGACGGTGCAGGGAGCCGGGGGAGGACGGCCTGTCCCTCCGGGACCCCCCATGAGTGGACAGAGCCCCGCACAGGGCAGGGCTTAGCATCTGCCAGACCCAGCCTGTGCCTTCAGCTCGCTGCCCCTCAGCATCCTGCTGTCCGGGGTTGGGGTACAGGCACTGAGAAGGGGACCCCTCAGCTCTGGGCTGGCTGGGGGCCCAGGGGCAGGGCACCCCCCACAAGCAGGCTGTGCCTTTCCTCGGGGCGCTGGGCACAGGCCCCGTGGTGAGAAAGGGCGTGGAAAGGCCAGTCTGTCATCTCCCCGCACAGCCCGATGGTGCTGTTTGCCCCCCTGCACAGGTGGGAGAAACTGAGGCTCCACGAGGGGAACTGGCTTAGCCTGGGTCACACGGTGCCGGGGCCGGCCTTTCCCCACGATTCCGCCTGTGGGTGGTCGGCCCTGGGCACGCGATGCTGTGGGAACCGCCCAGGGATTCGATGGTGCGTCCCTGTTCCAGCCCCGGTCCAGGTAACCTCTCGCTACCTCCCCACGCGTCCTCACGGCACGGCGGACGTGCTGCGGGCTCCCCAGGCCTCTGGGTGGGGAGGCCAGGGACATTCCCCCAAGGGGCTGATGGACAGGCCCTCGGAGGGCCCGGCACTTCCTGGGAGAGGGGCCCCCTCTGTGCGGGGACACCCCCCCCTCCATGCGCAGCGGTGCCGCCTGTCCCATGTGGCAGTGGGGCGGCCGAGAGTCAGCTCAGGACCTTCCAGGAGACGCTGCTGTTCCGGTGACGCGTCGGCTCGTTTGCTGAAAATGGTCGGAGGGACTCCTGCGGGCACCTGACTGTGCCCACCCTTTGTGCCAGCTGGCGCGGGGCAGGCTTGTTTGGAGGGTGGTAAGTGATCCCAAGGTGGGGAGGAGTGGGGCACGCAGCTGCCTGGCTTAGGGCCTGGGACTGCGCTTGGGGTGGGGGTGGGGGGGCGCTCCAGGGGCAGCGAAAGGGCGCGCTGCCCAAGCAGGTCGGGGTCCTGAGCGGCATCGCTCCTGGGCGGGACCCTCAGGCTCTGCAGCAGGTGTCTCGGTGGCGGTGATGGGCCGACCACCGGCCCCGGCCAGCCAAGCCCAGCCTCCCTAACCCCGCTGCACTGCCCACTGCGGTCCGTCCCTCGGAGCCTCTGCGCTCCTGCCCCAGGCCTCGCCTCCTCCTGCACAGTGACTCCCCGGGGAGTTACCCCTGGTGCAGGAAGGGAGCCCCTGTCTCTCTCAGGGACCAGGAAGCGTGTGTGGGGCCAGGTGAGAAACGAGGGGGGCCTGTCTAGCGAGGAGGAGCCGGTCCCCAGAGTAAGTTGCCGTTTGGATGGAAAAGTGGGCTGAGTGTCCCTGGAGGCCGGTAGGCTTCTTCCAGCTCCGGGCTGTCGACAAAGCTGGCTGGGCTGCGAGGCTGCTGAGCCCAGGAGGCCCCTGGGTGTCCGAGGCGGGGGTGGGGGGGGGGGCGGGAAGCAGATCTGCTTCGCTCCCGCCGCTCTGGGTGTGCCTGAAGGACCCGTGGGTGGTGGAATCCGAGCTGAGAGGCTGTGGAGATGAAGGTGACTTCTCACCCTCGGAGATCTTACTCTTGAAACTAGAGACGTGAAGAGAGCAGGCCCATGACCTTGAGCTGTGTCACCCCTTATCAGGTCTGCAGGGTCTCAGGGACCCCTGGCTGGCTGGGAGGTTAGCTGCGTGCCTGACGGGCTCACCTGGGGCACCTTGATTGCAAGCTTGATTCTGGCCATGGTCGGGGCTCGTGTGGGAGGCAACCTGTTGATGTCTCTCTCACATTGATGTCTCTCTCTGTTTCTCCCCCTCTCTTCCACTCTCTCTAAAAATCAATAAAAAGATATCCTCAGGCCCTGGCTGGTTTGGCTCAGTGGATAGAGTGCTGGCCTGAGGACTGAGGGGTCCCGGGTTCAATTCCAGCCGGGGGTACATGCTGGGTTGCGGGCTTGATCCCCAGTAGGGGGCGTGCGGGAGGCAGCTGATCCATGATTCTCATCATTGATGTTTCTGTCTACCTCTCCCTCTCCCTTCCTCTCTGAAGTCAATAAAAATATAAAAAAATATATCCTCAGGTGAGGATTAACAACAAAAGAAAGACAATAATAAAAAAATAGTTAAAATATGTTTTATTGATTTCAGAGAGAAGAAAGGAGAGGGAGAGAGATAGAAACATCCATGATGAGAGAGAATCATGGATCGGCTGCCTTTTGCATGCCCCACACTGGGGATCGAGCCCACAACCTGGGCCTGTGCCCTGACCGGGAATCGAACTGTGACCTCCTGGTTCCTAGGTCGAAGCTCAACCCCTGAGCAACACCAGCCGGGCCACCTCCTTCTGTTTTGATCTTCACAGCTTCTGGGGTGCCAGTCCTGGTGTTGACACTGCAGGTCATGTGACCCGGGCACCACATGACCCTCCCACCTGCACAGCCACCTAATCTCAGGAATTCGAGCCTCAGTTAAGCAGGACCCTCCACGGGAAGGGCTGTGCTGTCCCTCAGCCCTGACCCCTGACGGGTGTTGTCGATGTCGCAGCCTTCCGGGCAGTGCTCAGGGCTGTGCCCGGTGTCTCTTGTTCCCAGCGATTTATTGTGCTCACAACACGGACGCCTGCAGGGAACTGCGGACTTATTCGGTGCAGGGGTGGGTGGGGAAAAACCAGAGAGTCCAAGTCGGGAGGGTGTGCGGAGGAGTGTAGAGAGCGCCTGGGAAAGGCCCCTGAGCTGATGGTCATCTGAATCCAGTGGCGTTGGCAGAGACATGCTCTGGAAACACACCTTGCCAGAGGCAGGTGTGTTGTCAGCCTGACCTTTAGCTCAGGCGCCCGGGGGTGGGTTTCATTACCTAAGTTCAGCCAGGCGCCAGGAATAGACGCAATTATCTGGGCCCAGCCAGGAGTGACGATTACAAAGAAGCCACAAGATTGAAGAATTCCAGTTGGATCTTTAGCCAAGATTTCACGTAATTTCCTTTAGCTTAAGCTTTGGTAAAGCTTCCTGGTATCATATTGTATAAAATAAACGCGCTGGGCCGGCTCTGGGTCCCTGTCTCTCCATCAGAGGGCCGGCTGTCCTACCCGGCCCCAGCTTTTCCCTTCTGTCTCTGTGTCTGTCTCTTTCTTTCATTTTCTCAATCCCCAGCCACCCCTGCTCGGGATTCGTGGACCACTCTCTAGCCGCGCTGGACGTGGTAAAAGAGAGAATGCTTACAGAGGAGGGGGGAGGCGGCTCCCCTGATTTCCTCAGCACCCCGGCTCCTCCCCACCACATCTTGGACCATCCACAGACCACCCCAAGGAAAGGTGAGGGGTTCGTTTCAGAAACTGACCAGCACCGTCAATTCCAGCGGAGTGTGCAGCACCCTGGCCTGTCACTGGCCAGCAGGGGGCCTGGGCTGTGCGGGACCTGCCCCATGTCCTATGACCGGGGAGCGGGGGAGGGTGTGGGGCGGCCTGAATGAGACACACAAAGCCCCGGGACACGTTACCCTCTCAGGGAATGGTGGCCGCGTACAAATGACACGGGGACCTCTCAGTTTCGGGAGACGGGAGCAAAGCACCGCATGTCTGTCCGGCCAGAATCGCTTCTGTGTGTGCTTGGCTCACGCCCCGTGGACCCGCTGTGGCCATCCTCGGTGAGCAAGAACCGCACCTCCAACCTGTTGCCACGAAGCACACAGGCCGTTTGAAACAACTGGGTGGGCTGTGGGAGCCAGAGATGTTCCCAGGGTGCTTTGCTGCTGGGGGCAGTCTCTCAGAGGCCTGGCCTGATGGTTCTGTGTCCGCTGGGCTCCGTGCAAACACTGATGCCGAGGCGCTTGCTAGGCCCCAGGAATCTGGTTGTGACGCTGTGTGGCCCACCGGGTCCGTGGGGGGAAGGTCCCTTCCGGGCTGAGCTGCGTGGTAACGAGGTGGGGGAGGGGTAACGAGGTGGGGGAGGGGTAACGAGGTGGGGGAGGGGTAACGCGGTGGGGGAGGGGTAACGCGGTGGGGGAGGGCTGGGTAACGAGGTGGGGGAGGGCCCAGCCCGGCACGTGGGGGGGGGGGGTGAGTGGCCCTCAGTTCCGCCCACCCTGTGCCCTCATCACAGGCCCTTGTCCTAACCTGCCTGCCTCTTTGCCCCATTGTCTGGGCAGCGGTCCCCAGAAGCCGAGGGCTGTCCGGAGGTGGTCGCGGCCCAGAAACACTTGTAAAACTCGCTGGGGAACAAGGGGACTTTATGTTGGTGGCGACTCCAGCCCAGGCCGTTAAGTCTGTCCCGACAGAGGTTAGGGCCCGGGTGGCTGAGCTCACAGGCTTTGTGCAAGCCTCCAATTAGCTGGCCCAGGGGTGAGGGGTGGAGGGGCGAGGGTGAAGGGGTGAGGGTGGAGGGTGGAGGGGTGAGGGGCGAAGGGGCTGAGGGTGAGGGGTGTGGGGATCATGCAGGACCCGTGTGGAGGGCCATAGACGCCCCCCAGAGTGAAACTCATCCCAGGAGGCCTTTGTGTCAACAACAATAGTGGCTCCCCGACTTTTTCTTCTTTTTTTTTAAAATTCCCATCGATTCCCAGAGACAAAGAAGGGAGGGAGGGGACATCGGTAGGTTGCCTCCCACCCCCACCCTGCCTGGGGCCAGCATCAAGCCTGCAACCCAGGTGCTGCCCTTGACTGGGGTGGGACCCGCGACCTTCGGCCCCTGAGCCGACATTCCAGCCGCGGAGCCACGGGCCAGGCAGTGGTCAAAGCTGCTGCCGGAGGCTGGTCTGCCCCGCCTCGGCCTCGGCTCTGGGGCGTCACCAGGGTCTCCTCGGGGACCCTCACACCGTCCCCCCTATGGGGCTGCCCCTCCGGTGCAGAGCCTCAGGCCCGGAGGCCAGGGAAGGTGCCGAGATGGTCGAGTTCCAGGGTCCGCGGCAGCTGGCCCCGTCCCTGCTGGAACCGGGGCTGTCCAGCTGTCAGACCCTGCATGACAGTCACCCTGTTTGACCAGAGCATTTTCCTTCCGGATCCTGAAGCACCGCACCCTCCGTGGGAAACCAGAAAACCCGGGGGAAGACGGAAGGCAGGACAGGCCGCTCGTCCCACCCATCTGAGAAGACGGCGGCCGCACTGGCGCACGTCCCTCCATCCACGGCGGCCCTGGGTCAGCATCCCTCCTCACGGCGTCCCTGGGTCAGCATCCCTCCATCCACGGCGGCCCTGGGTCAGCATCCCTCCATCCACGGCGACCCTGGGTCAGCATCCCTCCTCACGGCGGCCCTGGGTCAGCATCCCTCCTCACGGCGGCCCTGGGTCAGCATCCCTCCTCACGGCGGCCCTGGGTCAGCATCCCTCCTCACGGGGGCCCTGGGTCAGCATCCCTCCATCCACGGCGGCCCTGGGTCAGCATCCCTCCATCCACGGCGGCCCTGGGTCAGCATCCCTCCATCCACGGCGGCCCTGGGTCAGCATCCCTCCTCACGGCGGCCCTGGGTCAGCATCCCTCCTCACGGTGGCCCTGGGTCAGCATCCCTCCATCCACAGCGGCCCTGGGTCAGCATCCCTCCATCCACGGCGGCCCTGGGTCAGCATCCCTCCTCACGGCGGCCCTGGGTCAGCATCCCTCCTCACGGCGGCCCTGGGTCAGCATCCCTCCATCCACGGCGGCCCTGGGTCAGCATCCCTCCATCCACGGCGACCCTGGGTCAGCATCCCGGGTATGTTAGTACCTTAGGGCAAAGCTGGCTTCGCTATACGCTGTCTGGCCGAGGTTCCCGGAACCCGTGGTCCGTGCTCTGCGGGGACGGAGGCCCTCCCGCATACCCCGTGAGGACGGGGACGGAGGCCCTCCCGCATACCGATGGACGGTCCGTCACAGGCCGCAGGTAGAGCGTGGACCCTGCCCCCCACACTGCTTTATAATTTGCTTCCACTTCCTCACGGGGGGGGGGGCACCTTCCCATCGCTGTTAAATACTCTCCCCATCATTAAGTTCACGGCTGTGGGACATCCCGCCGTATCAGTGGGCCAGGATAGCCAATCACTTTAACCTCCTTGGCCCCACGGAAGGTTTTCGTTGAACCGGTTAATTGATTCATTCCCCTGGCACACACTCCCGGAACACCCAGGCCGCGCGGAGGGCAGGGCCCGGCTCCCACGTGCCAGCCCGCCCCTCCCGTCCCACCGTGGGCAGCTGCTCGCTGGCCCCGAGGGGGCGGCGTTTGGCGAACAGGGCGGCAGGCAGCATCTTAGTCTTTTGAACTCGACCCCAAAGAGCCCCCTCGGGAACACGCGAGCTGAGCCTTGGGCAGCTGCCGCCACCAGGCCCTCCCTCCCCTCCGACGGCCACCGGCTGTGTCCCCGCGGTCGGTCGGGCTGTGAGTGGGTGGCTCTAGCCAGGCCGTCCGCGTGCCGGGGCGTGGGGAGCGAAGCCGCAGGCGGGCCGCGGAGGGTGTCGGAGAGGCGGTCTGACGGAGGGAAGCTGACGGGCAAGAAGGAAAGCGGGAGTCCTGGTGGCTCACCCCGCACCCGTCCGTCCGCCGTGGGAAGCCCTCCCTCCATCGAGGTGACCAGCCTTTACGCGGAGCGTGGGGCCTTGCTTTCCCGATCAAGTCAAAGTGCATTTGATTTAGGAGAAGGGGGACGGCCGTCTGTTACCGCTTCCTGTCTCAGTGCAGCAAGGCCGGTGGCTGCGGCATCGCGGATCCCAGAGAGAATTCGAGGGCTGTCAGTGCGGAAAGGCGGCCCTGCGCTGCCGTCCGGTGGCCGGCGGAGCGGGGAAGGGTGTTGGGAAGAGTGGGTTGGCAGAGTGGAGACTGTCGCAGCTGAGGGGCCCCAGTGAGGCCCCGGCGTGGCGAGTGGCGTCACGAAGGGGAGGAGGAGTCAGGGATCCCGGTGGCTCAGGCACAGGTGGGCTGGGGGGTGTCTGGACAGGAGGGTGTCATCTGGGAGTTTACTGCTGTAGTGACAGCTCATGGTGAGGGCCACGGGAGGCCCCAGGCCACGGGGGGCTGAGGCTGGGGCCCAGGACTCAGTGGAGGCTCCGTGGGCGGGGCGGGGGGGCAGTGGTGGTGGTGTCTTCAGTGGACAGTTCTCCGGTCCCTCAGCGGAGGCCCAGGGCCCCTGCGGCAGCGGGTCCCAGCAGAGCCGGCAGCTGCAGGCGAGTTTGTGGTGGGTGGAGACGCCGGGTCCTGCAGCAGGTGACAAAGGGCAGATGCAGAAGAAGGTCAAGGACAGATCTTGAGGGAGCCCCAACATTTAAGGGCCAGGTGCGGGGGGGGGGCTGCAGAAGGATGGGGAGGAGCAGCTGAGGGGGAAGGTGGTGCAGGCGGTGCAGCCCCCCCCCCCCCCCCCGAGGCCTGGCGGGAGAGCTCCCAGCTCAGGGCGAGCGCCAGGGCTCTGACCCCCTTTCAACGGAGGTGCGCGCTCCCCACCTCTGGCCCTGCAGCCGCCCTGAGCCCTGAGCCCTGACCTCTCGCATCTCTGCTCAGCCCAGAGGCCCAGGCCCCAGCACAGGTCTCCCCGACGCTCCCGTCCGCGTGGCTCTGAGCAGTCAGGACAGACAGGTGACGAGGATGCATTTGTCTCCCCCACATGCATCGCCTGTAGGGACCCTGGGGGTGGGCAGGCTTTCTTGACAATTTTGGGGGACACTTAAGGTCAGGAGGAGGGCGGGAGAGTGGCGGGGTCAGCTGGGGCGGGGTGGCAGGTAATTACAGAGCAGGGGGAGCTGGTGGGCAGGGCTGTGGGGTGCAGTCAGCTTGGCCACAGCTGCTGACAGCTGTGTGGGCTGCACTGGCCACAGGCCGAGGGGCCTGGGACACGGGGCCAGCTGGGCACGGCCTGGCCTCTTGCCTGGCCGAGGTGGTGGTGTCCTTGCCGGTGACCCGTGTCATTACCTGGGCCTGCTCCCTGCCCTGGGTCACCGGGGCCCAGGCCATTTCACCGAGGCCTGGCTGCACGAAGCTGCCAGTGACCCCAGCGCCGCCTGAGCCCCCGCGTGAGCCTTTGCGTGTGCATGTGTGCACGAGTGTACGTGTGCACGTGTGCATGTATACATGTGTGCATGTGTACATGTGTGCACGAGTGTGTGACCCGAGGCCTGGGTGCTCCCGCAGCAGCTGTGGCCCGCAGCACGCCTCTCTCGGAAACCTGCCGCCCCGCAGGGAGCTGGCCTGAGCGTGCCTAGAGAAACATACGTGTTTGGAAAGTAAACAATTCGACGGGGAAAGAACCCGCGGCCAAGCCCTGGGAAAGCCGCAGTTCCCGGCCCAGGAATGTCCGCGTCTGGAAGCCGTACAAGGTCAGGGCCAGATGGGACTACCGAGCGAGCTGCCGGCACCGCCTCGACCCCGCGCTCCCACGGGAACCGGCGGCGTGTGGTCACGGGCGCGGATTGGCGGCGGGGGCGGGCAAGGACACTGCAGAGAGCCTGGCCTTCGGTCCCCGGGCCCGCGTGGGGACTGACGGCTTTTAGGACCTTTCTCCGAATCTTGGTTCTCAGCCGGGTGATCGTTTTGTCTTGCTTTGGCGGCTTTACGTCTTTCCTGCGCCGAGTCGGTTCGGCATCTCGGGTCTGTGAGTTTGCAATTTCCACCCGACTTGGGAAAATCTCAGCCATTACTTCTCCCAACGGTCTTTCTTCCCTGCGACTTCGGTCACACACGTTAGACTCCTGGGTCTGGTTTCACAGCCTTTTCTCCCGGGGCTTCATTTTGGACTATTTCTCCTGTTACATCTTTCAGGGGGTGAATTGATGTTTTCCCTGCAGCGTTTATCGGTGCTGCTCTTTCCCATTTATTTCCCACTTGTGGGTTTTTTTTGTGTGTCTCTGGGAGTTTATTTGTTTCTTTTTTACATCTTCCATTTCTCTCTTTGTCGTGTTCTTATTTTCCGTTACATACTCGAGTATACGAAGCATATTTATAATAGTTTAAAAAAATCTCATTTTAAAATTAATGTGCAGTGAGATAAACGATTGTGTGGTGTACAGTTTAGGAATTTAACACGGGGACAGACCTGCGCAACCAGCACCATGATCAGAATGCACACGTTTTCATCGTCCCCCCCCGCCCCCCCCCCCCCCAATGCCTTCACATGCTCCATCCCTCGGAGCGGGTGAGCGGACGATGCATCACCGTGAGCAGGCTGCGGGCCGGGAGGTGGTGTGTGGCTGCGGGCCGGGAGGTGGTGTGTGGCTGCGGGCCGGGAGGTGGTGTGTGGCTGGGGCCCGGCCGCCTGGCCCTCCTGCTCCTCCCCCGCCACCGCCCCAGCCTCGCTGGCTGAGGCTCACACTCAGCAGCAGAGCTGTGGGTGGGGGCTTCTGCATGTGCCCCGCCCCCTAAACATGAAAGTGAGCTCCGGGGTGCCAGAAACCGCCCACAAATCCATCTTGCTCCGCCGAGCTGCCTGCCTCCTGCCAGGAGGTAAGGCTGGTGTGATGAACGCAGGTCCCGGTCCGGCCAGGCAGGCAGGAAGGTGTGGTTTCCATTTTCACCTCCTCCGATCCCTGGAGCTCCGCCCCCCGTCCCTGGAGTGCCAGGTGGGGAGGAGGCGTGAACGTTTGTTGCATCAGCACGGCATTCAGGGGGCTGCCAGCAGGAAGGGCGGGTGGCTCCTGACCCCGCCCCTCCCCGGTCCTGCCCCCTCGGCCCTGCAGCCCACGCCTCTCCCCCGGGCATCTCGGGCCAGGCGCCCGCCGGGAGGTTGGGTTTCCCTGCTGCAGGCTTCTGAGAGGTGAATAGGAACACTGCCCTCTCGCTCTCCCTGCTGCGTGCCAGGCTTTTTGCACATCTGTCTCCTCTCCCGTGACCACCCACATCCTGGAGGCAGGGCAGGGTCTCTGTCATGGAGGAGTCGCAGGAAGCCCGGGAAGCTTATCAACGTGCCCACCCAGAGACCAAGAGTGAGTCCATTCCATCCTCCCTGCCGCCCCCCGCCCCACAGCTCTTTTCGGGCTGTGGAAATCTCTGAACTGGTTACCCATGGCCCGCCTCCCCTTCCTCCTTCCTGTCCCCGGGGGGGATCGTCCTGAACCCATCTGCACCCCCAGTCATCATGCTGATGCTTAAAAAACTTCCCTGGACCTTCATGTGGCCGGGGTCGCCTGTGCGCACTTTATTCACGGAGCATGCGCCTCGGAGCCCAGGGCCACGTGCGTCTCCACGGGGTTCTTTCCAAACACCTATGTTTCTCTGGGCACGCTCAGGCCAGCACCCTGCCAGGGAGGCCTCCCCTCCCCCTCGCCTTGTCTGGGAGGGTGACAAGCAGGGGGGCAATGCCGGCGTGGACCGCATCTTTGCGTGGGAGGGACATGACCGCCTGCCATTTGGTGAAGGGGTTGGTAGGCGCATACATGTGAGTGTGTGTGATGTGTGCACCTTCATACACGGCCTGGCTCCTGGGAGCATCAGGCACCAGGAAAAGCCTGCTCGGGAGCCGGCTCTGGGCTGCGGCCTCTGCAGGTCTAACACGGCATGCCGCCCGCGCCTGGCCCCGCCCCTCCCCGCCCCTGATCCCGCGCCTGGCCCTTCCCCTCCCTGCACCTGGCCCCTCCCCTCCCTGTACCTGGCCCCTCCCCTCCCCTGGCCCCGCCCCTCCCCTCGCGCTGGCCCCGCCCCTGACCCCGCCTCTCCCCGCCCCTGGCTCCTCCCCCTGTACCTGGCCCCTCCCCTCCCCTGGCCCCGCCCCCGCCGGCCCCGCCCCCGCCTGGCCCCGCCCCTGGCCCCGCCCTACATCCAACATTGCGCTACGGGCTCTGGCCTCACCCCGCGCCTGGCCCCGCCCCTGATCCCGCCCCTCCCCGCACCTGGCCCCTTCCCTCCCCGCCCCTGACCCCGCCCCTCCCCGCGCCTGGCCCTTCCCCTCCCCGCACCTGGCCCCTCCCCTCCCTGTACCTGGCCCCTCCCCTCCCCTCCCCTGACCCTGCCCCTCCCAGCGCGCTGGCCCCGCCCCTCACAGCCCTGGCCCCCGCCCCTCCCGCGCCTGGCCCCGCCCCTCCAGCGGCTGGCCCCCGCCCCACCCCGCCCCTGGCCCCGCCCTACATCCAACATTGCCCTCCGGCTCTGGCCTCACCCCATGCCTTGCCCCGCCCCGCCCCTGGCTCTGCCTCACTGCACGACCTCTAGTCACACCGGCCGCACCGCCCAGCCCGGCGCCCAGCCCAGCGTGAGCCTCTAACCACGTGTCCACCAGCCCGCCCCGCAGACCTGCCGGCCGGTCACGTGCGGGACCCTGAGCGACGGCAGGCTGCACAGGTTGCTTCTCAGACAAGCAGGGGCCCATCACGTCCTGAGCAGCTGCACGGCCTGGGTGGGTAGTAACGGCGTCCGGGGGCCCAGCAGCTGCGAAGGCTCTGGCTGGGAGCGTCCCAGCTGGCCTGTGTCTCCAGCCGCCATCACTCAGCGGGCCCTGGGGAACCCCCGCCAGCTTCCGGGGCCGCATGCAGCGAGCCAGGCGCCTGCCACGTCTCATCCTCCCGCGGCCCTAACAGGTGGCCGTTCGCTCTCCCGTGAGAGATGAGGACATTAGGATGAGCAGGAGGCCTCCCGGGACCCAGCAGGAACGAAACCTGGGCGTCCAGCTGGCAAACCTGTGACCCTCTCTGTCCCCAAGGAATCAGGGGTGAAAGCCCTTCACCCCAGCCCTGCCTCTCTCAGCCTCAGGGCAGCCGCTCCTCCCACACCGGGGCTCTGGGTGCACGCGCTGAGGTCCAGGGAGTGCGGAGCGATACTGCCTGGGTCCCCGGCCACGTGCGCAGAGGACAGGAACGGCGGCAGATCCCTCTCCTCCCCAGATTCAGCCTCTGCCCTGTTCCTTGGGGAGCCCTCCGCTCTCCTGACTTCTAATTGCAGGAGGAGCTTGACCTGTTTTCGAATATCATACCCGTGGACCACCCAGTGCGCATTCTCTGTGTCTTCTGCTCACCCACGCTGTGCTCAGCAATCGTGCATTATGGGTAACATTACTACCCATAAAAAATTATGTGTTGTTTATTTGAAATTCCAGGTCCCCGGGTGTCCTGTACCGTACCTGGCAACCCCATTCCCTTCTCCTGCTCGTGGCCACTTCGTAGTTTTCCACGCGGGGCGATTGCAAGGAAAGCTGCTGTGAATATTCGAGTGAGTGTCCTCTGGGGACATGCGTACGAATCTCTTTGGGGCATTTACCTGCGAGTGGTTTCCGGGTCAGAGAAATGGTTCAGTGTCGTCTCCCTGCCCAAAGGCGTCCCAAATGGTGCCCATCTCCCCCTACTGGGGATGGAGCCCGCAACCCGGGCATGAGCCCTTGACCGGAATCGAACCCAGCGCCCTTCGGTCTGCAGGCGGAGGCTCTATCCACTGAGCCACACCAGCCAGGGCCGTCTCACTGTGGTTTTAATTTACAAACCCCCCGAGGACCCGTGAAGCTAGCACCTTCTCGCCTGTGCAGCGGCCTGTCTCGCCTTTGAGTTGCCTGTTCTCGCGTGTCGCCCGCCCTCCGTTAAGTTGAGGTGTCTGCCTTTTCTTATCACACTGCAGGCGCTCCTCAGACAGCTGGGATACAGTGACGTGTTAGATACATGTCAGCTGTCGTCTCGGGGAGGTTTGGGGAACAGCTGAGGGAGATTTCTGGTTGGTTGTGGGTTTTGGGGTGATGTAGGGTTAGGGGGAGGAGGAGTGGAGTGAGAACTGCTTGGATAGGGAACTGGAAATCCCCAAAAGGCCGTGGAGGGGCCCGGCCCGGGGAAGACCAGACTGGGTTTTTCTGAAAGACTCCCTCGCCCTGAGACGGGCCACGTGGGGCCCTTCGGTGACTTCAGACCTGGGTCTGAGGCTGCAGCTGGGTGTCCACTGTGTTGAGTTTATCACGGGCCTCGGGAAACGTAACCCGGAAGGCTGGAAGCACTTTCAAGAACTTTGCAGAGGTCCCAGATTCTGTCCCACATCGCACACCCCGAGGGCAGAGGCATCCCTACGAGAACAGAGCGCCTTATTTTTCATCGAGGGACGAATCCCCCAGAGCACACGCTTGAGGAGAACGGGACGTTTCCTGTTGGACCCTCATGGCATGGACCAGGTGCACTTCACTCGTAAATCAAGGCTGCGCGCAGACGCCGCGCATGGTAATTCTCGCTGGAGGAGATACTGAGATGTGCTGGAATTATAAATGCTGTCACACAAAGGGCTACAGTCGCGTAATGGATGACTTCCCCTCGGATGCATCGAATACGTTAATTTGATTGCTATGCAGATGACGTTCTTCATTTGCTTTTACAATTAATTTAGTTCTGAGAGCTGCTTTGGGGGCAAGGTTTCACAGGAGGCAGAGAATGGCTCAAGGCGGCAGGTGACGCTTGAAGAATTTTGAAAGCAAAGCGAGAAGGCAAGTCTGCTGGGCACGGCAGTTGCTGGAGGACCGTGCGGTGGAAGTGAGCACAGCAGGGCCCGGAGGGTCGGGGGGGTCGGGTCTGAGCGCGTGCTCCCAGGGCGGCTGCATGTTCCTCGGGGTGCCTGGCGCGGGGCCCGCACACGTGGTTTAAGAACGGAGAGTCAGCGGTTCAGCGGGACCCACGGGGCTACCCTGAGGCTGGTGCGCGCCGGGCGTGGCGTGACCGTTATGGAGGAGAAGCAGGCGGACGCCAGTCTCGGTTGAAGAGAACAGGCGCCTAGATCAGGGCTGAGGGAGAGCGAGCCTAGAGAATAAGAAACCGATGGGAGGAGGGCTCCCAAGCTCCAGGAAGGCGCCGGGTGGCCTGCGGGGAGGCGGGGCCCCACACGGCAGGTGGCTGCGCAGCTCCGGTGCCGGCTTCACACCTGACCCCCACGCAGTGGACGGAGAGGGGCCTCAAGCTCCTGCCTGGAGAGGAACCAGCCTTGGTTGGCTTTTTTAAAAAAAATATATTTTATTGATATTTTACAGAGAGGAAGGGAGAGGGATAGAGAGCTAGAAACATCGATGAGAGAGAAACATCCATCAGCTGCCTCCTGCACACCTCCCACTGGGGATGTGCCCGCAACCAAGGTACATGCCCTTGTCTGGAATCGAACCCGGGACCTTTCAGTCCGCAGGCCGACGCTCTATCCACTGAGCCAAACCGGTTTCGGCTTTGGTTGGCTTCTACCCGGGAATTTGTCCAGGAGTTCCCCCCCCCACCGCCCCTGCCCCCCGTGCCCCAATCATCTCAGGATGCACGCAGACAGCTGCGCGGACACCGTGCTGGTTGCTCGTGGGGCCTTGATCTTGGTCATGCTGGGCAGCCGGAGGGGCTAAGGTTTTCTGGACCTACTGCTGTCTCCCGAGAAGTGAGGGAGGAGAAACTGCTTCTCCTAAGCCAGTGTTTCCACGCCATTCAGGCCCCACGGTCCTCTTCGGACAAGCACGTGTGTAGTCAATGTGAAAACGCTGGCGCCTTCAACCTGCCCTGCACTGAGGACCGAGTACCAGGTGCACCGGGTACTAATGCGGGTTCTTTCCATCGATGGGGTCACACGTATGCTGACATGTATGCGATTGGACGTGTGTGCTATTTTGTTGTCTTGCTCCTTCAGACGACCACTCGTTCCGACCGATGGCGCACGCACTTTCTGAGCAGCACTTCACAACGTGCGAAGAAGTGGAAAAATGGCCGAAACCGGTTTGGCTCAGTGGATGGAGCGTCGGCCTGCGGACTGAAGGGTCCCGGGTTCGATTCCGGTCAAGGGCATGTGCATTGGTTGCGGGCACATCCCCAGTGGGAGGTGTGCAGGAGGCAGCTGATCGATGTTTCTCTCTCATCGATGTTTCTAGCTCTCTCTCCCTCTCCCTTCCTCTCTGTAAAATATCAATAAAATATATTAAAAAAAAAAAAAAAGACAGGTGCCCTGTTTAAAAAAAAAAAAAAAAAAAGTGGAAAAATGGGTCTCTGAATGGTCTGCCTCCAAACAAGAAAAGTTCTATTGGGACGGTATCCACAAATTACCTGAAAGACGGGGGAAATGTGTAGCTAGCGATGGACATTACTTTGAACAAAGCACTTTGGATGTTTCTCTTGAAATTATGGTGTTTTCTTTGATTACAAAATCCGCATTATTAACCGGTAAAGGGTCAATCTGCGTTATTAACTGGTACACCTAGTAAGTCCGAAGGCTCAGTGGCTGCCACTTAATGTTGAACGTGCAGACCTGTTTAAGTAGAGCTTCGGGGACAGCACTTCCAGGCTGGGTTGGCTGCCAGATTTATTGTGATACTAGAGGCCCTGTGCACGAAATTCGTGCATGGGGGGGTGTCCCTCAGCCCAGCCTGCACCCTCTCCAATTCGGGACCCCTCGGGGGATGTCCGACTGCCGGTGTAGGCCTGCTCACAATCTGGGACCACTGGCAGTGGGTGTGCAGGAGGCAGTCAATGGGTGATTCTTTCTCATCCACGTTTCTCTCTCCCTTTAAAAGCAATGAAAACATATTTAAAAAAAAAATAGGAGCTCCATCAAAAGATTCGTACACATCAAGATATTCCGAAGCATCCTTGAGGGATTCAATATTGAGCTTTTGTTATATAACGTGTTCTGCTTCTCCTTATCTTTCAGGGATAAATTCCAACGTCTTTGTAATTGGCAGCTTTGCTTTCAGTTGCTGTGATTCTTTCAAAGCCTCAAAACCGGAAAGCCGTGTGTTGAATAGTTTGATCAAGGATCGCCAATATTTTGAACAACAGACATCCAAAAGGTAGAGGACTCGTTTACCAAAAACTCAGGATCGCCGTGGCGGGGCCCTCTGACTGACTCCAAACGCTCTACCTTTTCCAAAACCTGATAGACGGCGGGTAGCAAGGAGGAGGCTAGCGCGTGCTTCTTGTTTTCGGTCTTCCGTCTTCCGTCAGCCGATCGCAGCTTTGCGGGGTCTGGCCATGACTTCCATGCGCACCGTCCCCGTCCCAAGGACACTGACGGTTCAGCGGCGCCTTCACTCAGGAAGGGCGCTGTTCTCACCGGGACGCTGTGCTCCGCAGACACGGTACCTGCGTTCTCACTGCAAAACCAGGGCTGTGTAGCGTCAACGCCAGCTTCCCAGGAGTGTTCAGGATGCTCTCTGGCAACGCACAGCGAATGAGAGAGCTCCCCAGAGCTGTACTCCGAGCCAATGGCTTGGCTGGAAGTAACGGAAACCTTTGGAATGAACTGATTTTCCATTCGAAGGATCTGACGACACCGAAATAAAACACATTTTTAATTAATTGTATAGGTTTTTCTAGTGGAGCCAACATCTGAGCAGTAATAGCTTCATTTTTTTTGTGCAAGAACATGACAGTTTGGAATTGAAAATGAATAAAATGCGAGTCCCACTTTTAATTAGGATGTAGAAAGTGATAAAAGACTGTCTTCCTGAGGAAATACTAAGAATACACTGGATAAAAATGATTTTTAAAAAAACATGTTGTTATTGATTTTTATATAGAGAGGAAGGGAGAGGGAGAAAGAGATCAAAACATTGAGAGAGAGAGATACTTTAATCGGTTGCCTCCTGCACACCCCCTACTGGGGATCGAGCCTGCAACCTGGGCATGTATTCTGACTGGGAATCGAACCCGGGACTTTCTTGGTCTAGGGGATGAGGCTCAATCCACTAAGCTACACCAGCTGGGCAAAAATGGGTTTTTAATATAATATTTATAAATATTTTTAAAAAGCCATTGAAGAGCTGTGGATGCAAAAAAAAATATTTATATTCCAGGGAGAGAGACCAATTCTTCTTAGATGAGTGAGATCAATGGCTGATTTTATACCTGGGAGATGTTGTTCAGATCGCATATGGGTGGCGTCTTCAGAGGCGTATGGGTGGGGCAGAGGAGTTAGTTTGCCATAGGTAAAGGCTTTTTGCTGGAATAAAATAGCAAAACTTAAAAAATAGGTAAAGAAATGTAAATGACAGTTGACATTCAACGTTAGTTTCAGGTGTACAGCATAGTGGTTAGCCATTTATATAACTTACAAACTGACCGTAAGTTAAAATAGCCAAACCTTTACTGCTGTGTGGGCTGGCATGAGGGGTTGGAATTTTGAGAGTGTCAAATGCACAACTCATCTTCTCTGCCTTCCAATGTGCTGCGGAGGCTGCGGCTGTGGCTGTGGCTGTGGCTGGAGAGCAGACACATGGCCTCCTGGTGCCTGGCCCCAAAGCCGTGCTGGCAGGCGAGGCCTGACTTCAATCTTGAACATTCTGAAACCAGAAGTAAACAGAAATGAGTGGCACTTCCGTGCAAACCCAACTCAGCCCCTAACTGCGTCCAAGTAATCAGCTCTTTGCGTAGGTCCTTAACAGAGGAAAGGACATC
Organism: Plecotus auritus; assembly: GCF_963455305.1. NCBI lineage: Eukaryota > Metazoa > Chordata > Mammalia > Chiroptera > Vespertilionidae > Plecotus > Plecotus auritus. Next base: position 1,863,137 of record NC_137783.1, on the reverse strand, counting down.
GGCTATCGGACCTCATCCCTACCTTTCTTCAATATGCAGTGTCCAGAACTGAATTTAAAAAGACAGAACCTGTAACGAAGCAGGAAAACAAGACTCAGAATCAAGAGAAAAAACAGTAAATAGGAGCAGACCCACACACGATCCAGATGTTGGAATTAACAGACAAGACCTCTCAAAGGAAGACCTAGTATAAACGTTTTAGAAATGAGAGGGGAAAAAATGGGCAATGTGGTTGAACAGATGGGGAATTTTGTTAGAGAAGTGGAAACTCTAAAATACAAACACATGGGAATTGTAGAACTGGAAAAAACAACAACACAGTGTGTGAAATAAAAAAATAAAAAAAGGCTTGGCCGTAATAGACTAGACAGGGCAGAGTAAAGGACTCGCGAACTCAAGCACCGTCAGCAGAAAAGGATCCCCGCAGAAGCAGAGAGAAAACATAATAAAGAGGACAGAGTTTTGGAGCTATGTCATTTGGTGGACATATTTCCCATCCACGTTACCTATTATCTCTCCCATAACCCCTGACCCCCTGGGCGGAGGGCTCGCCTGGCGGCGTTGTGCCGGCAAAGGCGGTGGTGCAGCCCCAGCACCGGGCTGGTGTACCGAGTGGCCGGAAGAAGCGCGGACCTGGAGACTTCCACCACCGTCTGAGAGGGGGCCCTGGCTCCCTGTAGTCACACATCTGTTGGCACACTGTCCAAGCTTCGTAGTCATTTCAGAGAGAGACAAAGATGGAAGTGTGACCCAAGGCCTTCCCGGGCGTGTGTCTGATGAAGACAGAGAGGATGGATGCTAGGAGTCGAGAGGAGTAAGAGAAACTTTCTGGCTTTTCGGAGAGAGGTGGAGAAGGAGAGAGGGAGAGGGAGAGGGGGAGGGGGATGAAGAGAAGGAGGGGGATGAAGAGAGGGAGAGGGAGAGGGAGAAAGGGGGAGGGAGAGAGGGAGAGGGAGAGGGAAAGGGAGGGAGAGAGGGAGAGGGAGAAAGGGGGAAGGAGAGGGGGATGAAGAGGGGGAGGGGGAGAAAGGGAGAGGGAGAAGGAAAGGGAGAGGGAGGAAGGGGGAGGGGGAGGAAGGGGGAGGGGGAGGGAGGGGGAGGGAGAGGGAGAGGGGGAGAGGGAGCGAGAACTCAGACACAGTTCCTGCCTAGAGAGGCCTGTAGACTAGGAGGGAGACGGGTGCAACCAGAGCCATGGGTGGTGGGTGGTGGGTACAGGGGGCACCAAGGGGAGGTGGCAATCAGGTCCCAGATGCCCCACCCCAGCTAGATTAGCAGGGGACATCCCATTGCCTCTGCTCCTGGCCTAATGTCCATTCCGCCCCGGGCCTCTCCCCCGCCGAAGACTTGCTCACCGTTTCCCAGCCCCCTTCCTGTCCGCCCCTCCCCCCTCAGCCCCCCACAGCCCCCCACAGCTAGACTGACCGGCCCGGTCATCCCTGGCGACACACGACCTTTGCCTCCTGAAACCTAGGTCCCCCAGAGCCCATCCTCAGGGACCTGGACTCTGTGGTGGGGGCCCTGCCTCCTCTCTCCGTCCCTGCCTGTCTCCCCAGGATTCAGCCAGAGCACCTGGAGGAAGCCGCTTGATCCCCGCCAGTCAGCCACCCCGGCAGCGGAGCCCCAGTGAGCCTGGGATTCGGCGCGTCCGGTCCCGGGTGGGGATGCCAGGCAGCTGGTGGCACAATGCCAGCTCCTCCAGCCCAGACCAAAGGCTCGGTCCTGGGCCGGCCTCCCCCTGGGGCCGGGGAGCTGGCGGGGTCGGCCGCTCCTCTCCTGTCAGAACCTGACACGCTCCATCCTGACGCTGAAATCTACAGGAACTTCCACTCTTTGAAGCCAGACACGGTGGGTAATTTGGGGGAACGTATTTCAACTTCAAGGTGGATTACGATCATGCAAATGAGGGAGAGCTTCGTGCTGCCTTTTATCGGGGATTAAAGAGGGAAGCTGGCTGCCAGGGAGGGTGGCTCAGCCTCTGACAGCAGCCGGTCAGCCACGGGTTCCCGCAGCGGTGATTGGCGCCAGGCCCTGGACAGACGGGCTGACAGGTGCCTCCCCGAGGCCTCGGTCCGGCCAGGGAGCATCGCTGGGAAGGTCCCCACGGCCACGCCAGGGCCACTCTCTGGTGCTCTGATGCAGTTTGAGGAAGTAACTTGGCCTCAGAGCTCAGCTCCCAGCCCCAGGCAGGGTATCTCCCCCCCCAGGAAGAGGTTAAGAAATCGCTATCAAAAGCCTGGATTCAGCCCAGCCCGGGTGGCCCAGTGGTTGAGCGTCGGCCTATGACCCAGGAGGTCACAGTTTGATTCCCAGTCAGGGCACATGCCCGGGGTGTGGGCTCCATCCCTAGTGGGGGGCGTGCAGGAGGCAGCTGACCAATGATTCTCTCATCACGGATGTTTCTCTCTCTCCCTTCCTCTCTGAAATCAATAAAAATATATTTAAAAAAAAATAGCTTGGATTCAAACCCCTGTCCCTGGCACTTGCTGCTGGGTGGCCTCGGGCAAGTTGCTTAACCTCTCTGAACCTCAGCTTCTTGGGAAAGCCGGGGGAAGAGTCACGGCCACCTCATCGGGTGCTTGAGGATGAAGTGACAGAGGCACACACAGGGTTTCACACACACCGTTTCGCACACGCTGGCACGCCAGATGTAAACAGTGGCGACCGACGACGGCGGTGCTGGGTCACAGCCTCGGCTCGTGGACCGTGAGGTTTCACGTGAGCACCCGGTTCTGATCACGCACAGTCTCCCCCTGCCCGCGGGCCCTGTGCTGCCCCCTGGCCTCAGGCCGCCCAGCTGCCCCAAGCAGACGTGAGCTGAAACGCTCCTGGAATCCGGGCAGGCTGTTCCTGCTCCGAAATGCCTTTCCCCCCTGCGGTCTCCCTGGGCAGGCCCGCTTAGGAGCCACTCTCTCCAGGAAGCCTTCCTGGATTTCCCCTCTCATAGCCCTGCGCTGTCCCTCCATGATGCCTCTCAGCTCGGCTGAGGAGCCCTCCAGGCAGAGGCTGGGTTTCCTGACCCGGTGCCCCACAGGCGGGGGCTTCCACATGGCTGTCCCAGCCAGAGCTGGGCCGCGGCGGGGCCTGGCCCGGTCTCGGCAGGGTGTGGCGTGCGCGCAGGACGTGTCTGCGGTCTGAGGCCGGAGGAAGGAGCAGCTGCTTCTGCGCCAGCCTCTGCGGCTCAGTGTCCCGGGGCCGGCGGGGCGGGCGGAGGCCCTGGAGGGCAAGGATGCCCGGGGACAGGGCTGGGGTCTGGGTGCTGGCTCTGTTGTTTATTTAAAGGAACAACGACCCACGTTCACTGGGTGCCCCTGGCGGAAAGGTTCCGGTTTGGCAAATGTGTGCAGGGCGGGAGGGCCCACCTGGGCGCTGAGCTTGTCCCACGGGCACCCCGGAGGGGGCATTCCCAGTAGGCGGCCTACCTTCCCCGCCCTGGGCTCCTGCCCGTTGCATATAGGGCGAGGGGCTGAAACCCGGGGGGTGGGTGTCGGGGGGTGGGCGTGGACCAGGTGGGGGAGCAGCAGGGCTGTGCAGTTCAGGACCTTCAGAACTGCCCTTTCCATCCCCAGACTCAGGGCTCATCGCCGCCCCCCTCCCTGTCCCCTCTGCCTGGTGCCCTACTCGGACCCAGCACCCCAGGAAGGGAGGGAGTACCATCTAAGGAGTTTGGGGAGTCCCTAGTGTGGCCAATAAGACCCCCACGGTCCATTAAGAACACTTAAAGGCCCCTGAGGGAAAAAAAAAGAATAAAAGAAAGAAAGAAAGAAAAATAAAGGACCCGAGAGTCCTGTGGTAAAGAAACGAGCTTGTCTGTGTAACCGAGGCTGCATGAACTTGCCTCAAAAGGACCAGGCCCTGCCCGGGCTGGACAGATCAGTGGTTAGAGCATCAGCCTGTGGGCCAAAGGGTCACGGGTTCGATTCTAGTCAAGGGCACATGCCTCGGTTGCAAGTTGGGGCTCCTGTGAGAGGTAACCAATCAATGTGTCTCTCTCTCCTCTTTCTCCCTCCCCGCTCCCCGCTCCCTTCCACTCTCTCTAAAAATCAATAGAAAAAAATACCTTCACTCCTTGGGTGAGGATTAACAAAAAAGGAAAAAAGAAAAGGCCAGAGAGAATACAGGGGCAAGCGTAGCCCACAGGTGCCCGTGGCCTGGTGTGGTGTGAATAAAGCTGTTGTGCCAATCATAACCGGTGGGTCCTTTTCCACGGGAACAAGGCACCCACCTCCCCACCCGGCGTGTCTGAGGCCGTGTTCCCTCACGTCCGTGCCGTCAGAGCAGCCGATACGTAATCAACGTTCTAATGGCGCTTCATCCACAGGCAGAGGTGGGCGCCCTGGGCCCGGGAGCTGTAGTTGACTGATCTCTGATTTAAGCCGTCATCTCCCTCCTCCCCTCCCTCCTCCCTCCCTCCCTCCTCTCCCCTCCCTCCCTCCCCCGGATGGTTTATGGAGGCGGTTATGAGCTGAGAGGGTGTGTGCCCACAGCCTCTTATTTTCAAGCCGGGCTGTTTATGTTTCACGCGCAGGATCTGTCCCTGAGCTGCTGTGTCATCACAACATGAATAATTGAGGCCCTCGTTCTGCGGGCAAAGGGCAGGGTGTGATGGCCCGGCTGTGGCGGTGCTGGCGCTGCCCAGTGCGCACCGCCCAGCCAGCAGCCCCGTCACCGCGCCGTCCTCGGCACGTGCTGAACATCCGAGAGCAGAGATTTGCATTATTTTAAATCCTGCACCACGGGAGGCTTTTAGCACTCCGATGCCGGGTTTCTGTAGACTCTAGCCCGGAACGCACGCACACCCGTTAGCTCCCCCAGGGCTGCAGGCCCGTGTGCCCGCTTTGGGGACTGCCAACGTGGCGGTCACAGGGACAGGGGAATGCACGGGCTGGGCGGCCGGGCCGGACCCCTTCCCCCGGGGGGGCTCCCCGCCAGGCGAGCCCAGCGAAGGGTGCTGGGTCGGACGAGCCCTTAGCGCGATGAGTGGACAGCGTCCTCTGCCGTGCGGTCTGACGGTGGCCGGCGTCTCGGACCCCAGACCCTCGCGCATCTCGGCCTCCGCTGGCCTGGCGGGCCTGGCCCTTATGATTTTCCCCACGACTGAGCCGGGGCCGCAGAAAAGGTCTGAGGTGATGGGACTGCCCTGTCCGGCTCGGCTCGGTGCTCGGAGCGCCGCCTCGCGGACGGAGGACGGAGGGCCTCAGGCTCCTTCTGGCCAAGGGCACGCGCCTCGGGCCCTGCAGGACGCGAGTGGGGGCAGCTCACGTCGATGTTTCTCTCTGTCTCTCCCCCTCCCTCCGCTCTCTCTGAAAATCCAGGGAAATGCCGTCAGGTGAGGGTTAGCAGCAGCAGCAGCAGGAAAGGAGCCCGTCCCCCTCCTCTCGGGCCGCTGACGATGAAGTGAACCCACACAGGGCGGCACTCAGCGCGGTGCGTGGTGTCCGTCACGAGGGCAATGCATGTCAGCGGTTGTTAGACACTACCTTTAAAATTAAATTATTTAAAAATATATCTTTATGGATGTCAGAGAGGAAGGGAGGCGGAGAAGCATCCAAGAGGAGAGAGAATCATGGATCGGCTGCCTCCTGCACGCCCCCCACACTGGGGATGGAGCCCACAATCCGGGCCTGTGCCCTGACCGGGAATCGAACCCTGACCTCCGGGTTCATAGGTCGACGCTCAGCCCCTGAGCCCCGCCGGCCGGGCGGAGCGTGCAGTCTCTAACACAGCCTGTTGCTCTCCCCCCTCCCCCCCCCCCCGTTCCCTGTGAACAAACGTGAAGAGGCGCCGTGGACTACCACGGCGGGGGTTCAGCCCGCTCCCCCCAGGGCTGTGGCCCCGCCAGGCGCTGCCTTCCCGGAGCCCCGGGTTCTCATCCAGGTCAGGGAGCGGCACCTGCCGAGGGCGAGGCTGGGAACGGCGGCAGCTGCGTGGGGACCGGAGCCCGAGGCCCAGCCGCTGCCCCGCGGCCGTCCGCCCGCTCTGCGTGTCCGCCGGGTGGAGGGCCGGAGAGGCCGCTGGGCCGGGGCAGAGTCCACGTCCTGCGGACACACGCAGCCACGCTCGCTCGGAAGCCGGGACAGGCGCGCAGGTGAGGGGCGCAGATGAGTCCGTGCCCGGCCGGCGGGGCTCAGGGGCTGAGCGTCGACCTATGAACCAGGAGGTCAGGGTTCGGTTCCCGGTCAGGGCACAGGCCCGGGTTGCGGGCTCGGTCCCCAGTGGGGGGCGTGCAGGAGGCAGCCGATCTGTGATTCTCTCATCATAGATGCTTCTATCTCTCCCTCTCCCTCTCCTTTCCTCTCTGAGATCAAAGAAAATACATTTTTAAAAAGAACCAGAAGAGAGAAGGGAGAACAGTGGGCAGTGGTGCGGCGTCCTCCCCAGAAAGCCGGTCGGCACTTCTCCCTGGACGGGACCATGTCGCTGCAGCTCTCGGTGATCGCCTCCCTGGAACCCCCCGGGGACACCGGTGGGCAGCAGCCGCCAGCCGTCCGGGAAGAACGAAGCCATTCCGTTCACGGCTCTACCCCCTCGCGACCCGCCTCCTGAGAGCGCTTCCGCCTCGGCCGCCGGGGGTCCTGGATGAACCGAAGGGGAGCAAGCCGCCCGGAGGCCAGGGCCGGAGGTCACGGCTGGGCTGCAGCTCAGCGTTGCGGGCGGCAGCAGTCCAGCCCGGGTCAGCGACGGGCATCCCTGATGTTGGCACCTGCTTCTCGGGGGTGGAAGCGTGTCCCGCGGCGGAATGACAGGGAGCAGAGCCGGGGTGGCAGGGCCGGGCAGTCTGGGCAGGGAGGCATGGAAGTGGCGGGGACTGTCCGGGTCCATGGGGCCAGCAGGGCCGATAGAGCCCTCCTCTCTCTCGGAGCGCGGTCAGCGTGGCTGCCTGGGGGAAGGTCAGAGAAAGGTCAAGAACATGCTTTGGGCCTGACTGCCTGCCTTTTTCCCGACGACCGGGACCAGGAAGAGAAGTCTGACGGCCCCCCTGTGGGTGTGGCCTCCTGTCCTGCAGGGCTGGGGCGCTCCTCCCGGGGTGAGCTGGAGACCCCGCTGTCCTGGTGGGGTGTCTGTTAGGGGAGGAGCCTGGGGGGAGAGGGGGCTAATCGGGGCACGTGGGACCGTGCTCTCAGGGGCAGGGGGTGGCGCTCGATGGACAGGGCCCAGCTCCCAGGCTCCCTGGGGTTGGGGCGGTGACCGCTCTTTCCTCTGAGGGCTTCTGTGCCGGGGCCAGCGAGGCATTGCCCGTCGCACCGTGCGGCTGAGGGGCTGCGGGCCTCCGGGAGCCTTGGTGGGGGTCACGGGGACTTCCTCCCGAGTGCAGGCTCTGTGCCAAGCAGGGATGCACTGTCAGGACGCAGACGCGGCCCGGCTGTCCTGCGGGGACCGGCAGAGCGGGCCGTCTAGGTCTCCCACCATGACCGACCACAGGGCGCCAGGCGTGGGCAGGCCTCGGGCTCGGGCCGCAGGGGCTAACCAGAGGTCCGACACCAGGCCTCAGTCCCCAGCTGTTCCTCAGGCCCCAGAGCCGTGACCCAGGGCGGGAAATGAACGGAAGGGCCAGTGTGAACCTGTCGGAAGAGGCCAGGATCGTGGCCCGTCAGAAGACCCTTGGAAGGAACCTTCCCGTCTTCCTCTCGCAGTCAAGAACCCCACGGGTGCCGTGAGGGAGCGGGCGAAACCCCCGGGGCTGGTCCGCGGGTTCTTCTTTCTGTTACTCCCCGCGGGAGGCGGCTCCCCTGCCATCGGGCGAACCCCGAGCCTCCCGAAGGCCAGGAGCCTGCGAGCCTGCGAGGCGTGCGCCCACCTCGCGCCTCCGTGACCTCTAATGAAGTGACAAGACCCCCGAGCTCCGGGCCCCAGCGCAGAGGGGCGGCCTGAGGACAGGGAGCGTGTCTGGGAAGGAGCCTGGCGCGGACACGGCGCGGACACGGCACGGGCTCCACGGGAGCTGGACCCCGAGCTGCTGGGTCTGGAGGTCACCGCCTTCCTCCAGCCCCTGTGGTCATGACCCCGGAGGAGGACAGCCGTTGTCCCTGGTCTCGGCGGTCCTGCGGCTTCCCTCGCACCGTCCCCCACCGGGTCCCGGAGGCCAGGGAGTCCACGGGGCCCTGCAGGGCGTCCGGCCTGGGCGCCCGAAGCCTCGGCTCCCTGCCTCCGCCTCCGCCGCGGGCCGCCGCGCGTGGCTGTTTATTTTTGCCGCAGGAAGCGACGATTTAATTCTTGCCGGGGATGTAATTCAGCCCAAGTTCGTGCTCAAGTGGAACATGTTCCAGCCGCCGCCAATTTCCATATAGATAGGGAGGGAAAGAAAGAACAGCCTCTCCCACAGCATCTTCCCAAACAACGCGCCGGAGGCTGGCCGTGGAGATGGATGGCTCCGCCGGTGGCCAAGGGCGGTTTTCTGACTTGTCAACAGTTTGTCCGCGCCCACCCCCCCCCCCCCCCGCATCTTGGTTATAAATTATTCATATCCCAGTTAGTGTTTAAACAAATAGGCGCCTGGACTGAGGCACTTTCTTGATTCTGCTTCTGCTTTTCACATCCAAGTTGTGTTTTTCCTCCTCTCCCGGAGCAGCAGGCGGGGAGGCGGGAGCCCGCGGGAGGGGCTGCTGGGTGGGGACTCCGGGCTGCGGAAGGTGGGTGCTGAGGTGCCACGCGGACGTCGGGTGGAGAGGTGTGTTTGGGGCTTTCTTTTTCTCTCCTGTTGGCAGGAATTCGAGGGTTTTCAACAACGCAGAGAGGAGACTTGCTTCTACTCTGGTCCCAGCCTTTCCCGAGTTCACAGTGAGGAGGGATCTGAGATGCCCTCCGCCCCCATCCCACTCTCCCGGGGTCCCTCCCCAGGGGGGCCTTGTCCGGAGACAGCACCCCCTTGTCCTCCTCCCTGGCCCCCCGCCCCTTGTCCTGCACAAGCAGCTGCTCCAGCAGCGTGGAGCCTCAGGCCTCCACGTAGGTTTGAACCTGCTGCAAGGCTTGCGCCTGGCCCCGGCCCTGTCCGGCCCCCGCTCGGCGTCCCCCATGCCCCCCGCGTCCCAGCAAGCTGTGGCGTCGTCTCTCCTGGATCTCACGGAGCAGACGGCGAGTCCCAGCCGGCAGTGGAGGCATGGGCGTGCCAGCCGCTAACACGGATGAAAGTAGACGGCGCCCGCGATGCCCCCTCGGCACCTGCACTTCAGGACGCTGTCCCGACATTTGGGAACCAGCCTGGCCAACGGCCTCCACCTCTGGGGACAGAGCGAGCACACGTCAGCAGAGAAGGGCGCGTCTCTGTTTGTGGGAGGACCACGCTGGGAGGTTTGGCGCTCGAGGCGTGGCCCAGTGGGTCAGGGTGACCTTGACCTGAACCGCCGGAACCTGTAGGAGGTCACAATGCCTCCCGCTTTAAAGCTGGGAGAGCCGGGGCGGGGCGTTGCCAGGGCTGGAGGGAGAGAGGCTGGCTCCCACGGGAGAGGCTGCCCAAGTATTGAGGTCACCAGAGAGGAGGCCCCGGAGCGGGGAGGGGACGCGGCCAACCCGCCCCAGCTGAACAAACGTCCCGTAAGCCGTCCGGCCCTCTACACTCACCAGCAACCCTCATGTTGCCTAAAGCTCGTGTGCTTCTCAGAGAAAAGGTGGAAAACACATAAAGTGGAAAGAAGGATCCAGGTCCCCAGGCGCTCCCCTCACGGTCGTGCTCGGGAGCTCATTCATTGCTAACAGTCACACTGTAGCGCTTATCTTTCACCCAAAGGCGTCTCCCCATTACACACCCTTTGTAGGCACAGTTTTTTTAAAAAAATATATTTTATTGATTTTTTTACAGAGAGGAAGGAAGAGGGATAGAGAGCTAGAAACATCGATGAGAGAGAAACATCGATCAGCTGCCTCCTGCACACCTCCCACTGGGGATGTGCCCGCAACCAAGGTACATGCCCCTGACCGGAATCGAACCCGGGACCCTTGAGTCTGCAGGCTGATGCTCTATCCACTGAGCCAAACCAGTTAGGGCAGGCATCATTCTTAATGAATGTATTTGAGTGGAGTCTCTCTGTCCACCTGTTATCTATCTATCCATCACCCATCCATCATCCCTCCATCCTTCTACTCGTTCCGATTTGTCCATCCCTCCATTGTCTGTTGCACCTTCACTGAACGGAATAGACATCGTCTGCATATTGCACGATATACTAGGGTGGATCCCAGAGGCGTTCTGCCATGGCTCGCTGTCCTGGCTATGGCCAGGTTTTCACTACTATACGCAGTCATGCCAGGAATATCTTGGTGCGAAAAGCTCTTCAGTATTCAGCTCACTTCCCTGGAAGAGAGTCCCAGAAGTGGAATTATGAGATCAAAGGGCTTGAATACATTTGAGGCTCATGCTACTTAACTGCCAGATTGCATTCTATGCGAACAGCCCCATTCGCCCCGCCCACACCCGGCCCCTCCAGGGCGGCGGGCGGCCTAATTGTGACTGGCTCTGGCGATGCCCAAGGACCAGCTGGTGGCGATCAGGTGTGGCAGGGAAGAGAGGAGCCGCCTGGAGCAGCAGGTGCTGGGGAGGCCCCGCCCTTCGCCCTGCGGTATGAATATTGTGCCGCCACCGGCTGGCTACTCGTGCTAACACTTCACGCCGTGAGCCGGTCCCGGGGCAGAACGATAAAGCAGAGTTCTGGGTGGGCTGCGCTGAGGTCAAAGGCTCTTTTCCTTTTTTTCTTATTTTTATTAATCCCCATCCGAGGACATTTTCCATCGGTTTTTAGGAGTGGAACGGAGGGGGAGAGACAGAGAAACACCGCTGGGAGAGAGACACACGACTGGTTGCCTCCTGCACACACCCCAGCCAGGGCCAGGGATCGAGCCTGCCACAGAGATATGTGCCCTTGACCGGAATCGAACCTGGGACCCCTCAGTCCACGGGCCGACACGCTATCCACTGAGCCAACAGCCAGGGCAGCCAGCCTGTGTCGGGTCTCTCAGACCTGCAGCCCCGTCTGGAGAAGGGAGGCGACAGAGGCAAGGACCCGGGGGCCACCGTTGAGCCACAGCATCTGCTTCACTCCCGTCGCCCCGGCAACAGAGACGCCGTCTGCTCAGGCAGCCGTGTGGGCCCTGCTCTGGGTGGGTCTAGCCAGGAGCCGAGCCCCCGGTGGCCTGAAGCCGCTTCGCCATCCCACGTCCCCGGCGTCGTTGGTTATGTGACGCCGTGCTGACCACTGTCGCGGTGGCGGTGGGCGGGAAGCGCAGGTTTGCCTGGCGTGGCCTGCAGCCGTGGCTCTCGTCTCCCTGTTCCCGCCGGGATGCCGATAGAGTGCGGAGGCGCAGCGGCCACCGTGTGACCACGGGTCGACAAGCAAGAGGATGGAGCCCACACACCAGAGAGGGCTGAGCCGAAAGGGAGCCGGAGCCTGGCCCCCGGCGGCTGACCGCGCTGGGTGACCACTGGGTGACCGCGCTGGGTGACCGCTAGGTGACCGCTGGCTGACCGCGCTGGGTGACCGCTGGCTGACCGTGTTGGGTGACCGCTGGGTGACCGCTGGCTGACCGCGCTGGGTGACCGCTAGGTGACCGCTGGCTGACCGCGCTGGGTGACCACTGGGTGACCGCGCTGGGTGACCGCTGGGTGACGGCGCTGGGTGACCACTGGCTGACCGCGCTGGGTGACCGCTGGATGACGGCGCTGGGTGACCACTGGCTGACCGCGCTGGGTGACCGCTGGGTGACGGCGCTGGGTGACCACTGGGTGACCGCGCTGGGTGACCACTGGGTGACCGCGCTGGGTGACCGCTGGCTGACCGTTCTGGGTGACCGTGCTGGGTGACCGCTGGGTGACCATTCTGGCTGACCGCGCTGGGTGACGGCGCTGGGTGACCGCTGGGTGACTGCTGGGTGACTGTTCTGGCTGACCGCACTGGCTGACCGCTGGCTGACCGCGCTGGGTGACCGCTGGCTGACCGCGCTGGGTGACGGCGCTGGGTGACCGCTGGGTGACTGCTGGGTGACTGTTCTGGCTGACCGCACTGGCTGACCGCTGGCTGACCGCGCTGGTTGACCGTTCTGGGTGACCGCGCTGGGTTACCACGCTGGGTGACCGCTGGCTGACCGCTGGGTGACCGTTCTGGCTGACCGCGCTGGTTGACCATTCTGGCTGACCGCGCTGGGTTACCACGCTGGGTGACCGCTGGCTGACCGCTGGGTGACCGTTCTGGCTGACCGCGCTGGCTGACCGCTGGGTGACTGCTGGGTGACGGCGCTGGGTGACCGCTGGGTGACCGCTGGGTGACGGCGCTGGGTGACCGCTGGGTGACCGCTGGGTGACTGCTGGGTGACGGCGCTGGGTGACCGCTGGGTGACCACGCTGGGTGACCGCTGGGTGACTGCTGGCTGATGGCGCTGGGATGGCTACGCCGGGAGTTCTCGTTACGAGGAACACAGCCTCAGCGTTATTCTTGCCGCTGTGGCTGGCTTTTTGGGGACTTGGCTTGAAGGCATTGCTGTTGGAGAGAGGCCAGTGTCCTGATGAGCCGGGATAAGCAATCCGAGCTGCTGTAACAAGCACGCCCCGCAGCTCAGCGGCTGGACCGGCTCCTTTCTCTCGTCACAGCGGGAGGCAGGTCGGACGGTGCTCCTCCAGGCGGAGACTCCGGGGGCGAGGCTCCTCCCATTCCATGGCGTCACTGTGTCCGTGGATGGTCACGGGGTGGCCCTGGGGGAGACGGGAGCAGGAGACCCACACGCATGGACCGGGCTTCCCCCTTATGGCCCGACTCGTGGACTGGACTCTCTCACAGGGATCTGACCCTTTCGAATGGTGCTGGCCCTCGATGTAATCCCTTTTGATACAGGTCTTTGTTCCTGATCATGGCAACACCATGGGACGTCTGTCAATGTGTGTTTGTAATCCGTGTGCAGTTGGTTGGTGTTCACTCCAGTAAAACCAGTCCCGGCCGCGGCTGCTCTCTGGACGGGCCTGGGCGGGAAGTCAGGAGGAGCGGGGACGGGGCTGGACCAGTGTCTGGTCCCTGCAGGCCCGTCTGGTGCTCAGACCTTCAGAGTCGTCCTAAGTCGCACTGCAGAGGCAAGACCGGAGCGTGCCTTGTCAACGTGCAGTGTGGCATCACTCAAGGCTGAGGCTGGCCTCGGGGCCCCCTGGGTGCCTGGGAGAACAGCCTGGGCCTCGCCCCCCCCCTCCCCGTGCCTGGGAGAACAGCCTGGGCCTCGGGGCCCCCCTGGGCGCCTGGGAGAACAGCCTGGGCCTCGGGGCCCCCCTGGGCGCCTGGGAGAACAGCCTGGGCCTCGGGGCCCCCCTGGGCGCCTGGGAGAACAGCCTGGGCCTCAGGGCCCCCCTGGGTGCCTGGGAGAACAGCCTGGGCCTCGGGGCCCCCCTGGGCGCCTGGGAGAACAGCCTGGGCCTCGGGGCCCCCCTGGGTGCCTGGGAGAACAGCCTGGGCCTCGGGGCCCCCCTGGGCGCCTGGCCCCCCGTTCTGCTAAACTGCCTGGAAGCTGCAAGGCCCCAGCATCCTGTGAGGGAGATTAGGAGCAACAAGGAGCCCAGAGCGGGGAGGGGAGACGGGGAGCTGGGGTGGGGGGAGTGGAGGACAGGAACTCCGTCTGGCCAGCCTCCTCTCTCCTCTCACCCGCTGCCCCTGGTCTGAGCCGCCATAATTAGCCGTCTCCAGCTCCCCAGGGGCGCGGGCTGCGCTGAGGTTCCAGAGCCGGGAGCGTTTCTCGCCACTGGGCGGCGGATCTATTTCTGGCGGTCTAATTTTGGATGCTCTGCTCCCGGCGTGGGAAGGAAGGCAGGAAGGACACGGAGGGAGCAGGACCAGAGGGGGACCACGGCCGTCTGACTTCTCAAACCAGGTCTCCTTAGGACAGGCTGCTCTCGGCAGTAAACGGAGCCCCCCCTCCCTGCCCGCCTGCAGGTGGGCCGGCCAGGAGGGAGGGGTCTGGGTAGAGCAGGAGGGGAACCCGCTTCTTGTACTGAAGGGACCGAAGCGCATTTGCAGAGCTGCCATCTCGGGCCTCCTGGGAGCGCGGGCCCAGGTCCCCACAGCCCCGCCTTCCCGGGTCCTGGGCGGGTTCATGGAATGACAGCACCTTCGGGGGCCGTTCAGGGTCTGGCACAGAACGGTGACCGTCCTGATCGGCTGCCTCCTGTGTCTTCCTTCCACACCAAAGGCTTCTCAGGGCCGAAAGGGACGGGCAGGACAGTTGTGTTGGGGGTTCCAGGCAGCGAGGAACCCCCAGAAGGAAATCTGGGTGGGATGGTCTTTAAACCTGCCGGACAGGAGGGGCGCAGCGCCTGGTGCTCAGGGCAGGCAGGGCAGGCAGGGCCGGCTCCCAGCCTCAGGCTGGTGGCTGCGTCCTCGCGGGAATCCCAGGCACATCTCACAGGACAGGACGGAGGGGCCTTCACAAAGGCCTGGCTGCCGGCCGAGCCCGCTTTCCGCCTTGTGTCTGGCAGTGACCACCGGCAGCAGCTCCGAGGGCGGCGTCCGCTTTGGCCATGAAGGCGCCGTGGGTGTCGCGGGACGAGGCCCTGCAGATGGCTGCTTGAGAATGTGGGGGGGGGGGGGGGCAGGCGAGTCCCTCCGTGAACCGCGCAGGGAAATAGGCCCTGGACGCTGGCCAGGGAAGGCGGGACCGAGTTTGGTTGTTCAGCCAGCCGCGAGCCTCGTGAACCTGCCCAGTGGGACTGTGGGACCCCACGGATGGTTTTCATGCGGGTCACCGGCCGTCTGTTGGACTGGGGACCGGCCCAACTCCCTCCCCACACGCGTGGCGCTTCATTGCTAAGCATCTGCGTGTCCAGGGGGATCAGAGCGTCTGCACCGAAGGGCAGGCTGCTAACAGCTCTGCTTCGGGGCCAGGTGGCCCTGGGTTCAAATCCTGACCCCGGCGCTCCCGGGTTCACGGAGAGGCTTCTGGAGGGGCCTGGGGAGCGTGGACCTGGCCCGGTCTCGCTGTGCAGCGGCCCTGCTGTACCTGGAGGGGGGCTGAGCAGGACGGAGGCCACAGGGGGGAGGGAGGAGCTGGGAGCAGGAGGTGGCAGCGCCTGGGGCTGGGCCCAGGGGGAGCCGCAGGGAACGTCAGAGTGGCAGAGAGACCCCGAAGATGGGAGGTGCTACGGAGACCAGCGCCGGAGGCCACACTAGCCAGCCCTGGGGCTAAGGCGGAACCCAGGGCACTCAAGTACCGACGGTCACTTCTGCCACAAAGCGCTGCCAAACCAGCCCCTGGCCCACCCGACGGCCACCAGCAGCCCTTCGTTCTGGGGCCCCGCGTGTGTGATGTGGCCACCGAGCTGGGCTGGGCAGCGTCCCCGGCGGTGGCTGGTCTCCCGCTGGGGTCCGGGATGAGGAGATAGTGGCCACTAGGGCGGGTTTTCCTCGGGGGCAGGTGGCAACGTGCCATGTCCCGTAAGGCCTGGGTTTGGGAACGGAGCCCCCACCACTTCCTCCGAAGCCCATTGGCCAAGCCAGCCAGAGGGCCAGGCCCATCGGGAACGGGCAGGGCAGGCGTGCGGGGGGAGGGGTGGGCATCCCTGAGCAGCAGCCCATGTCAGCCCCGTGTGCAAGTCCGGGCGGAGCCGGCGGGGGCGGGGATGAGAGCCGGGCCTGCCCGAGAGTCCCCTGCAACAGGCCAGGCGCCTGCGCAGCCGCATCGAGGTTCCCCGGCCCTGACCGGTCCCAGTCATCAAGAAGCCCCTCCCGTGCCCGTGCTAGCGCGGCCCTGCCCGCGGCGCCTTCACGCCACGTTCTAGTCCAGAAGACCGCGCCCAGGCTGGCCGGCGTGTCCCGGCCCGCGGCATGCTGGGGCAGAGCCGGGACTGCTGGTGCGGGAGCCCCAGGCGTGTCACCCTGTGCTGCCCAGGAAGGCGTGGCCTCGGGGGCAGGACATTCCAGCCGCGAAGGCCGCAAAGAGCATCTGGGGGCAGCGGGCTCCTCGAGGCCCCACATGCAGATGGGATTCCGCGCCGTCGGGTGCCATGGTAACGGTCACCGGCCAGGAGGCTGGGGAAACTCGCCCGCGACCCCTCCCGGGTCTGCAGGAATGGCTGGGGGTCTCAGTGGTGACCTGTGTCACGCTGAAGCTGTCACGGGCCCACTGAGGGGCGGGAGAGGACGGAGCCTGTTGGGCTCAGTGGACAGAGCCTCGGCCTGCGGACCTAAGGGTCCCGGGTTCGATCCCGGTCAAGGGCATGTACCTTGGTTGCAGGCTCCTCCCTGGCCAGGGCCCGGCTCGGGGTGCGTGCAGGAGGCAACCAATGGATGTGTTTCTCTCACATCGCCGTTGCTCTCTGTCTTTCCCTCTCTCTCCCGCGCTCTCTGAAAATCAATGGAGAAATATTCTCGGGGGAGGATTAACAACAACAACAAAAAGAGTGGGAGCCGGGGCTGCTTGTCAGGGTCCCCTCTGCTGTGAGTACCGCCCGTGCTGGCCGCCTGGCCCTGGAGGTGCTCAGTAAGGGGGGGAACTCCTAATTTCTAAGTCACCGCGGCCACCTTTGCCACGGCCGCCTGCTGCTCACAGCCAGGGTCTTGCTGGAATGGATGGCGCTGCCTGGCCAGCACGCCCGGCACCCTCCGGAGCTTTCCGGGGTCGCCCTGCAGGTCACCACTCGGAATGACCTCGCAGAACTGTGTCTGGGAGCCGGGAGCGGGGAGCAGGGACGTTTGTATTCATGAGGAACTTGACGATGCCGCGCCTGCGGCTCTGGGAGAGCCTGGCGTGGCTGGAGCAACGCCACATCAGTATTCAGGGAGGCCGCGGCTGGGGCGGGAGGGGCCGTCTGCTCCAGGTTGGCCTCCCGGAGGAGACAGATTGCCGTAATGAATGCTCGCCGCTCGTTTGCATACATCGCTAATTTGATGACGGAGGGGAGCGTGGCAAGCGTGTGAGGATGCACAGGTCGGCCTTGACCTACTTTCCGAGCTGTTTGTCTGCACAGTTTGCACGTTGTTGTCCCTGATGCTGAGCTTCCGCACCAACGCCAGGGCCTCGGCCACACGGACACCAGCCATCGCCCCAGGGAAGGATTCGGGGTGGCCGTGACCTTGTCGGACGCCCTGTGCTTCTGGCAGCATCCGACTCGGGAGTGACCTTGGGAAGGTGGTTCGACCTAGAAACTCAGCCCTGCAGCAACTCTGAGTTCACACCCCCCCGGAGGCTGGCGCCCAGGGGACCTGCCCACAGCCCGCACGCGTGGGAGGACGGGTGCGCCCCCGCGGCCCTGAGTCACCCCGGCACGTCCTGGGGTCCCGGCTGTGCTCACCTCCTCTCCCGAGGGAGTGCAAAAGGGGGAGGTGACCCCACACTCACCCGTGTTCACCGACCACACGAGGTGCCGCGTGGCGCACTCTGCTGCTCCGACAGCGCCCCAGACGTGCGGGAGTGGAGGTGCCCGCAGCCACGTGGAAGGAGCAGAGCTGTGGCTGCTTCCTGGGGTGCACTCAGCCTCGCCCCCGGGGGCCGTCAGCGCCAGGGCCTTCGCGGATGGGCCTCATTCCGGGTGTGAAGTCTACAGCGGGGGTTGGAGCTCAGACCCCAGCGTGGCCCCAGCGCACAGGCCGCCAGCAGGTCTGGGTGGACGGAGCCCCGCCCTGTGCTGGCGCCACGTGCTGGTCTGCGTGTCCCCGGCCCTGCTCCCCCGCGCCTTTGGCAGGAAGCAGGGGCTCCGAGGATCAGGGACAGTGGCCCCAGACAATTTGGGGACCTGGAGGTGTGGGAGGAGGGGCGCTGCCTGGAGGAACGAAGGCGGAACAGCTTCTCTGCCCCCTAGGATGTGTGTCAGCTCCTCCCGCTCCCGCACCCACACCCGCACCCGCACCCGCACCCGCACGCCAGGGGCTTCGGCGACTTCCCGAGGGAAAGCAGAGGTGGTGCCCTAACAACGCGCTCTCCAAACAGCGCTGCTCCTCGCTTCCTTCCTGGAGGCAGAGGAATGCGCTTCCTGCCCTGGACCGCGGGGTGCGAGGCGGGAGGGAGGAGGGAAGGGGGCTGGGAGGGAGGGAGCCCTCCATTTGCACCTCCCCTGGGAGTCCTGGAGGCCCTGTGGGGCGCTGGGTGCCCCTCCTCCCACCCCTGAAGGGGGAAAGCTGCCGGCCGGCCTGGCTAGGGGTGGAGCGTCGACCTAGGAACCAGGAGGTCACAGTTCAATTCCCGGTCAGGGCACAGGCCCGGGTTGGGGACTCGATCCCCAGTGTGGGGCGTGCAGGAGGCAGCCGATCCCTGATTCTCTCATCACTGCTGTTTCTCTCTCTCCCTTCCTCTCTCTGAAATCAGTAAAAACATATTTTTTTTTAAAAAAGGGGGAAAGCTGACGTGTCAGCCTCGCAGGACAGTGGAAGGGGGGCAGTGACCAGTCGCACATGGACCTTTTTCCCATGATTCTGACCCATCCCCTCCCTCCCCTCCCTTCCCTTCCCCTCCCCTTCCTTCCCTTCCCCTCCTCTCCCCTCCCTCTCCCCTCCCCCACCTGTCCCCTCCCCCTCCCCCCTCCCTTCCCCCCTCCCCTCCCCTCCTCTCCCCTCCCCCTGCTCCCTCTGTCCCTGCTCGGGGAGTGACCATGTGGCTGAGAGAGCGCAGAGCCTCCTGGATGGACGGAAGGAGGTGTGGGTCCAGTGCCATCATTTCCTTCCTCTGAAACGTTGAGCAAGTAACCCCCCACCACCCCCCGCCCCCCCGGAGGCCTGCGCTAACCGCAGAGGAAGGCCGAGAGGACGCCCTTTCCGCTGAAAGTGCCCCATGGCCGTAGTCCTGTCCTCGGCCTCGTTCCCCGACCAAGCTCCGTCTCACCTTCCCGGAGCCTGTCTAGTGCCTTTAAAAAAAAAAAAAATTATTTGATTTGATTTTTTCCATCACCACTCACCCCCCTTGCCCTCTTCCACCTCCACCCGCACCGCAGTCACCACCCGGCCATGAGCTCTCTCTCTCTCTCTCTCTCTCTCTTTCTGAGATGTTCTGCTCAATCCCTCCCTCCCGGGCCCCCAGCTGCCTGCCTGCCTGCCGCCTGTCTTTCTGCATCTAGGCCAGGGGTGGGCAAACTTTTTGACTCGAGGGCCACAATGGGTTCTTAAACTGGACCGGAGGGCCGGAACAAAAGCACGGATGGAGTGTTTGTGTGAACTAATACAAATTCAAAGTAAAGGAGTGGAGGGGAGAGCAAGAGAACCCTCTGCTCTTTCGGCTCCGCGGGCCGGATAGAACAGCCGAACGGGCCGGATCCGGCCCGCAGGCCGTAGTTTGCCCACGGCTGGTCTAGGATAACATCCCCCATGAACACGCCTTTGGAATAACAAAGGGACCGGCCACCCCCCAGAGCAGAGCCCTCTTGTTACTGAGTTCATGTTGCTGTGAACTCCCGCCCTCACCGCAGTGAAAGAAGTGTGTGTCCATCATTTGACGTTCCATCCCATCCCCGAGGCCCCCCCCTCGCTTCCTCCCGCCTCCCCAGCCTGTCAGCGGGGGCGTTCATGGCCCCCCACGCCTCCTCGGACGCAGGAAGGAAGCTGCCCTCCTCGCAGCGCCTGCTCATCCCCCGGGTTTCCTTCCCGCCGTGTCGCCCGCTGGGCCGCAAACAAACTTGGGGAAGGTCACCCCGGTTTCGGGTGTTTCTTGCGTCGACGCAGCATTTGAGTGAGAGTTGCAACGGGGAAGCATTTTCACCGAGAAGGTTCCAGAATCCCACGGGGACCCATGAAGCCGATGCAGCCCCTCATCCGTCTTCCGAGCCGCGCAGTTAAACCGTGCCGCCGGTTCCGGTTCCGTTCTGCTGAAATTAGCCTCCCGGAGATCAATTCCTTTGCATTTAGAACTCCGCCGAGCCGACTGGCTTCATCAATCAGGGTGTTAGCCGTCTCGGGTCCCTAATGGCAGCCCCCGCCTCGCAGGCGGCCACGTTTCCATCAGGGATGGTTTTCCTGGGCCGTGGGGGTCCTGGATCCATCCACGAGGAAACAGCCGGGGAGCCCATGGGACAGGGAGCTGGGGGAGGGGAGGGAGGGAGCAGCGAGGGAGACGGGCCACGGGCTGCCGCTGGCCTGGTGGGTGGAGCGGGAGGGGGCAAGGTCAGGGGGCAGAGCCCTGGCCAAAGACTGCCCTGGTCCCTCTAGGCCAGGGGTGGGGAGCCTTCCTCCTGCCGAGGGCCGTTTGGAGGTTTAGAGCATCCCTCTCGGGCCGTGCGGTTGAGAGAGCGCAGAGCTGCCCGTAAAACGATCAACGTAAAAACGCGCCTGCTCTATCGGGTCAGACTTTTCATCGAGACCCCAACGCCTTGCCAGGGCCAGACCACGTGGTTTCGTGGGCCTCACACGGCCCTCGGGCCAGGCATGCCCCACCTGGCTCTATGCCAATCTGCAGGCTCCCCTGGAGTGCCCAGCTGGCACCACAGAGGGTCAACCAGGGGAGACGAAGGAAGGACCAGGAGGCGGCCGGGAGGCCGGGGCTCAGTCACTTCTGACCCTGGAGCACCCGTGCCTGAGAGCAGCGCCCAGCCTGCCCCCTCACCTGTGCCATGTAGGGCCCCTTATCTTTTGGTTCAAGGTCATTGATTTGGGGTCTGTCACTTGCAACTGGACACCTCCTCCCAGATGCCCTCCAGCCCTACGCTCTCAAGGCCATGGGGTTTCAGTGTCCCAGAACGTCTGGCAGGCACTCTGCTGGGGGCTGACACACCAGGGGTCGGTCCACTTACCATCAATCCTTCTTCCGGCGTCTACTGGGAGCCGGCACGTTCGAGACGGCGACGGGGCACGGGGACGGGGTGCGGAGCATTGTGACACACTTCTTACTCGGTCTCACTGAACCTCCGTTTCCTCCCCTGAATAGTGGGGGCACTCGCAGAGGCTGCGGGTGACTCGGCCGGGACAGCCCAGCACCGACCGGAGTCACTCTGGTGGCTTCTTCCTGCCCCATGTGAGGGCAGGCAGAAGGGTGCCGGGCCGGGAAGGAGCTCAGGAGGGCTCGAGGGTCCCATCGCTCTTGGCGGGCGAGGGCAGGGAGGTAGTGACAGGAGACCCGCCCCCCGAGGGGAAACCTCCGCGTGGAGAAGCCGAGGGGAGAGCTCCGAGAGGGGCAGGCTGAGCCCCCAGCCCGTGCCCGTGGCAGTGAGCGGGCAGCAGGCGGGCAGCCCTGTGCGACGGGCACTCCCGGCTGCCTGAGACCTGGCGTGGTTCCCCACGTGCCGTTCCACATGCTGTGTCTCCATCGCTGGATGCGTGGCAGAAGCCAAATGCTCAGAAATGAGTTGGCACCCGCGTCTCCCTTGGCACCTCCCCCCACCCACTCATCAATCTTTGTTGTGTACTGGAGTCCAAAATGGCATCTTCTGTGGCTTCCTGGGCCCTGGTTCCGGCCGAGATAGTTACTGGAATTGGGGTGGGCTCTCAGCAAGTTGGGCCTTGGCACCGAGCCCGCCCCTGGCACTGCCATCCCGGCAGCGTTACCCGGACCGCGGGTGCTGCCCTATATTCTGGGGACATCTGCTCGTCGGTGGTTAGCTAACCTCGGGGTGCATGTCAAAGTCTGGAAGGGGAGAGGCTGTGACAGGGGCTTTTTGGACCAGCATACTCAGTACTTGAACATTATTTTGTAGTAGAGGCCCAGTGCATGAACTTTGTGCACTGGTGGGTCCCTAGCTGCTGCCGGCTGCTGGCCAGGGCCTCCCTCCCATCCCCTTGCCGGCCCCACCCCCTGGTCGAACTCCCAGACAAACTCCCGGTCGAGGGGACAATTTGCATGCTACGCTTTTATTATATAGGATTTGGGAAACTAAAAAGAAATTCCTATCTATACTAATAAAAAGGTAATATGCTAATTAGACCAGATAGACGGACATCCTTCCGGACAAAGCCGTGGCAGCTGCAAGGGCAGAGGGCAGGTAGCTGCGGCGGCGGCGGCCGGCAGTGGCAGCAACAGCGGGGTGATGGGGGCGGCGCCTTCCCCTGATCGGCCTGGTCGCCTCCTGCAGAGGAGCAGGAGTGGGCCTAAGCCGTCAGTAGGACATCCCCTGAGGGCTCCCGGACTGTAAGAGGGGGCAGGCTGGCCTGAGGGACACCCTCTCAGTGCAGGGATTTTTGTGCACCGGGCCTCTAGTTGTTTTCATAAAAGAAAAGAAGTAAAGCTTGAAAAACAGCTCTGGCTGAGGAGACATACATGATGGGGCTTCGCACAGGCCGAGGAGGGGGCAGATCCACACCTGGGAGCCACTGTCAAAGGCTGTCATTCTCTCTGCTCCCCTGGATCAGCCTCGACCTGATGCAGGCTCGGCTGTCCTGCCCCACAGCCTCAGGCAGGAGATGGGTCCTGTGTCAGCGATGTTTCTCCTTATCACCAAGGACATGCATCCTGCCATAGTGGGGGTGGCAAGGGTTGTGGGACCCACATCTCTTTCCAGGCCACCAAAGACTATCAGGGAGGGGCGGGGCTCGCAGGGGGTCAGGGCCGGGGCTGCGGAGAGGCAGAGGAGTCCCCTGCGGTGCCTGGGGAGCTCGGTCCTCCTTCCTCGAGTCCTGGGCTGAGCCCTTGGGACCTGCAGGCCCCTCCCAGGCCAGGAGCCCTGCAGCCTGGTCCTCAGCTCTGCTCACGGGTCGCGTGAAGGACAGGAGCCTCGGTCAGATGGCCCCCGAGAGGCACTGGGGCTGGTGATCAGCTGTGCAACCCCGGACAGCACAGCCTCTGTCCCCATCTCCCCAGGCCTGCGGAGACTTCTCCCGCCCTCTTCTCAGCATCTGCCGCCCGGCCGGGGTGGCTCAGTGGGTTGAGTCATCTCATGCACCGAGAGGTCACGGGTTCGATTCCCAGTCAGGGCACAGGCCCGGGTTGCGAGCTCAGTCCCCAGTAGGGGGCGTGCAGGAGGCAGGTGATAGATGCTTCTCTCTCATCGATGTTTCTCTCTCTCTCCCTCTCCCTTCCTCTCTCTCTAAAATGAATGAAAACATATTTGAGGGGGAAAAAGGCGCCCGTTTATCTCCCCTGTGAGACTGTGAGCAGCATCTGTATCTCAGAGACCCCCACCTGAAACAGACACACAGTGAGCACCCTCTGTGGGGCCCTCTGTGGGCCAGACACACTGAGATGCCCCGACTGTCCCTGCCAGGGGGTCCCCACGACCCGTGGCGCAGGCACTACCATCACCCTTTTCTGCCGACGGGACAACCGAGGCAGAGCCCCGGCGGGAAGTGCCCGCGTTTGCATGTGGGCAGCCCAGCCCCTGAGTCTGAGCTGGTGGACGCCGCGCTGCTCTGTCCCCCACAAAAGCCCTCCCCCGTCGGTGGGCGAGTGGTGGTGAGACACGGGCTGGACTCGGACGCTGAGGAGGGGAAGGGACCCCCTGAGCCCCGGGTCCCGGGGCCTCTCTGCAGGCACAGAGCTCCCGACCGGGTTGCTTTCTGTTCCACGGAGAGAAGCTTCTGGTTGCACGGATGGCGCCGAGAGGAACTTGTCCAAGGTCACGGTCACCTTGGACACGGAGCAGCTGGAGGCGATGGCGGATGGTGGCAGGTCCTCTCCAGCCGTAAGGAGCAGGGCTTCACGCTCCCGCAGAGTCACTTAAGCATCAGTTACTGACACGTCACGGGCGGGGGGTGGGGATTGGGGGGGGCAGAGGGCAGGGAAGGCTCCGCGTCTCCGCTTCAGCTGAGGCGTCCGCTGACACGTGGCAGGGCCTGGTGGGCAGCTGCCCCCGAGGATGAGCCCCACGTCCCGGCAGGAGAGGGAGGTGCCGGTTGGCTGCCCCGGGGAGAGAGTTAGCCACGGGCCTGCGGGTCATCAGGGCTCCTTACCCTCTGACAGGTGGCCCAGTCCGCCTGACAGAACCCTGCTGGCCGAGTGGGGGTGCAGGGAGGGGGTGCTGTGTGGGACGGCCGGGCGGCTCCGTGGCTGAGGCGTGGGGACGCCCACCCGCGCTGCTGAGATGCGCTCCTGCCCGCACCGCAGAGGTTGGCACGCGTACTCGGCCGGGCTTGGGAGCCAGGCTCGGCCGTCCCCGGGGCCGAGGGGTCCTGGGCAGGCCCCTTACCCAGGGGTCTCAGCTTCCTCACGGGAAAGGGGGTGACTGTGACAGTGGCCGCCTCAGAAGGCTGCTGTTGGCCAAGTGAGATGGGCAGGTGCAGTGGGTGGGCAACTTTCCACATCTTAGCCGTGGCCGGAAGGGATACGCCGTTGGCTCTGATGACAGCCGGCCGTCACACGCCTGGTGGTGCGGACTTATTACTCGGGCGATGCACTCAAGAGATGGAGTTTTAGTTCTTGAGTCATCACCCCGGAGTTTTCCGCAGACACCACGCACGGAATGCCTCGCTCGGGTGGGAGGACTGCGTGACCGGCAGCATTACGTCGCGGCAAATCCTGGCTCTGCTGCTGATTCGTATGGGGACTTCCGTGGGTCGTCCCGCCTCTTGGAGCCTCGGTTTCTTTATCTGTAGAATGGGCTCTATGGGTTAAGAATGCCTTTCAGCCCGGCTGGAGTGGCTCAGGTGGTTGAGCATCGTCCTGTGTGCCGAAAGGCCGTCGGTTCGATTCCTGGTCAGGGCACACACCTGGGTTGCAGGTTCGATCCCTGGTTGGGGCACTTACAGAGGCATTCGAAAGAGGGCGGGATTCACGTCGGCAGGTGCAAACTGGGTCTTGATCAAAGCACTTCCTTCAGTTCTTCTGTTGGCTTCCCCTGGCCTTGGGGTGGGGGCCGGTGGGGGGAGGTGCCCCGGGCCTTCCACCTCGGACAAAACTCCCACGGAGGCCCGAGGCCCCCTCCCCTTCACGGACTCCTCGTTCGCCGCTGCCCCAGAAACGTGGCTGTGCCCACCAGTGACAAACGACCCGCGGCTGGCGTGGCCGGAGGAAGCTTGTTGCCCTGGATCCCAGCAGCCACCCGCCCCCTCGGGCCGCGTCCTGGTTAGTCAGCCGTTTATGCGGGGGCCCCAGGAGGCTCCGCTCGGCCTCTGACTCCTGCGGAGGGACCCAGCCTGCTCCGTGTGCTTTTGTGCGAAGCCTGTTCGTCCACGCGGGTTCGCCCGGGTAGAGCGCGGAGCCCACGCCGACACCCGCTGTTGACGGCGTAACCTTTCCTCCGGCTCCTGACAGCTCACCAGCTGCGATAGATGTGCAGGCGGGGGAGGTCGAGGAAGAAAATGCATTCATTTCCCAGCCAACCACCGGCCCCGTCGGATAGCCGGCAGCTTCCCCGCAGCCGGTCTCAGCAGTGACTCTCGACCGACCGACCGGAGGTCATTCCTCCGGGACTGGAAAGGAGGCAGAGCTCAGGATGGCTGGGAGCTGGGGGAGGGGGAGGGATGGGTTGTGTTTGGCAACAACCTCGGGGCTACCAAGGGGACCCGCTGAGTCCCAGGTGCCATGGCCGTGGGCGGGTCATGGGGGGGGGTCTCCCTGTGGATGGAAACTGATTCCGGCAGCTCGCGATGTGCTCTTGGGCTGAGTCGCCAGCAGGACAGAGGGGGCGTGAAGCAGGCCTCTGCCAGGCTCCCTGCTCCGGGGCCTCACGCAGAACCTCACGGTGGGCTCTCGGCCACCGGCACCCGCCACAGCCCCGGGCCGGCTGCGCTCTGAGGCTGACGTTGCGGTCCATGCTTCCACCGGGGGCGCGTCCGTCTTGGAATGGGCACAGGTTGCGAGGGTGGGTCGGGGAGACGGGCGACGTTGGCGGCTGGAAGGTCATGAATGAAAAGCGTGGCTCCTGGTCGTGCCTGAGGTTCTCGTGGCATTTCGCATCCATTTTTTTTAAATAAAATGTTTTTATTGCTTTCAGAGAGGAGGGGAGAGGGAGAGAGACATAGGAACCTCAATGATGAGAGAGAATCACGGACCGGCTGCCTCCGGCACGCCCCACACTGGGGATGGAGTCCATAACCCGGGCCTGTGCCCTGACCGGGAATGAACCCTGACCTCCTGGTTCATAGGGCAACGCTCCACCACGGAGCCGTGCCAGCCGGCTTAAACAACGCCTCGCCTCTGTGGGTGCACTTCCTGCGTGCCGGGCCCTGTTCGTGAATGAGCCCGCATGCTAACACCCCTGCGACTGGGAGGGAGGACCGGTTTGTCCTGGCCTGAAGGGGAGGACATCCAGGCTCTGAGAAGTCAGGTCGCCCTGGGCTGCATCGTGTGATGGACCAGAGGCCGGACCCCTGCTGTTCTGAGTTCGCCCTGGAATACATGCCGGGCAGGTGAGACCCACCAGGGCCAGCCAGGGAGCCAGCACACGGGGCTCAGGGGCTCGGGGTGCCCCTCTCCCGCTGCCAGTGCCTCCCCTGTGAAGTGAGGGAAGATGAAGGAAGGAAACGCCCCGAGCTCTTCAAGAGAGAGGGGGCCGGTCCTGCGAGGTTTGTGACCTGCTGGTTCACCCGTGAGATTTAGGGGGACGATGCCACCTGCTTGGGGGATGGCGGACGCCGTGGTTTTGTTGATGACATGACGTTGCTGTCGAGGTCGGTCATAAAGAGATCTCGCTTTAAAGGCGGCCGGCACCTGGGGAGGAGGCGGGACCGACCGCGGGGATGGCGACGTGGGCATGGAGGTGCCATCCGCTGTGGAACGCTCGGAGGAAGTGGGCCCTGGACGGTGGGTCTCAGTCAGTCATTAGCGAGATCCCGCAGTTCCATTAGTCAGGGAGGTCATTGGCGTCAAGGAGCGATCGCAGGCCGCTCTCCTGCCGGTGCGCAGCTCCTGCGGGTGAGGGAGGGACCGCTCGGCAGGAGCCAGGCCGAGCCAGTTGGTGGTCGGCAGGCGGTCTGCGTGTCAATCACCGGGATAGTCAATGACTGATCACTTCTGGTCCAAGCCTGGGATCTGCAGCGGCCTGAGCGGAAGCGAGCCCGACGGAGGGCGCTTGGCACCCCGCATAACCCGTGTCCTGTCCCACCCCGGCCATCGGCGACCTCCCGGCGGAGCAAACAGCAAAGCCGTGGGAGCCCTGGCCGGTGTGGCTCAGTGGATAGAGTGTCGGCCTGTGGACTCAAGGGTCCCAGGTTCGATTCCGGTCAAGGGCATGTACCTTGGTTGCCGGCACATCCCCAGTGGGGAGGGTGCAGGAGGCAGCTGATGGATGTTTCTCTCTCATCGATGTTTCTAGCTCTCTATCCCTCTCCCTTCCTCTCTGTAAAAAATCAATAAAATATATTAAAAAAAAAAAAGAAAGAAAGAAAGCCGTGGGAGGGCGGCTTCCGACGTCATCGGGGCTGGGAACAGCCGCACGCCCTGGCCCCGGGGACCTCGGATGAAGGTGCTACACCCGATTCCGCTTTGCAATTCGCCTCCCGTGATTAGAAACTGCTGCCATTGCTGCCATTCCGTGACCCCCACGTTCCATCCTCAGTGACTGGGAGCCCCCTCACTGGGGGGGGGGGGGCGGTCAGAGCCCAAGGGCGTCCGAAGGACACTCGGCTGACAAGTGACAGAGTTAAAGCCCCGGGCTGGCTTGTGTCACGTCCCTTCAGCAGGAACAATACTGACGACAACAGTAACAGTCACAGTAGCACAGCGGCCAGCTCCCGAGAGCGTGGTGAGCCTGGAGCTGGCTGCACATCTGCACCTGTTATTTCCTCCTTCTTTATTTTGTCTTACTGTTCACTTTGTTATTGGATGCACCGGGGGGACAGTGGTTAACAGGCTCCAGGCGTGGATTTCTGTGTTACAAGGTCTGTATATTGCACGGTGGGCCCACCCCCCAGAGGTCATTTCATTGACCTTCACCGACAGAGGCTGGGAGAGGCTCAGGGTCCCAAGGTCACACAGCAAGCCGCAGCAGGCCGACCCGCACGCCAGGTCCTGGACGCCTCAGCCCCGGGCTATTTTGAGCTGCTGGGTTCAGGAAGCTGATGCTCCGTCCTTGCGCCCACAGCCGTCTCATCTATAAAACATGAAGAGTGATGTGCTCCGTGCAGTGTCAGGAAGAGATCGCTGGACGGGCCGTGGCGTGGGCGCCCAGAGCCTGAAGGTAGCAACAGCGGTCACCCCCTGGCCCCCCCACCCTCCGACCCCTGTGCGCCGTCGGGTGGAACAGAGCACCCAGCTTTCTCCCCCACCCCCCACCCCATCCACGGAGGCGTGGGGCCCCGCCCAGTCGTTCCGTCGTCTCGCACGTCCACTCCATTTCACACTCACGTCACATCTGGCCCGTAGATGCTGCCAGATGAGTTTCCTACCACTGTGTCTGCGAGCCCCTCCTTCCCAGACCTCCAGGGGCGCCCCACTTCCGTCAGGGCAGCACGAGAGGACCCCTCCCCGCCTCTGTCTCCAGCCTCTCGTCCTCCTTTGCCTGCTTCTGCTCTCCTTCTCCATCCTCCTCCTCCTCATTGTCACGGTGCTGTGTCCTCAGGCCAGGACGGGCCCTCAGCTCCCCGTGACCCCCAGCACCCCAGCCCAGGGGGCTCTCAGGACAGACTCCCTGTTCCTGGCTTGTCCCTGCCCCGAGCAGAGGGCCATGTTGTTTTTAAAAAGGATATTTTTATTGATTTCAGAGAGGAAGGGAGAGGGAGAGAGAGAAACATTAATGATGAGAGAGAAGCACTGATTGGCTGCCTCCTGCACGGCCCCACTGGGGATGAAGCCTGCACCCCGGGCCTGTGCCCTGACCGGGGAATCGAACCCGAGACCTTCCGCTGTGCAGGCCGATGCGCTACCCAGTGAGCACACCGACTGGGCTGTCTTTATGCTTTTTGATACGGTGGTTTGTCCTTATGCGCTCAAGTGCGCCGGCCTCCTCCCTCACGGCTCCTGTTAGAGACCGTTCGCCCCACGCCGGGACCCACAGGCCCCGGCGTGATTGCGTCTGGTCCAGGGGTGGGCAAACTTTTTGACTCGAGGGCCACTATGGGTTCTTAAACTGGACCGGAGGGCCGGAACAAAAGCATGGATGGAGTGTTTGTGTGAACTAATATAAATTCAAAGTAAAGGAGCGGAGGGGAGAGCAAGAGAACCGGATAGAACAGCTGGATCCAGCCCGCGGGCCGTCGTTTGCCCACGGCTGGCGAAGCATCGGCCCCGTCGGACCTCGCCCCGTGTTGGCGGGAGCCCCAGGCGCGGCTTCGGCCACACGGCCGGCCGGCGATCACCGCACTTCTGTTGGAAACGCCGTCTTTCCGCAGGTTGGAAAGCGCCTTTCTCACATGATCACTCCCCGATGCGGCCGCATCTATTCCTGGATCTTCTCCCGGCCCCTCGGCCCCTCCCTCGGCCTGTCTGTTTGTTCCCGTGCCAGTACCAGACCCTGATTGCAGCCTGCGGGTGTGTGAATGCGGGTGGCCCTGCCCCCCCCCCCCCCGCCCCCCGCCCCGGATGGCACTTCTTATTTCGGGTTCTCCTGGCCAGCTTTGCTTTTTCGTTCTTAGGTGTAAACTTTAACGAACTTGCCGGGCCTCGGAGCACAGCCCCTCGTGGCGTCTGTGCGCAGATGTGCGAGAAACCGGCGAATGGCTCGGGCAGCACTGCCATCTCCACGGCCACGCGCCTTCCGTCAAAACCGCGGTGTCTCTTCGTGAAAAACAACGTTTCGGGGGGGAAAGATAAGTTTCGGGGGTGCCCACCGAACAAGGGCTAGTGACGTGAGTTTAAACAATCTGCCAAGGCCAGTCCGTGCGGCTCCTGGGTTCTCACGCTCGCAGCGAACAGGCTGAGGTCAGGACTGGACAGACCCCTGCCTCTCAGGGCGGGGCGCTCTGGAAAAGGGGGTGGCCTGTGGGGCTCTGACGGACTGTGAGCCACTTCAGAGCGAGATTTAGAGCGAGTGAGCGAGCGCCTGAAGCACTTATGGCAGCTGTTCGGTCTCGGTGGAGGGCAGGGTTATATTAGTTCTCTAACCTTCTATATGTCCACCTGCTTCATGATTAAAAACAAAAGGACGAGGGAAGATGGCAGTTTCTGCCGCGGAGGGGACGCCCAGAAAGCGGCGCGTTTCAGTGGCTGTCGGCGGCCTGGAGCGGTGCCCGGCGGGCGCTGGGCCTCGGGGAGGGGTCGTCAGCTGCGGGCCCTGCGGGGAGCGGGCGGGGCGGCGGGCGGCTTCCTTCCTGTGAGCACACGCAAATGTCCGATGGTGGTGTCCTAACCGGGGCCCCCGCGTGCACGTGTAATCGGACTGTGACCGAGGGAGTGTCCCTTCCTCTCGGGACCTGGAGGGGCAGGTGGCCCTGTTCCCCGCTGGCCCGGCAGCCCACGCCGAGCTATTGCTTTAAGAGACTTAATGGAGCCCCTCAACACAGGGATGCCAGTCCCCAGAGACTCCCTGTCTCCTGAGGGTGGTCAGTTCTGGGCGGCAGCTTGAGGGTGTGAGGGAGCGAGGGTGGCCTCCTGGGAGACTGAGGGGCTGGTCCCAGGGCCGGGCCGTTCCCACATGTTGGCAGGACCAGCAGGAAGAGGACAGTCAGTCCCCCAGGCTCACATGGAAGCCACCGGTCACTCACAGCCATTGCTTTTTCCTCTGTTATCCTCACCCGAGGGTGTTTCCCACAGACTTTTAGAGACAGTGGAGCGGAGGGGGAGACACAGAGAGAAACATTGACGTGAGAGAGACACAGCGATTGGTTGTCTCCTGTATGTGCCCCGACCAGGGCGGGAGATGGAGCCTAAAACAGGTACGTGCCCTTGACCGGAATCGAACCCAGGACCCTTCAGTCCTCGGCTGACACTGTCACCACCGAGTCAAACAGGTGAGGCCACAACCATACCGTCTATTTTTTTCCCCTTAAATATATTTTTATTGATTTCAGAGAGGAAGGGAGAGAGAGAGAGAGATAGAAACATCAATGATGAGAGAATCATGGATCGGCTGCCTCCTGCACACCCCGCACTGGGGATCAAGCCCGCAACCCGGGCCTGTGCCCTGACCGGGAACAGAACCCTGACCTCCTGGTTCCTAGGTCGACGCTCAACCCCTGAGCCATGCCGGCCGGGCACAGCTGTGTTGTCTTGACCACCACTTTGCTGCCCCCCCGCCCTGTAGGGCTGCCCCCCCATGTATTTGCCTGGAAGGCTGGGAGAGACCAGAAAGGAAGGAGTTAACCGGTGGCCGCACAGGAGCCATTCTTCATTCTGCCGTCTCTGTCGCAGACCATTAAAATGCACTGTGACGTGCTCACGGCCCGTTTACTCCTGTGCGGCGTGTGGCAGCGGTGCTGGGACTGCGGCGCTTGCATGCTGCGCTCTGTCCCCAGCCCGTGGACCACGCTGGGATGGGAGGGAGGGGAGGAGGCTGGCAGGAGGGTCAGCTCGCTGGGTTGGAGCCATGCGGCTCTCCTTAGAGCCCAGACCACCCGGGAACTGTGGCGGGCCCAGTAGGCAGGGCCGTGGGGACCCGGGAGCCACTGTGTTTTCCCTTAGATGAGGGCTGTAGGGGCGTTCACTCTGGAGGGACGCCGGAGACCTCCTTTTACAGATGAGGAAACTGAGGTTCATGGAGAGTAGTGGCCTCAGCCCAGAACCCCACTGTGCAGCCCAGGCCCCGTTCTGCGGACTCCTGGTCCAGGGAGAGGCATCTGGTCTGCAGGCAGGGAACAAGCTGGGGATCTGTTAGTCACTAGGCCGGGACCCGCCGGCTCCCTCTCCAAAGGGTGCAGAAGGCCAGCAGCACCCAGGCTGTTTGCGCACCAGGCTCATGAGTGCAACCCAGAATCCTCCCGATCAAAATCGCCACCTCCAACCTGGAATGCCTGGAAAGCAATGCTGGAGTCAGGAAACAGAGAGAGAGAACCCCATCTCCATCTTCATCTCCATCTCCATCTCCATCACCAACTCCATCACCATCTCTAACTCCATTACCATCACCACCTCCATCACCATCACCATCACCATCACCATCTCCATCACCATCACCATCTCTAACTCCATTACCATCACCATCTCCATCACCATCACCATCTCCATCTCCATCTCCATCTCCATCTCCATCTCCATCTCCATCACCATCTCCATCACCATCACCATCTCCATCACCATCACCATCTCCATCACCATCACCATCTCCATCACCATCTCTAACTCCATTACCATCACCATCTCCATCTCCATCACCATCACCATCTCCATCACCATCTCCATCACCATCACCATCTCCATCACCATCACCATCACCATCTCCATCATCATCTCTAACTCCATCTCCATCACCATCACCATCTCCATCACCATCACCATCTCCATCACCATCTCTAACTCCATTACCATCACTATCACCACCTCCATCTCCATCTCCAACACCATCTCCATCTCCATCACCATCACCATCTCCATCACCATCTCTAACTCCATTACCATCACTATCACCACCTCCATCTCCATCTCCAACACCATCTCCATCTCCATCACCATCACCATCTCCATCTCCATCACCATCTCTAACTCCATTACCATCACTATCACCACCTCCATCTCCATCTCCATCACCATCTCTAACTCCATTACCATCACCATCTCCATCACCATCACCATCTCCATCACCATCTCTAACTCCATTACCATCACCATCACCATCTTCATCTCCAACACCATCTCCATCACCATCACCATCTCCATCATCATCTCTAACTCCATTACCATCACCATCACAATCTCCATCTCCATCTCCATCTCCATCTCCATCATCATCTCCATCTCCAACACCATCTCCATCTCCATCACCATCACCATCACCATCTCCATCACCATCACCATCACCATCACCATCACCATCTCCACCTCCATCACCAAAGCTCAATGGCTTTGTCTCCTTCAGGCTTTAACTGCTCTGCCGAGGACCCCTGACCCTGTCCCTCAGGCCCCTGTCCTCATTCAGTTACGCTTTTTCATGAAACTGCCCTGTCCTGACCTTGGACCTCACCTCCGGGTGCCGGTGGTCATTCTCTTTTATTAGTACCCGGTACTGACTGCGTGAACTTCACAGGTATCTCTGCTCAGGGCTTCCCGGGAGATGGCGCAGCCTGCTCTCCTCCCAGGCTCCCTGCCCGCTGCCCACGACTGGGCAACGCCTTCCCCTCCTGTGGGAACCCCATCACGGGCAACGCCTTCCCCTCCTGTGGGAACCCCATCACGGGCAACGCCTTCCCCTCCTGTGGGAACCCCATCACGGGCAACGCCTTCCCCTCCTGTGGGAACCCCATCACGGGCAACGCCTTCCCCTCCTGTGGGAACCCCATCACGGGCAACGCCTTCCCCTCCTGTGGGAACCCCATCACGGGCAACGCCTTCCCCTCCTGTGGGAACCCCATCACGGGCAACGCCTTCCCCTCCTGTGGGAACCCCATCACGGGCAACGCCTTCCCCTCCTGTGGGAACCCCATCACGGGCATGAGGGGCGGGAGGAGGACGTGGGCCCCCGGGCTGACCCTCCTTGGCCCAAAGTGTAGCTCCCTAACTAGATCCAAGAAGGACAAGAATGGCCTCCCCCACGCCCTGCTCCAAAGGTACGCTTAGTAAGAGTGGAAGCACGCCACGAGCCCGGGGCACTGTGTGCCCGCGCCAGGCATGCGCGTTGGCATCTCAGGTAACTCACATCATCCCACGAGGCAGTCCCCACCTCCTTACTTTGTGGTCCCCATTTTACAGATGGTGACGTTGAGTCCAACAGTAAGGCCTGCGCGGTGCTACACGGGAGAGCCAGAGCCAGGACCCAACCCGGATCCACTCGGTGCTTCGCAGACTCACACGCCTCACCCCCTCTGGCTGTCTCCCGGCACAAGGCTGTCAGCCACTGCGTGGGCCTCGCGTGAGCCACGGGCCCACTCAGGGCCGGGCAGACGCCGCCCGCTGCCCCCACGCAGCGACCGCCCTCCTCTGTCACACCCCCTGCCGAGGCAGCCGCTCGGAAAGTTACAAAACGATGAAGGCCAGGGCGGGCGCCGTGTGGGTGTCGGTCGGTGGTTTTATGTGGGAGGGGCCTGGGCAGCAGCAGAGAGGCCTTTGCAAGTGATGTCCGAAGGGGGATGGCCGCCAGCCCCAGGCAGAGCGCGAAGGGGCGGCTGGGCCATGACCCGCGTGGGAGCCCCTCAGTGGAGCAGCCCCCCGGGCCTCGCTGGGGCTCCCTCCTGGATGGGCGCTTCCACGGGGCTCCCGGCCCCACAGCCTCCCCTGGGGCCTAGGCCGAGCGGGAAGGAGGAACTGGCCCTCCAACCCAGAGCTCCCCGGCTGGGGGTCCGCTGCCGGCTGTGGTTTAGTACGAGCGCTGCTTGCTGGATGGACAGACGGACGGAGCTTCCATTACAGAGACAGGAGGAATGGAGGGGGGTTGGCTGGTCAGAGGGCGGGCGGAGCTGGAAGACAGGGCCCAGGTCCCAGCTGGCACGTGGCCTGAGAGAGCCAGCTGGCCTTGACCTGCCCAGCCCAGCCCACACCACCCATACCCCTGCTCTGCTCCAGCCCGAGAGGGAGGGGCCTCCTTCCCCACCCTGCCACCCCCCCCCACTGGCTCCCCAGGTTCGAGGCGGCCCCCGCTCCCCTCTGATAAGAGGACTGTCAGGTCACCGCTGGGTGACGGAGCAGCTGCGAGGGCGGTTGGACAAGCAGGCGGACGGGGGGCCGCCCACGGAAGGAGGGAAAGATCCACGCGCTGAATTCGTGTGCACGCTTCCAGCCTCCCATCCCCTGAGGGAGGAGGGGGTGCCACGAGTCTGACAGGCGTTCGTTAGCGAGGTGGGCAGGGGAGGGGATGGAGCCGCCGGCGCCTCCAAAGCAGAGTTCTGGGGGGAAGGGCGTGAGGACAACCGGCAGGACGTTGGGAGCCGAGTCCTGAGCTGCCTGGCCGTGGGCCCGCTGCGGCTCTGCAGACGGAGGACCACGGGCCGGCTCGGGGGGACCATCCTAGCTCCTGGGACCGTGGCCTCCTGTGCTCCTGGCAAAGATGTGTGTGTGTGTGTGTGTGTGTGTGTGTGTATGTGAGAGTGTGTGTGTGTGAGTGTGTGTGTGTATGAGTGTGTGTGAGTGTGTGTGTGAGAGTGTGTGTGAGTGTGTGTATGAGTGTGTGTGTGAGTGTGTGAGTGTGTGTGTGTGAGTGTGTGTGAGTGTGTGTGTGTGAGAGTGTGTGTGTATGAGTGTGTGTGTGTGAGAGTGTGTGTGAGTGTGTGTGTGTGTGTGTGTGTGTGTGATGTGAGTGTTCCAATGAATGCCGTGTGAGCTGAATGTCTGTGGAGACTATGAGCATGGACCTTGTGTCAGTCAGCTATGGCCGCAATCATGCTGTGTAACAATCCACTCCCCAGCTCATAGTGTAAAGCGGCCATGACTTACAGTCGCTCTCGCTGGTCTTCGGGGCAGCTGCCTCTCAGCGGGGCTGCCTGGACTGCCAGCTCCTGGCTCTGGGCCTCAGGCTGTGGCTTGGGGTTGGGGGTGCCCCATGTCACAATCCTACGTGGACCAGCAGCCACCAGGGCCCGCGGTCTGTGCATGTGTCTCTATCTGGGTCCGGGGGAAGGGGCGGAGCTCCCAGATCACCTGGGAGAGAGAGCGGACTGCCCCCCCCTCCCCCGCCGTGCACACGTTGCTGGCTCTGCGCCGGCTGGGTCTGAGGACGACACCCGTGTGGCCAAAGCGAGTCTCACGGCCAAGCCCAGAGTCAGGGTCAGGCAGCGTCCCCCACGCAGCACAGGCCGCAGACCTCTCGCGCGAGCTTTGACGGACGTGAGGGTCCGACGATCTCGTGTGCACGCCTCGGGCCCCGGTGCGTGGATCCGCTCTGCGTGTGCAGTTATCAGTTTTGCTCAATGGCCTGCACCCTCCCGGACGAGTGTCATCAATTGTTTCAGCGAGGTGACCGATGGGGGTCGCCTAAGAAACACGAGGGTCACAGGGCCACGGGCACGGCTTAAATGTTAGCGCCAAGCTCTACAGCGCGCTCCGGTGGAGACGACATCGACGACACCGAGCCGCCTGGGTAGCCATCATCTGTGCGCGCGTGTGCACACGTGTACGCGTGTGTGTGCATGCACACATGTGTGCGTGTGTGTGCGTGTGCGCGTGTTGGATCTTTCCTGTTGAAAGTGTCACAGAGGCCCTCCTTCCCCCATTGACTTCACCAGCCCCCCCCGCCGCTGCCCGGCCCTCCCCACCCCACGTCCGTGTCCGCGGGTTGTGCACATATGCACACGAGTTCAGCGGTCGATCTCTTGCCTCCCCTCCCCCAGCCCCTCCCCGCCGTCCCTCTGGGGTTCTAGTCTGTTCCTGTTTTTATGACTCGGGGAGCGGGGTCTGTGGTTTTCGGTTCTCGTTCCGTTCAGAGGAGGGGTGAGTATCGCCCAGGACAATGAGCGTTCCAGGGGCGTCACGCGAGCCTGCAGCCTGTGTGGGGGCCACGGCGGAGATGTGGGCGGGAGGTGGGCGTCGGGAGTGCCTCCTGCAGACGGAGCGGGAGCGCCCTGCAGGGGGAGAACGCAGGGTCCCGGGGAGCCGGCTGCTCCGTGGGGCAGGGGCTGTGAGATCTGAGATGCGAGCGATGATCTGAGACGCTGGGTCAGAGGTGCGGCGGGCGGTGTGAGCGCTCTTAAGTGCTTGCTCATCAGCTTCCAGGCGACCGAGCCAGCTCCCCGTTAGTTACACTGGCAGCTTCCAGGCCACCAAGCCAGCTCCCCGTCAGTTACACTGGCAGCTTCCAGGCCACCGAGCCAGCTCCCCGTCAGTTACACTGGCCTTTTACTCTTCACGAGATGAATTTTTAATTTTTACGACAGGATTGGGAAAATCTCAGAGCATCTCCGCGGCCGGCTGTGTGTTCGGTTAAACAGTCAGGGCTTGCCCGGCCGGTGTGGCTCAGTGGTTGAGCATCGACCTTTGAACCAGGAGGTCACGGTTAGATTCCTGGTCAGGGCACAGGCCCGGGTTGTGGGCTCACTCCCCAGGGTGGGGACGTGCAGGAGGCAGCTGATCCGTGATTCTCTCTTACCATGGATGTTTCTCTCTCCCTCTCCCTTTCTCTCTGAGATCAATAAAAATATATTAAAAAAAAAAAAAAAACACAAAAAAAACAGTCAGGGCTTACAGCCCCCCAAAAGGAAACCAAAGCACCCACCCCCCC
This sequence comes from Plecotus auritus, assembly GCF_963455305.1. Lineage (NCBI taxonomy): Eukaryota > Metazoa > Chordata > Mammalia > Chiroptera > Vespertilionidae > Plecotus > Plecotus auritus. Next base: position 1,826,161 of record NC_137783.1, on the reverse strand, counting down.
GCCGCCTTCAAAGATGCAAGCAGCTCACAGCTCGCGTGGACCAGGTGTGGCCTCTGCATGGGGTGGGGTCCTGGGGTGCTTCCTGAGTGCACCTGGCCCCAGGCACCTGCTCTGAACACAAAGCAAGCCGGGCAGGTGGCCTCTGAGCCTCACAGAGCGCCCCCCCCCACCCCGTCGTGGGCAGCCAGACCCCAAGGACAGGAAGCGCCGGGCTTACTAACTGGGCCAGGGATGAGTCCCGGGAGTCGAGGGGGGTAACAGGAGGGGCCTCTTCAGACCTCGTCGGGGCCGAGGGTGAGGGGTGGGAGCTGCCAGCTACCCCCCCACCCCCTGCAGGTGGGCGCCCCCCGCTTGGCAGCGGTGGGAATGCCGCCTTCAGCTCCCGGGCGAGCCCGGCCTGCCCGGCAGGGATGGGCGTCCCAGGGTCAGTCCCCTGTCCGTGTCCGAGGCTGGGACCTGGTCCTGCTTTTACCTTCGCCGCCGCCGCAGAGAGGAGGCCAGAGCCAGCCCTCCCAGCGGGATTGCGCACTCGCTGCTCTCGGTCCACCCTCCTCCCCACTCGTCTATAGATCAGCACAGTCCCCATCACAGTCCCCCGAAGGTCCAGCATCAACACGCTTGGAAGTCCCGCGTGAAATGCAGGCGCAGGCAAGGCTTTTAACGGATGTCCTTGAAATCGAGAGCAACCACCTGCCAGCTGAGAGGGCAGGGTGTGGGCTGGGTGGCCGCCCCCAGGAGCGTGTCATCACACAGCCACCGGCGCCTCGGGGCGGCTCCCAACAAGAGCCACAGGCGGAGAGACAGCAGAGGACGGGCCGAGGGTGACAGGGCCGTCCCCACCAAGTCCCCTTCCCAACGCGAGTCCCAGGAGACAGTGTGTTCGGCTGTGGGGTCGTAGGATGGCCGATGGGAACGGAAGGTTGGTTTGGACCCGCGGAGCACCGTACACCGATCACCAAGCATCACCTCCGGGATCCTAAGTGTCAGATAAGTGAGCACAACGGAAATAGCATCCGCGTCGGCGCGTGAACGCACCCCATCTCACAGCAACGGAGACGCCACCATTTAAACGGGGCTGCGGCCCGCCGGCCGGTTTGCCGGGCTTGCCCCAGAGGGCGGAGGGGCGCTCTCCCTGCCCCGCAGAGCCCGTCGGAGCGGGTTCCTGACCACGGGCAGGGTCACGAGCTGCATGCTCATCGCTGCTGCTCAGCTGTTCTGGATCGCCTGTGCCTGGGGGTGCCGGTGGGCCGGGGAAGGGGGGAGTCCCAGCAGAACCAGGGACCCCAGTGCGTCTCGGTGACAGGGACAGACCTCTGCGGCCACGCGGGCTGCACAGTTGACAAGCGGGACCTGAAACCCATGCTGGGTCAGCGTGTGGAGGCAGCAGCCGGCGGGCCCCCAGGGCCGCGATGACACCTATGTTCTCCACGGGGTTCAGGCCTGAGCCCGGCACCCCGGTTGCCGATGAGTCTCCGACGGCCCGGCCCGGGCGGAGAAACTCACCGCTAGTGGAGGGGCCCAGCGTACCCCGCCGAGAAACGTGAGCTTTAATTTATTTAAATTTGATGGAAAAAGCATACGGAGGGGGACGGAAAGCTAATTTAAAAACGTGCTCAAAGCGATCAGCGTGGTGACAGGTCCCCGCCGCTCCGTACGCTGGGCCGCAGGGGAAGAAGCACGAACAGCCTTTGCCATGTAAGGGGACCCCTCCCGTCCGGGTTAGGAAAACACAGGTGTTGATGTTGGGGGCTGAGGCCTGGGGGCTTAAAACCAGTCAGTCTTGTAAACAAAAACGCTTTTGGAGACAGAGTTCGTCTGAGGAAGCCGAAGTGAGCACGGAGATAGCTTTAATCAAAAAATAATTTTGAGCCCGGCCGGCGTGTCTCAGGGGTCAGGGTTCGATTCGCGGTCAGGGCACAGGCGAGGGTGGCGGCCTCGATCCCCAGTGCGGGGTGTGCAGGAGGCAGCCGATCCATGACTCTCTCTCATCGTTGATGTTTCTCTCTCTCTCTCTCTCTCTCCCCCCCCTCCTCTCTGGAATCAATAAAAACATTTTTATTTTATTTTATTTTTTTCCAAAAATATATTTTATTGATATTTTACAGAGAGGAAGGGAGAGGGATAGAGAGCTAGAAACATTGATGAGAGAGAAACATCGATCAGCTGCCTCCTGCACACCCCCCACTGGGGATGTGCCCGCAACCAGGGTACATGCCCTTGACCGGAATCGAACCCGGGACCCTTCAGTCCGCAGGCCGACGCTCTATCCACTGAGCCACACCGGTTTTGGCAATAGAAACATTAAAAAAAACATAATTCTGGGGTGAGCGGAATCAGGCTGGGTCTGTGAAGGCGTTCAGATCAAACGGTCTCCGTTTCCTGGGTGCCTGAATTTCTCATCGCAAGGTGGGCACCCGCACCCCCACGCGCTCCCGTGAGAAGTCGGTGGGTGGGGACGCGGGCGCCTGTGCTGCGACCGGCAGACCCAGCGGTGCTGTGGGTCATGCTGAGGCCTCTTCGCACCCCGGGCCTCCGGGGCCTGCTGGGCTCCACGATCTGGCCTTCCCGCGCCTCGCCTGTGTGTGCCCGAGAGCCGGCGTCCGAGTTCCCACCGCCGGCCAGGCCTTCCCTTGTGCTCTCCCGCCTCTCGGTGGGGGGCAGCGCCATGGAAGGGAGAGCAGAGGCTTTAGCAACGGGTGGGGTGGGCGTGTGCTGGAGCCCTGCCTCCCGCAGGTTTCTGGCTGCGGGGACGTGGCGGGTGGCTCCCGCACACCCCTGGCTGTGTTCTGTGTTGAGGGTGATGGGAGAGGAGGAATCAGACCCGGGTCTGGCCCCACCAGCACGTGATTTCCCCGCAAGGTGAGGTCCCGGGAAGGTGCGTCCGGCGGACGAGGCTGCTGGGAGGTGGGGACGGGCTTCTGGAACGTCCCCGTGGGAGTGGTGAGGGGAGGAAATCGGGGCAGCTAGGGAGGACGGGGTGTTCTCGACCCCCCCCCCCATCCTGATCCAGGAGCAGCCTCTGAGCTAGGGAAGGGCCTCTCTCTGTTTCGGGGCTTCCTCATTGCGATGTGGAGACGGGATGTGGAGACGGGTGGCAGACACCGTCCGCATCCCAAGACCCCCGCCCCCTCGGCGGCCGTGCAGCCCGCACCGCGCTGAGCCCAGGGGGAGCCTCATTCGCTTACATGTTCAAGAGGGGGGACAGGCCCAGGACCGCGCTGGGGTGTCCCTGCAAGCAAGCTCCGCCTAACGCACTTCTCCTGGAAGAGGGGGCCTCCGGGCTGGGATGCTCCCCCTCCCCGCCCCCGCCCCGCCCCCGCCCCTTCGCGGGAAAGGTGGTCTTCGTCCCGCACATGTTCCCCTGGGGGCTCTCTGGTCCGAGAGGTCACATCCAGCCTGCCAGCCCCCCTCTTCCAGGAGGGTCTCAGCTGGCTGAGCATTTGCCGGCTGCAATGTCAGCCGTTTGCCTGAAAGCGTCCTTGACGAATGTCCAAGGGGGGCTTCTAGAAGGTTCCAGGGCTGCAGGGCTGTTCCCTAAAGATGAGGTGAGGTCCTGGAAAATCAAGGTGGCCCCTTCCTCCCACGTAGACTCAGACCCGAATCCCCGAGACCAGGGGTGGGGCTGGGGGTCCTGCAAAGATGGATGAGAAAGCCATGGGGGCCGTGTGGGCGGAGCCTGGAAGGAGGTTGGTCACATCCTGTTAGGAAACTAGGAGGGCCCGGCCGGCGTGGCTCAGGGGTTGAGTGATGACCTACGAACCAGGAGGTCAGGGTTCCATTACCGGTCAGGGCACAGGCCCCCGTTGTGGGCTCCATCCCCAGTGGGGGGTGTGCAGGAGGCAGCCCATCCATGACTCTCTCTCATCGTTGATGTTTCTATCTCTCTCTCCCTCTCCCTTCCTCCCTGAAATCAATAAAAATATAAATATATTAAAAATAGCTAGGAGGGGTGTGGACAGGCTCAGAACAGGCCCGGGAGGAGCCACTGGGCATGTGATTATACTGGGCTGCCCACATGCCCACCATGTGGAACCACGGCTCTCCACTGACGTTCACGGGGAGCGCAGTGATGTCATGGGCTCTCCACTGGAGTTCATGGGGAGTGCAGTGATGTCATCGGGTCTCCACTGGAGTTCATGGAGAGCGCAGTGATGTCATCGGGTCTCCACTGGAGTTCACGGGGGAGTGCAGTGATGTCATCGGGTCTCCACTCATGTTCACGGGGAGTGCAGTGATGTCATCGGGTCTCCACTCATGTTCACGGGGAGCGCAGTGATGTCATCGGGTCTCCACTGGAGTTCACGGGGAGTGCAGTGATGTCATCGGGTCTCCACTGGAGTTCACGGGGAGTGCAGTGATGTCATCGGGTCTCCACTGGAGTTCACGGGGAGTGCAGTGATGTCATCGGGTCTCCACTGGAGTTCACGGGGAGTGCAGTGATGTCATCGGGTCTCCACTGGAGCTCACGGGGGAGTGCAGTGATGTCATCGGCTCTCCACTGGAGTTCACGGGGGAGTGCAGTGATGTCATCGGCTCTCCACTGGAGTTCACGGGGAGTGCAGTGATGTCATCGGGTCTCCACTGGAATTCACGGGGGAGTGCAGTGATGTCATCGGGTCTCCACTGGAGTTCACGGGGGAGTGCAGTGATGTCATCGGCTCTCCACTGGAGTTCACGGGGGAGTGCAGTGATGTCATCGGCTCTCCACTGGAGTTCACGGGGGAGTGCAGTGATGTCAGGCAGGACTGCGATCTGGCACCACCCCTGCGCAGAGCCTTCATGGTTTGGATTCTGGTTCCCGATCGTCCTATTTCAGATGACGCTACCACAGGCTGTAAGTGACATTTTAAACATAATGAGCACTTTGCTTCCAGCTCTTGGTTCAATGTGAAATATGGCTATCGAGTGTCTGGAATCCTGGTTGGGTCTAGTTCAGGGGTGGGCAAACTTTTTGACTCGAGGGCCACCATGGGTTCTTAAACTGGACCGGAGGGCCGGAACAAAAGCATGGATGGAGTGTTTGTGTGAACTAATATAAATTCAAAGTAAAGGAGTGGAGGGGAGAGCAAGAGAACCGGATAGAACAGCCGGATCCGGCCCTCGGGCCGTAGTTTGCCCACGGCTGTCTCAGACACTAAACCTGAGGAACAGAAACTCCAGGAACCAAGCGTGGGCTCCATGTTGCCCGCGTGCGGGCATCCAGAGGACTGGCTGGGGCTGGTCGGAGCGGGTCTCAGCGGCGTTCTCTGGAGCGGAGCCTGCAGCGGAGATGCTGCTGGAGTGGTCCATTGGCAGGAGCTCTGGGGAGAGAGGAGGGGAGCGGACAGACAGGGGGTGGGGAGCGGACGGACAGGGTGAGGGGAGAGGTCGGACAGGGGAAGGGGGGCGGACAGACAGGGGAGGGGAACGGACAGACAGGGGAGGGGAGCGGACAGACAGGGGGAAGGGGAGCGGACGGACAGGGGAGGGGAGCGGATAGATAGGGGGAAGGAAGTGGACAGACAGGGGGAAGGAAATGGACAGATGGGTGAAGGAAGTGGACAGACAGGGGAGGGGAGCGGATAGATAGGGGGAAGGAAGTGGACAGATGGGGGAAGGAAGTGGACAGACAGGGGAAGGAAGTGGACAGACAGGGGGAGGGGAGCGGATGGACAGGAGGAGGGGAGAGGTCGGACAGGGGGAGGGGAGCGGACAGACAGGGGAGGGGAGCGGATAGATAGGGGGAAGGAAGTGGACAGACGGGGGAAGGAAGTGGACAGACAGGGGGAAGGAAGTGGACAGATGGGTGAAGGAAGTGGACAGACAGGGGAGGGGAGCGGATAGATAGGGGGAAGGAAGTGGACAGATGGGGGAAGGAAGTGGACAGACGGGGGAAGGAAGTGGACAGACAGGGGGAGGGGAGCGGACAGACAGGGGAGGGGAGCGGTCGGACAGGGGGAGGGGAGCGGACAGACAGGGGGAGGGGAGCGGATGGACAGGAGGAGGGGAGAGGTCGGACAGGGGGAGGGGAGCGGACAGACAGGGGAGGGGAGCGGATAGATAGGGGGAAGGAAGTGGACAGACGGGGGAAGGAAGTGGACAGACAGGGGGAAGGAAGTGGACAGATGGGTGAAGGAAGTGGACAGACAGGGGAGGGGAGCGGATAGATAGGGGGAAGGAAGTGGACAGATGGGGGAAGGAAGTGGACAGACGGGGGAAGGAAGTGGACAGACAGGGGGAGGGGAGCGGACAGACAGGGGAGGGGAGCGGTCGGACAGGGGGAGGGGAGCGGACAGACAGGGGTGGGGAGCAGACAGACAGGGGGAAGGAAGTGGACAGATGGGGGAAGGAAGTGGACAGACGGGGGGAAGGAAGTGGACAGATGGGTGAAGGAAGTAGACAGACAGGGGAGGGGAGCGGATAGATAGGGGGAAGGAAGTGGACAGACAGGGGGAGGGGAGCGGATAGATAGGGGGAAGGAAGTGGACAGACAGGGGGAGGGAAGCGGTCGGACAGGGGGCGGGGAGCGGACAGACAGGGGGAGGGGAGTGGACAGACAGGGGTGGGGAGCAGACAGACAGGGGGAAGGAAGTGGACAGATGGGGGAAGGAAGTGGACAGACGGGGGGAAGGAAGTGGACAGATGGGTGAAGGAAGTGGACAGACGGGGGAAGGAAGTGGACAGACGGGGGGAGGGGAGCGGTCGGACAGGGGAGGGGAGCGGTCGGACAGGGGGAGGGGAGCGGACAGACAGGGGGAGGGGAGTGGACAGACAGGGGTGGGGAGCAGACAGACAGGGGGAAGGAAGTGGACAGATGGGAGAAGGAAGTGGACAGACGGGGGGAAGGAAGTGGACAGATGGGTGAAGGAAGTGGACAGACAGGGGAGGGGAGCGGATAGATAGGGGGAAGGAAGTGGACAGACAGGGGGAGGGGAGTGGACAAACAGGGGAAGGGGGGCGGACGGACAGGGGGAGGGGAGCAGACAGACAGGGGGAAGGAAGTGGACAGACGGGGGAGGGGAGCGGCCGGCCGGCCGGGAAGGAGCTGAGCAAGGTCGTGGTCTCTGCGGGGCGGGGTCCTCTAGGTCCCGCGGGAGCCCTGGGGGGGAACGTTTCCCGGAGCCGGAGCAGCCTGGGCAGGAAGCAGGGCTATGGTTCACCCCCCGGGTGTCCAGCCTCGGCCTTGGTCTAGGGGAGGGCACATCCGCCCCGACAAAGGTCTGTCCTCTGGAGCGGGGAGCTGTGGGTACTGTCAGCCATCGCGTCCCGGCTCCGCCCACAGGGCCGGTGGAGGGACCTGAGCGGAGCACCGGTGGTGTGCATCATGCGGCATCGTGTGGTACCCATGTGGCACCATGTGGTATCATGTGGCACCATGTGGCACCATGTGGCATCATGTGGCCCCCATGTGGCCCCCATGTGGCACCATGTGGTATCATGTGGCCCCCATGTGGCCCCCATGTGGTATCATGTGGTACCCATGTGGCCCCCATGTGGCACCATGTGGCATTGCATGGAGGTGCTCAGGGCTCTCAAAGCGGGGAGCCCGCAGGCTGGAGGAGAAGCAGGGCCTGTGCTACATGACCTGCCTTTGCCACCTGTTAGAATTGGGGGGGTTGGGGTCACCACTGTGTTAGAATTGGGGGGGTTGGGGTCACCACTGTGTTAGAATTGGGGGGGTTGGGGTCACCACTGTGTTAGAATTGGGGGGGTTGGGGTCACCACTGTGTTAGAGTGGGTTGGGGTAACTACTGTGTTAGAATTGGGGGGGTTGGGGTAACTACTGTGTTAGAATTGGGGGGGTTGGGGTAACTACTGTGTTAGAATTGGGGGGGGTTGGGGTAACTACTGTGTTAGAATTGGGGGGGTTGGGGTAACCACTGTGTTAGAATTGGGGGGGGTTGGGGTAACCACTGTGTTAGAATTGGGGGGGTTGGGGTAACCACTGTGTTAGAATTGGGGGGGTTGGGGTAACCACTGTGTTAGAATTGGGGGGGTTGGGGTAACCACTGTGTTAGAATTGGGGGTTGGGGTAACTACTGTGTTAGAGTGGGTTAGGGGTAACCACTGTGTTAGAGTGGGGGGGGGTGGGGTGATCACTGTGTTAGAGTGGGGGGGTTGGGGTGACCACTGTGTTAGAGTGGGGGGGTTGGGGTGACCACGCCATCACGGAGTCTGCCTTCCTTCTGACGCACAGGAGGGGGACGGGGAGGCGTGGACAGTGGGTGTTTGTCCTGCTTTGGTTTGTTTTTAAGCCCCAGTTGGGCTTTTACATTTCTCTCTCCCAGAGTCTGGGAAGCTGTCGCTGCTGAAAATTGTTAAACCCACAGAGTGGGATGGCCGGTGGGGAGGGCGATGCAGAAGAAAAACCAGCCCCCCAGCAAATAGGCCCCTTGTTGAGCCCCTGCCTCAGTCGGGTCCCCAGTGGAGGGGGTCCCAGTGGAAGGGGTCCCAGAGGAGGGGATCCCAGAGGAGGGGATCCCAGAGGAGGGGATCCCAGTGGAGGGGGTCCCAGAGGAGGGGGTCCCAGTGGAGGGGGTCCCAGAGGAGGGGGTCCCAGAGGAGGGGGTCCCAGTGGAGGGGGTCCCAGTGGAGGGGGTCCCAGAGGAGGGGGTCCCAGAGGAGGGGGTCCCAGTGGAGGGGGTCCCAGAGGAGGGGGTCCCAGAGGAGGGGGTCCCAGTAGAGGGGTCCCAGAGGAGGGGGTCCCAGAGGAGGGGGTCCCAGAGGAGGGGGTCCCCAGAGGAGGGGGTCCCAGAGGAGGGGGTCCCAGTAGAGGGGTCCCAGAGGAGGGGGTCCCAGAGGAGGGGGTCCCAGAGGAGGGGGTCCCAGTAGAGGGGTCCCAGAGGAGGGGGTCCCAGAGGAGGGGGTCCCAGTAGAGGGGTCCCAGAGGAGGGGGTCCCCAGAGGAGGGGGTCCCAGAGGAGGGGGTCCCAGTAGAGGGGTCCCAGAGGAGGGGGTCCCAGAGGAGGGGGTCCCAGTGGAGGGGGTCCCAGAGGAGGGGGTCCCAGTGGAGGGGGTCCCAGAGGAGGGGATCCCAGAGGAGGGGGTCCCAGAGGAGGGGTTCCCAGTGGAGGGGTCCCAGTGGAGGGGGTCCCAGTGGCGGAGCCCGGTGGTCCGAGAGGCCCAGGGTCACACAGCGGATGGGTGGCCTGCCCTTCGCACCCCTCCTTAGAGGCCACGCGCCCGCCTCCGGGGACAGGGCGGGGAGGAGGGGGTCCCCCTGAGTGAGACGGGCAGAGGCACTTATCGGATGAGTCTCATGTTTGAAAACATGTGGCTTTCAGCTGGACGCGTGGGGCCTCCTGGCCCGCGTTCCCTGCTCCTCCCGGCTCGAACCCCGTGCCGCCGTGCGTCATTTCATGGGTGTCAGCAGCTCTGTGCTCCCAGGGCCTCGCAGCCGGGGGTGGCGGAGGCGCGTCCGGGGCGGACGGAGAGGCCTCCCCCGCGGAGGACACCGGGTCGGGGTCAGAGATTCCGCGCCACGGAGTTCCTAACGGCGCACCATCGCCCTCCCCCGGCACCTGCTCCCTTCCGTGGCCAGCCACTTGCGACCGGACACGGGTCATTTCCCAAGACGTCACCAGGATGCTGCTGCATGCTCCGCTCGCCTGCACCTTGACCTCTTCCCTTGGGTAAAGTCTTACACTAATTATTGGGTCAAATTTACCCACAATAATTATTGGGTCAAATTTACCCACAATAATTATTGGGTCAAATTTACCCACATCTTGAAGGCCCGGCCCCCCTGCTGCCCGCCTGCCCTGCACAAGGACTGTGCCAACCGAAACGCCCGGCATTCGTAGGCGAAGGACCCATTTCTTGCCCCCTCACCGGGACCAGGTACCACCTTTGCCAACCATTTAGGAGAAAAATGACACCCTAGTGTTTTCATTTACTCTTTTAAAAAATATTTTTATTGATTTCAGAGAGGGAGAGGAAGAGAGAGAGAAACATCCATGATGACAGAGAATCTCGGATGAGCTGCCTCCTGCACGCCCCACCCTGGGGATGGAGCCCGCAGCCCGGGCCTGTGCTCTGACCGGGAATCGAACCCTGACCTCCTGGCTCCTAGGTCGACGCTGAGCCCCTGAGCCAGGCCGGCGGGCTAATTTGCTCTCAGTTTACTGATGACCCTGAACGTCGTCCCCCGTGCGTTCCGGCCCTTCACGCCTCCCCTTTTGTGAACTCTGCCCCCGACGGCGCCCCGTCGTCCGGGTGCCCTCCTGGCAGGCAGGTCTGTGTACGGGGGAACCAGCCCGTTGCGGTGAATGTCCGGCCGCGTCCCCCAGTTTCGTGTTTGCCTGCTTTGCGTGTGTTGAAATCCAGTTTTGAAATCTCAGCTCCCAAGTAGAAGGGGGTCCCCGGGAAGTAGGGACGGTCAGACTTCTGGTGACGGGGTCCCATCCCATCCCTTCCCCAAACAGCAACTATGCTCAGCCAGGCCCGAGAGTCCCGCGGGAAGGAGTTCACGGGGTCAGAGCGGCCGGCCCCCCTCCACACACACGCTGCTAATGGCCCCCCAGGGTGACGTGGGGCGGCAGGATGTGGGCGCCTCAGGCAGGACGGCCGCAGGTGCGTCCGTGCTGTGGGGGGTGGGGTGGTGCCCGGAAGTCCCCGGGGGCCCTGTGGTCAGGGATGGAGCCCTGGTCCTGGGGCGGCCACACCTGGCGAGTCCCGCCCCCGCCCATCAGCCCCCGTGACTGACCCTCCACGCAGGGCCTGCACCGTGGCCCTCGGCTCAGTGCCGCGGTGACAGTGGCCCCGCCTCGTGAGCGGGGACCCGAGGCCTGAAAGGACTCGCCTCGGACCCCCGATGAGGCCGGATGAGAAGTCTCCGTCACGCCCTCTCTGCGGCGGCTCCGGCCCCCATCTGTGAACTATAACGTCCTCACGGCGCCCGACGGACCGTGGCCCCCGCGCCCCCGGGCTGTTGGGGTTCTCCCCGAATAGAACGCGGGGTCACACACCTCCCCGGGGGTCCCTGCCCGCTCAAAGCGGCTGGAAAGGGACCGTGCGCTCCGGCTTCGGTAACCAACGCCACGACCTGGGGCTCCCGAGCGAGAGCGGCCGCGGCTCGTGGCCGGGACGGGGCCAGGGCTCGGCGAGGCCCCCCTGTCGCCGCTGCCTTGTCGCTGTCCGCACGGGGGCTCCCCCTCCGCCACCCGTCACCTCCCGAGGTCGCTTCCTCGCAGCAACCCTGTGGGCTTTGTCCTTCCTGCGGACTCAGGACACTCACACTCAGCCCGCCCCAGGGACCCTGGTCCCCGCGTGGCCACCCCCCCACAGGGCATGGCTGAGCCAGCGGGGCGCCCCCCCTCATGCCCCTTCAGGGCCTGTTGGCGCAGCTCTCTGGCATCAGTGACAGGGATGGGGGCGCGGTCCAGCCCGGCCACGTGGCTCAGGGGTTGAGCGTCGACCTGTGAACCAGGAGGTCGGGGTTCGGTTCCTGGTCAGGGCACAGGCCCGGGTTGCGGGCTCATCCCCACGAGGGGGCGTGCCGGAGGCAGCCGATCCGTGATTCCCTCTCATCACGGATGTCTCTCTCTCTCGCTCTCCCTCTCCTCCCTCTCTGAGATCAATCATAAATGTATGTGTGAAAAGAGGGGTCCAGCCGCCCCGAGACCGTCGCCTGGACCGAGAGGAGAAAGACTAAGGCCCGGCAAGTGCAGGAGACGAGCATTTCCAGGCGGGAGGCCGGGGCGGGCCAGTGAGGGGAGAGCGAAGGCGTGGGCCACACGCGGAGGCCTGGACCGGAGGCGGGGGTCCCAGGCCCCACAGCAGGAGGCCCCACCGCTTGCTGTGCGCCTTCGGGCAAGCCGGGGCCCCTCTGGGCCTCTCCTGCAATTTGAGGGAGTCCCCTGTTTGATTTGCCCGTCAGCCCAGCCCCGAAGGGCTGCAGATAGTTCTGGACTCCCTGGGCCCCCCAGGCGGCCCCCCAGGCGGCCACAGGGCGGGCGGGCGGGCGGCCGACCACCCTCGCCCCGAACCAGCCGCGGCTGAGATGAGAGCCCAGCGGATGGGCTGTGAGCGAGGCTATTGATTCCCTCCTGAGCTTCACAGCGAAACCCCCAAAGCAGAAACCGTACTCCTCAGCGCCCCGAGGTGACGCCCGAGGGTGACACGTGCTAACAGGGACGGCCACGCGGGGCGGGGACCTCTCTCTCGGGGAGCCTCCGCGCCCACACGCGGGGGCGGGGGGGGGTTGTCTGTGGCAAAACGTGGACTGTCGCTTTAAATAGCTGCTCAGGGCCTCGGATTTCGGCTGCGGCGAGACCCGCAAGCTGCCAAAAGCAAACGGGAAATTGAAACGTCTCCGAAGCGTGTCCTGAGCGTGCAGCGAGGGTTAGGACACGCTGCGGAGGCGTTGGTGGTCCCCAGCCCTCCGATCCACGGACTGAACCCGACCTCTCGGCCCTCCCGGACCACCAGAGCCCGCGGACCACCGGTGGGCGACCGCTGGACTGAACGGTGCTGGATGCACCAACCGGCTGGCACGACCTTCCAACACTTCCCCGGCGGCCTGGTGTGGGCTGCATCCACCCGCTGCCCCGCCCCACCCGAGGGAGCGAGCAGGGTGGCTTCCGGCTGGACGTGGGCCTGTGCTTAGAGGGGTCCCAGGCTGGGGAAGGCCTGGCTGTCCTGGTCCCCCAGGGCTAACACTTCCCGAACAAGGGGCTCTGCATTTTCACTTCTTTCTTTTTTTCCCTTTTTGGTTAATCCTCACCCGAGGATATTTTTCCATTGATTTTCAGGGAGAGTGAAAGGGAGGGGGAGAGACAGAGAGAGAGAAACATCGATGCGACAGAGACACATTGATTGGTTGCCTCCTGCACGTGCCCCCAACCAAGTCCAGGGAACTTGCAACCGAGGTGCATGCCCTTGACCAAAATCAAACCTGGGACCCTTTGGTCCCCAGGCCAAGGCTCTATCCACTGAGCCACACCAGCTAGGGCTGCGTTTTCACTTTGAACTGGGCCCTGGGGATGCCGCCGCCTGTCTGAACCAAGCACCCTTTTCCCGGGCGGTCCCCGACCCACCGACCCACCGATGACAGCGTGCTGAAACCTGGTCTAAAGCCGTGGAACTTTCTGAAGAACCACCTATTCAGCTCTGGTCTTATTAGCACACGACTTAGCTGACCGGTCCAGAGCCAGCGTCAGACACAAAGAGAGATGGGTCCTTGGCTCGGAGCAATAAAAGCAGGCCTTTCTCACGTCGAACTGTGCTCAGATGCACTTCCAAATGCAATTGCTCAAACTTGGGCAAACGTGGAGGGGCCCCTTTAAAGATCACAGGATGGCCCGGCCGGCGTGGCTCAGGGAGTGAGCATCGACCTAGGAACCAGGAGGTCAGGGTTCGATTCCCGGTCAGGGCACCTGCCCAGGTTGCGGCTCCATCCCTAGTGTGGGACGTGCAGGAGGCAGCCGGTCCATGGTTCTCTCTCATCATTAACATTTCTATCTCTCTCTCCCTCTTCCTTCCTCTCTGAAACCAACAAAAATATATTAAACAACAACAACAACAACAAAAGAACGGAGGAAACGTCAACTTCCCAACACTTGACCGATGGCCAGGATCCAGAGTGAACAGGCTGGCCCGTGGGCCACACCCGGCTGCACCTGTCTTTGTAAATAAAGTTTTACTGAAACACAGCCGCCCATCCATGGGCGTACCGTCCGCGGCTGCTTTCAGGCTGTAACCGCAGAGTGAGGAAGATGCAAGAGATGGTAGGAGCGGCCCTGGCCGGGTTTGCTCCGTGGCTAGAGCCCCAGCCCTGGGCCTGAAGGGTCCCAGGCGGCTTGATTGCAGTCAAGGACACATCGTTTGATTGCAGACTCGATCCCGGGCCCCCGGTCGGGGCTGGTGTGGGAGGCACCCCTTCTATGTCTCGCTCTCACGTTGATGTCTCTCTCTGCCTCTCCCCCTCCCTGCCACTCTCTCTAAAAACCAATGGAAAAGTACCCTTGGGTGAGGATGAATAACAACAAGAGAGATGGCAGGACCAGCAAAGCTTAATGGATTCACCATCTGGCTCCTTACAGCGAGTAGTTGCCAGCCCCTCCCGAGCTATTAGAATTGCTAAATTTCCAGCAGGCTAGCAAACTTCGGGAAACATGACTTTTGAGAATATTGTTGCACCCTTGGGATAGGAAATTACGACTGAGACATAAATCATCCGTGAAGGAGATTTATACGCGTGATTACATGGAGATGAAAACTTCCGCACGGCCAGAGCCACCGGCACCAAGGTTCAAAACACGCAGCTGTCGGGGAGAACAGGCTTTCAAAACCCTGCACGGCGCAGCGCAGATTGCCTGCGGAGCCCGCCAAGCCAGGGCAAGCCGGGCAAGGGTATGCAGAGAAAGCTCCGGAGGAGATAAAAATGGCCACAATACACGTTAAAGGATACCGACCCCCCTGTAATAATGGAGAATATGCAAATTAAGACAAGACGCTGTTTTTCAGCCATCGGAGGGGCAGACAGTGTTCAAGTCTGACCATTTCACATAAGCAGGGACGCAGGGGGGTCGTGGACAAGCTGCCGCTGGAAGAACAGACTGAGCCCCGGCCCTGGAGGGCCGTCCAGAGGGTCCGGGAGTGTCCAGCCTTGGAGAGCTGGCTCCTATCTCCTGGGCCCAGCCATCTCCTTCTGGATGCATACAATCCTAGAGAAACTTCCAGAGACACACCCAGGAGCATGTGTAGGGCATTCATCACCGTGTTGTTTACAAGGGGGGGGGGAGGGGGGGACCAGAAGGCACGTCTGTGGAGAAAGGGCAGGTTCAGCTGTTTCATTTCTTCTCCTTGGCGCAGTGGGTTGCTCATGTGGCTTACAAAGCGACTCCCTTTATTGACGTGGTTGCCAAAACTTGCTAATGACACAGTTTAAGACTTTATTTTTTAAAAAATATATTTTATTGATATTTTTACAGAGAGGAAGGGAGAGGGATAGAGAGCTAGAAACATCGATTAGCTGCCTCCTGCACACCTCCCACTGGGGATGTGCCCGCAACCAAGATACATGCCCTTGACCGGAATCGAACCCGGGACCCTTCAGTCCGCAGGCCGACGCTCTATCCACTGAGCCACACCGGTTTTGGCCACAGTTTAAGACTTTAAAAAATATATATTTTTATTGATTTCAGAGAGGAAGGGAGGGGGAGAGGGAGGTAGAAACATCCGTGATGAGAGAGAATCATGGATCGGCTGCCTCCTGCACGCCCCATACTGTGGATGGAGCCCGCAACCCGGGCCTGTGCCCTGACCGGGGATCGAACCGTGACCTCCTGGTTCCTGAGTCGATGCTCACCCCCTGAGCCCCCCCGGCTGGGCCCCGGGCCAAGATTTGGACAGTAAATGGGTGTGAAAGGGAGTCCCGTTGCAGCGTGGATGTGATGTTGCACGAGCCTCCAACCCTGACTCCAACGCCCCCCGGTCGGCGGCGGCACGGGCGTCCAGCCGTGGACGTGGCGGAACACTTGCTTCCTTGTCTCTGGGCGTTGGCGGGACGCAGGGATCGCCTTGCACGCCCCCGGGATGTGGCGTGAACGTGGTGACAGCGTTGGGAGCAACTACTGGGCAGGTCCCCGCTCCGTGTCCTCAGCTCTTGCCAGCCCGCTGCCCGCGCCCTCCCGGGTCAGAGTGCACCCGCCTGCTGGGCCGTCTGCCCCGCTTGGCTAAGGCCTGGCCCGGGAAGCCGGCGCTTGGAGGAGTCAGAAAAACAAGCCTTTAAAACACGTAACCATCGCAGCATCTTGTTTCAATATTTGCCTCTCGGTGTAAGCCTGGTTCCGGAGGCCTCAGAACCTGCTAATCCCTTCCAGACACGGTTCCCCAGGCACCGGGTGCATCGGCACCAACCGCGCCGCCTCCGCTGAGAGGAGCGTTTGAAAGGAACCCCCGGAGACCATCAACAACGGGCGCGTGAGGACGGAATCCAAAGAGTCACAGATGTGTGGCATCCAGCAGGCACTTCCTCAGATCCTCCCGTTCTCCGCCGTCTCCGCGGATCAAAGCCATCTTCCTGCACGGGCCCTCTCCTGGTGGCTAGGGAACCGCGCGGGCCACACAGGTGCCCTGGGTGCCGGGACAGCCGCCTGGCCAGCAGCATCCATCCATCCATCCCACCCTCTCGCAGGAGGGACCGTTGCTGCCCACCTTGCGGGGGTCCCCCTATCCCTCCACACGGGCTCTCGGGGGTCCCCCAGGCTCAGGTGAACACGGGGTCCTGGTAAGAGGCAGTCTCCACGCCAATTTTCCAAATTGGACCCGCGGCTGCTGCTCTTCTGACCTTCCCACGTTTTCTCCTTTCTGTCTGGCAACCGCCACGCCGAGCTCCTGAGGGCGCGCACAGCCGCTGTTTTCTTCTGCCTGAACTGATTCGGAGCTTCGGACTCCCGAGAGGACCTGAGCAAGAAGGCTTGGGCCGGCCAGCGTGGCTCAGCGGTGGAGTGCCGACCTATGAACCAGGAGGTCCCAGGTTGGATTCCCGGTCAGGGCACATGCTCTGGTTGTGGGCTCAATCCCTGGTAGGTAGGGGGCGTGCAGGGGGCAGCTGATCGATGATTCTCTCTCCTCATTGATGTTTCTATTTCTCGCCCTCTCCCTTTCTCCCCAAAATCCATAAAAAAATATTTAAAAAAAAAGAAAAGAAAAGAGGGCTTGAAATCCCAGGCGACTTTCTTGCAGACTCTCACAAGCGGACCCTATAATCCATGTGATGGTGCGCGAGTCCAGAGAGACAGGATCGTTAGAAAAGAACAAGAACGGGAGGACAAGGCGCAGGAAGCAAGCAGCGTGGGGCTGGCGGGAAGACAGGCACGGAGCTGGAGGAGACGGCGCTGGACGTCCACGGAGACACTCGCCGTCACGGTCAGCGAACTGTCAACGAGGGCGCCAAGCCGATGGCGCGGCGGCGGCGAAAGAGCAGTCTTTCCCGCAAATAGCGCTGGGACGCTGGCTAGGCACCCGCAGGGCGATGAGGTTAACCTCGCCCCACGGGCCCTCGCTGGAAGGGGGTCACAGGGACAACAAATACGAGAGCCGAAACCTCCCACGCTTAGAAGAAAGCGCTATCAATCTTCATGGCCTTGGTCTGGCAAGTTGCTTAGCGACAAGAGAAACAAATACATAAATCCAACTGCATCCAAGTTAAAAACCTGGATTCTTCAAAAGAACGCATGAAGAACGTGCCAGGGCCCCGGCCAGGTGGCTCGGGTGGCTGGAGCATCGTTCCAGACGCCCAACAGGTGTCACGTTTGGGCCCCGGTCAGGGCACAGACCTAGGTTGTGGGTTCGATCGCCGCTGGGGTCATCTGGTTGGTGACCAATCGATGTTTCTCTCTCACATCAATGTGTGTGTGTGTGTGTGTGTGTGTGTCTCTCTCCCCGTTCCTTTCTTCTCTCTTTAAAACCAATGCACATATCCTCGGAGGAGGCTTAAGATAAAAACAGAAACGAGAAGGCAGCCCCCACAACGGTAGAAAGCATTGGCACGTCCAGTGTCTGACGCGGACTTTGCATCCGGAATATCGGGAGATCTCCCACAATGCAACGGGCTGAGGGCGCCGTTCCCTTCACAGCGAAGCCGGGACTGGCCTGGCGCTTCCCGGGCATCGGTGCGGCGGCAAGCCCACGCACACGCCAGGCCCCGGCGCCACGGCCCGAGAGCGGTCACACGCTTGCTGGGTTTCAGCCCCGTTGGCTTGTTTCTGCTTTAAGACAAGTGCACACGTTGGTGTTCGTGTTTAACGTCTAGGACAGCCGTGGGCAAACGACGGCCCGCGGGCCGGATCCGGCTGTTCTATCCGGTTCTCTTGCTCTCCCCTCCGCTCCTTTCCTTTGAATTTATATTAGTTCACACAAACACTCCATCCATGCTTTTGTTCCGGCCCTCCGGTCCAGTTTAAGAACCCATGGTGGCCCTCGAGTCAAAAAGTTTGCCCACCCCTGGTTTAGGAGCTTCCCGGCTCCGGCCGGAGGCGAAGGGGACACGTCAGAGGCTCCGGAGAGATCTGGAGAAGTGAGTGCAGACAGGGCGGGAGCGCTTCCGCCGGGTCCCGGAGGAGCCCAGATGCCGAGTGCGATGCCATCCGCCAGGCGCGTTCAGAGGCCTTTTTCCTGATCTAATGTTTGGTGCGATTGTGTTTCCTTCTCTGTCGTCCCATTCCGCTGCTGATGACTTCCCGGCGCCTGTCGCCTTCATGACTCCACTTTCTGGGGTCATTTCCGTCCTCCAGGGACTGAGTGGCACCGTGCATGTCGGCTGTGGCCTGACGCGTGAGCCCAGGAGGCTGGGCAGGCGTGAAAGGGGAGCCGGAAAGCCGAGGAGGGAAGGGACGGGGGAGAGGCACTTTCTCCGTGCTGTCTGCCTCCCCGTGTCCCCCCTCCCCGCGCTGGGTCCCCGGGCCTCTCCCTGCGGCAGCTTCGACCCCTGCAGACCTGGGGCAGCAGCTGGGAGGATGTGACTGGCCTGGCATCAGCTGTGCTGGCCACCAGCCCTGGGTCCCTGCACAGAGTCCCCCCCCCACCCCCGCCCACCCCCCGGGGCACGGGTGTGCTCTGCATTCCTGGGTGGCTGCCTCAGTTTCCCTGCTCAGCACTCCAGGTCTTGGCGAGATCCCCGAAACCTGTCTCGGGCTGCTGCCTTCTTGGCTAGAAGCCTGACTGGCTGGGACCTGGGACCCGGAGCCTCTCCCCCACGCACCCAGCCCAGCCCAGCCGGCCCAGCGACAGGGCGCCTGCCTGGAGGTTCTTTCCAAAGTCCCTGTAAGTGCCCCTGAGACCCCGCAGCCTCGCCTAGGCCTGTTGTGGTGCATGCATATGTGTGTAGGAGTGTGAGGGTGTGTGTGCACAAGTGTGTGCATGTGTGTGTAGGAGTGTGAGGGTGTGTGTGCACAAGCGTGTGCATGTGTGTGTAGGAATGTGAGGGTGTGTGTGCACAAGCGTGTGCATGTGTGTGTAGGAGTGTGAGGGTGTGTGTGCATGAGTGTGTGCATGTGCACAAGTGTGTGTGTGTGCCTGTGTGCACGCGCGCGTGAGGCTGCCAAGTCCTCCTTTTCTCCGTTTTCCACGCAGGGAAGCAGCCCCCAGCTCCCCACCCCCCAACATGACGAGAGAGCTGCCCCTCGCTCGAGAGATCGGAGGGAGGGGGCACCCGGCCATGCGAGGACACGGAGAGAAGGTGCCATCTGCATGTCAGGAAGAGAGGGATCCCCAGAAACCCACGCCCTCAGCTCCCTGATCCTGGGCGGCCAGCTCCTGGGACGGGGGGACCACAGATGTCTGTGTCTGAGGCGCCCAGGCCGTGGCGCTGGGTGACAGAGCTCCGTGGCCTTTGGTGGCCCGAGCCTCTGGGGTGGGTTAGAGCGGAGAATCCAGGGCGTGTTCACACCTGCTCAGTTCAGAGCAGAGACTGCGCTCCCTTTCCTTCTGGAATCTTCTCTCTGGTTACCTGGCTGCGGGGGGCGGGGAGGGGTGCTGAGCAGAGTTCTGTTCGCAGGGGATGGAAGGCTGCCCGTTCACAGCCGGAGGCGGGTGTCCTGCTTCCATCCCCGTCAGAGCCCCTCCTGCGTGCTTCCGTACGGTCTGTGCCACCACACGGACCCCCACGTGGCTTTTCCCAACCGTCCCTGTCCGTGTCGGGTGCCGGGGTGCGGGGTGGTCCTGCGGGGGGTGGTGCGTGCTGTGCGTGTGAGTAGGAGCCCAGCCTGGCCCCGAGCCTCCGCCCAGACTTCCTGGGGCCTGCGACGGAACGCGAGGCCGTCACCCCGCCCCCGTGCGGTGAGTCCCGAAAGTCCCTCGGAGCCCGGGGACCTGGCATCCCGCAGAGCAGCGGGCGGCGTCCCCCTCCCCTCGGCCATGCAGGCGGGCCCCGGGCCGGCCGCTGCCTGTTTCCCTGATGTCACAGGACGGGTGTCCTGCCTGCCTGGCAAGGGCCCGGCATCCTGGCCGGCTCTCCGAGGCCTGGTGCGGCTCTTTTGCAGAACGGGTTGGGGCTGGCACGGATGCCCCCCCTTAAAGAGCCTGTCTCCTTCACGGCAGCCTCATGCCTTTTTGTAAGAAAAAAAATACTTGTTATTGATGTCAGAGAGGAAGGGAGAGGGAGAGAGAGAAACAATGGGAGAGAATCACGGATTGGCTGCGTCCTGCACGCCCCACACTGGGGATCGAGCTGCAACCCGGGCCTGTGCCCTGACCGGGAATCGAACTGTGATTTCCTGCTTCAGAGGTCGATGCCCAACCACTGAGCCACGCCGGCTGGGCAGCCTCGTGCTGTTTGACCAGGCAGTGGCTACCCGCCTGACCGTCCACACGTCTGTCCACCCACCCACCCATCCACCAGCACATTTTCCTTGTGTCTCCGATGCCCCAGGAGAAGGCCAGACTGGGGCGCATCCGCTGAGGGCGAGTCTGCGCTGAGTAATAGAAGCCGGGGGTCCAGAGCGAGGCCAGACCAATGGGATGACGGGACGCTGGCCCCTTTCTCCCGGTCCCAGCAGCTCTGCCCACTCCTGGTGTGGGCCTGGTCCGCAGGTGGCAGGCGAGATGGCCGCAGCCGCGTGGGCATCAGGGCCGGCCGCGGGGCCTCTCTCTCCCTCCTCGTGCGACGGCCTCCGGCTCTGGGTTCTCTCACCCCGTGGGAGGCCAGGGGCCCGTCAGGAAAGTGGATTCAAACCCACTGCTGTCTTGCTGGGTCGCAAACCAGGCCAAGGTGTGGACGAGGACAAACGGCCACCTCGGCCCATTCCTGGACGCCGAGCCTGTCTACCGGGCACGGTCACGAGTCACGACGACAGGCCCTGCCCGGGGATGGCGCCGTCTCGCTTCCCCCGGCCTGGCGCCCACGCGAGCCGGTAAAGGACAGCTGTCTGCTCACCTGGCAGCGCTCCGCCGGCGTCCATGCCGCGTCCAGGACTGGCCTCCCTGGGCCTCTCGGACAACCTCCGCACTTGTCACCTTGGATCGGCCTTCCTCTGTGCCCAGGAAAGGGGACAGTCCACATAATGGCTCCCTTGTGCTGAGCGATACCAGAGACAAGGCTCCGGAGCTGCCTCCAAGCTCCCTGCTCCCCTCTGGTCCCCAGTGCCCGTGACCAGCGGCCTCGGGCCCCTGCCCAGCCTGCCTCCCCCACCCCCCACAACAGGCGGCGTGGGGATGAGGAGAGCACATGGGCTCCTCTGGGGAGGACCTGGGCTCACCTGTGCGCTGCCTGGCATCTCTAGGCCTCAGTATTCTCATCTAGGAAATGGGGGTAATAATCCCACATGTCAGAATCCAGTGAGATTAGACACCTGGGGAGTGCTCTGTATGCTGGGGAAGGCCATGCGAATTTGGGGGTGGGGTGGGGGGCAAAAGGCTATTCTTGGGCGGGAGGGACCAAAGTCTTAGAATTCCAGTGTCAAGGTGGAAGCACGCAGTGAAGACTGTGTTCATGCCATCCTTTAGTTCTTTTTAAAGGCACATCACAGCCACCTTCTGCAGAGTGAGACGAGGGGGAATGTCTGCGTCAGCCGCCCTGGAGTGAGAGGGCAAGATGGGGATCTCCCTGGCATCGCTCGCCACCTGCTCCCGCCCCAGAGCAGCCCCCCTCCCCCTCCCCTCCCCTCCCCCTCCCCTCCCCTCCCCTCCCCTCCCCTCCCCTCCCCCTCCCCCTCCCCTCCATGGCTCTCCTGCATAAAAGGAACGCAGGAAGGAAGCGCCACTTGTGTATCAATCCAATGAACTTATGGAGCGCTGTGGCACGCTAGAGCCATGGCCAGTGCTGGGAGAGGATAGGAGCGGTCCAGTGGGGGTTAGGTGTATTGGCGGTGGGTCTGGACAGACAGACTGCCCTCGGCATCTGGCTGATGAAATAAGCCTCGTAACCTTTCTGAGCCTCGGTTCCCTAGCTTACAAAAGGGAACAATACATAGTACACATCTCAGAGGGTGATGACCAGAATGACGTAAGGTACAGTGTGTGTGTAAAGCATTTAGATGTAGTAAGAAAAGATACATGATGCTGCTGATGGTGACGATGATGAGGAGGAGGAGGATGGTGATGATGATGGTGATGGTGATGGTGATGATGGTGAGGGTGATGGTGAGGATGATGGTGATGATGATGATGATGATGATGGTGATGGTGATGATGATGGTGAGGGTGATGGTGAGGGTGATGGTGAGGGTGATGGTGAGGGTGATGGTGAGGATGATGGTGATGATGATGAAGATGATGGTGAGGGTGATGGTGAGGGTGATGGTGAGGGTGATGGTGAGGGTGATGGTGAGGATGATGGTGAGGGTGATGGTGAGGGTGATGGTGAGGGTGATGGTGATGATGATGGTGAGGATGATGGTGAGGGTGATGGTGAGGATGATGGTGATGATGATGGTGAGGATGATGGTGAGGATGATGGTGAGGGTGATGGTGAGGGTGATGGTGAGGATGATGGTGAGGGTGATGGTGAGGGTGATGGTGAGGATGATGGTGAGGGTGATGGTGAGGGTGATGGTGAGGATGATGGTGAGGATGATGGTGATGATGATGGTGAGGGTGATGGTGAGGATGATGGTGAGGGTGATGGTGATGATGATGGTGAGGATGGTGAGGATGATAGTGAGGATAGTGAGGATGATGGTGAGGATGATGGTGAGGGTGATGGTGAGGATGATGGTGAGGGTGATGGTGAGGATGATGGTGATGATGATGGTGAGGATGATGGTGAGGATGATGGTGAGGGTGATGGTGAGGGTGATGGTGAGGGTGATGGTGAGGGTGATGGTGATGATGATGGTGAGGGTGATGATGAGGGTGATGGTGAGGATAATGGTGAGGGTGATGGTGAGGTTGGTGAGGATGATGGTGAGGATGATGGTGAGAATGATGGTGAGGATGGTGAGGATGATAGTGAGGATAGTGAGGATGATGGTGAGGATGGTGAGGATGATGGTGAGGATGATGGTGAGGATGGTGATGATAATGGTGAAGGTGATTGAGATGATGGTGAGGATGATGGTGAAGATAATGAGATGATGATGGTGATGGTGAGGATGATGAAGATGACAAATGTCCTCCCCTTGGGGAAATCACATTCCCTGTAGAAGCGCAGGTTGGGGACCTGAGGGGCCTGGGCTGGAGGCGTCTAGAGGAGGTGACTCGAGTTGCGCGAAAGAGAAAATGGATTCACCAGGAGACCAGTCAGGACGGGCCAGGCCTCTGCTACAGCAACCGCAAGCCTGGCCTCTCAGGGGCCGGACACATACAACCCCTTCTTGTTCACACACAGGCCAGGCGTGTCGAGAGGCTCGGCAGCTGGGTGCCCCTTTGCGGTGACTCGGTGATGCGGCTGCGCTGCCTGGGGGCCCACCATCTCACCAGACAGTCGGCAACGAGCTGTCACTGCTCCTCTGTCCTTCAGCCCGAACTGACACACGTCCCCCTGACGCACTGCCAGTCCATTGTCCGGAACCGTCACACGGCCTCCTCCTCCTGCGAGCTGGGCCGGGAGGTGCAGGGGCGCGTGGACAGTCAATGAGCATGAGGTGTCTGCTGCCCTGCAGGGGGCGGTGGGGAGCGCCTCCCCGGCCGGGGGGGCAACATAGCTAAGGCCCAAGGACCAGAAGGAGAGGGTGTTGGGAAACCGTGAGCTCCGGAGCTCCGGCTACAGTGGGCTGGAGGCATGGCTGGAGGCAGGAGGCCCACCGGAGACTCCTGCAAGGGTCTGCATAAGGGGAGCAGGGGCCCAGTTGGGGCCACGGCCATGGGGCAGGAGAGGAGGGTCAGGTCCCTGAACTGTCACCAAGCAGAATGGAGAGGCCAGCGGGAAGCCAGGGCGGTCCCCAGCCTCCTCACTGGGGTGACTGGCCTTCCCCGAGTCGGGCAGGACGTCTGGGGCCGCGTTGGGGGAAGACCAGGAACTCAGTGGTGCGTATGCCCAGGACGCAGCGGGACACAACATGCAGGGCTCGGGAGAGAGCCGTGGGCTTAAGATCCACCAGTCCACGGAATGTGGCCATCCTGCCCGCCCCTCCGGGCACCAGGACAAGCCCGCCTGGTCTTAGGGGTCCTCCTCCCCCAAACCCCCCTCTAGGCGTGGCTGAGGAGACAGGGAAGGCAGCCAGTTCTGAAGGGACAAAGGGAAGGCTGACAGACTAAAAGGCTGAGCGACTGAAGTTCGCAGCTGGCGATCCATTCCCAGTCGGAGCACATCCAACCCCGGGTGGGCTGGGAGGGCGCGGGGGACAAAAGTCAGGTGCTGCTCGGCCGGCGTGGCTCAGTGGTTGAGCGTTGACCTATGAACCAGGAGGTCATGGTTCAATTCCCATTCAGGGCACATGCCTTGGGTTGCAGGCTCGATCCCCAGTGCGGGGCGTGCAGGAGGCAGCCGATCCATGATTCTCTCCCATCACTGATGTTTCTCTCTCTCTCCCTCTCCCTCCCTCCCTCTGAAATCAATAAAAATATATTTTAAGAAAGGCCAGGGGCCTATGATGGAGGCGGAAGAACACTTTGAACACAGAGGAGGCAGGCCCCTTGCATCGACATCATGCTTTGCACCTGATGGGTGATTGAAATGGGATCCAGGCCCTGGTCTCCGTCTTTGGGGTCTGGAATCCATACCCTGTAAAGGCTCCTCCAGAACGTGGCTCTCTGCCCGTCCTCTGACCCTCTCGTAAGCGTCCGGGGAGCCTCGGGCACTGTGGCCTGGCAGAGGCGGCTGCAATGCCCGGGAGACCTCTGTGTTGTCTGCGTCGCCCTCTGGCATTTCAATGGCTCCGTTCAATTCCTCTTGGACTCAGGTTCAGCCTCAGGGCGCAGCCCTGGGCCCGGGAGCAGAGGTAACCGGAGGTGGGCTCTGTTTTTAATTTTATATAAATACCAGGGGCCCAGTGCACAAATTCATGCACCTTGAAAGGACCTGTGGGCTGCGAGGCTGCGGTGGGCACAGGGGTGTGTCTCGGCCCACCCTCTGCGCCCCCACCTGGCCCCTCCCGCTGCGGCCCCCAGTCCCCTGTCTGCTGGCACCCCTGCTCCCATTGCCACCACTCCCATTGGGGCCGGCATCCCCAGCAGGTGCGAGCAGCCGATCGCCCCTCAGGAGCAGGGGGAGGGGGAGAAGCCCTCAGGGGCGATCGGGGCCAGTGCCAGGAGCCAGCAACGGGGGCGAGCGGCGGCTCTGGCACCGGCAGTGAGTGCCTGGCGGGACCGTGGCGTGTGGGAGCAAGAATTTTGAGTAACCACTAGAGGCTCACCCCGATGACAGCCACCGGCGCCCCGCCTTGGTCTGGCGCCCCTGCTCACCTGCTCCACCATCCCGCCGTGGCCGATGCCCACCATGTTCCATGCTGTGCCACCTGGTGGTCAGCTCACGTCATAGCGACCGGTTGTTCGGTTGTTCTGCCATTGGGTCTGTTTGCATATTAGGGATTTATATATATAGATATTCTTTTTAATATATATTATTTTAGAGAGAGAGAGAGAGAGAGAGAGAGAGAGAGAGAAACATCAATGAGGAGAGAGAATCATTGATCGGCTGTCTCCTGCACGGCCCCACACTGGGGATCAAGCCTGCAACCTGGGCGTGTGCCCTTGACTGTAATCTAGCCTGGGACCCTCCGTCTGTAGGCTGACACTGTATCCACTGAGCCACACCAGCCAGGGCTAGATATATTTTTATTGATTTCAGAGAGGAAGGAAGAGGGAGAGAGAGAGAGAAACATCAATGATGAGAGAGATGGGGCCGGCGGCACGCCCCCTACTGGGGATTGAGCCCACAACCCGGGCATGTGCCCTGACCGGGAATCGAGCCCTGACCTCCAGGTTCCTAGGTCGACACCCAACCCAGAGGTGGGCTCTTTACCAGTCCATCCGCACCTGCATCGGACGGCAGCCGTTTGCAGACGGGTAAACGGAGGCGCGGGGCCGTCATTTGTCTGATGCCCCAGCAGAACCCCATGGGGTTGACAAGGGGACCTGGAGCTCGGCTGGAGAAGCCCTCGCACCAAACCGGGAGAGGAAGCAGGCCCCAAGGTGGCAGGTTTGGGAAACAGGCCCCACGTGTCCCAGCCTGTCTGTCCCCTGAAGGCCTGAGCGCCTCCGAGGACACAGGCGACTCTTCCACAATAAATCTCTCTCACCCGCGGCCCGAGGAGGGACCGCAGCTGGCGGGGGCCCAGCCCGGCTGAGTCAGCAGGAAGCAGCCGAGGCGCAGAAAGCCTTGCGCCCACCGCCGGCGGGTTTAAATCCAGCTGGAAAGCAAGCGGGACTGAAACACACACACACACACACACACACACACACACACACACACACACACGAAAGCCACCCAGGGGTCCCCAATCCCAGGAGAAGTGGGTCAGGGTCCGGGGCGCTGGGACCCGCCTCTGGGTGAAAGGGCGCTGGGTGAACATTTGGGGCTCGGGGAGGCGTCCCAGCACAGCTCTGTCCGCTGAGCGTCCTTGTCCGTGAAACGGGCGGAGGAGGAAGGCCACTCCTGGGGCTGCCGCGGGTCCAGATCTGCGGAGTGAGGCGGGTGTGACAGGGAGGGCTCGCCCCAGAGCCCGTGCTCGCCCTCCACTCAGGACTCAGCTCGGGTTCCGGCCCGGCTCTGCCCTCCTGAGCCCAGCTTCCGTCGTAAGTGGGGCGTTCACGTTTCCCCGAGGGGACTTAAGAGATGGGGTGCGGGGCCCGAAGGACCGGACGACCCCACAGGTGTGTGTGACCTGCGCGGCCAGGAGACCCCTGCGGCGGGGCCGCTGCGGGCGCTCCCACGGGGCCCTGCCTGCGCGTCTGGGGGGCTCTAGGCTGCAGGTGGGACCTCGCGTGTTTTGGGGCCCTTCGCCGAGGCTGGGCCGCGCCTCCATCGGGGTGCACAGAGAAAGACAGGCTCTGTTGTCCCCTCGCCTAATTGATATTCCAATGAGATGCATGCAGCCGTTTCGATGAATATTTGATTCCTCGGCTGTGCAAGCACTGCTCGGCTCTGGGGCTGCGTTGGAAGAGGAAATAATTGTTTTTACAACGACCCCACCGGGAGGCAGCCTAAGTGACAGCTTCGCTCGGTGACGCCCAGCGTGGCAAGGACCGGACTTCCGAGCCCTGAGCCCCTGCGGGGCAGAGGGAAGCCCCGTACGCAGGCTGGGTTCAGGGGACCCCCACAAGGAAGCTTGGTGCCGGACCCCAGGGCTCCCAGGGGCCCAGAGGCCACCGGGGTGGGTGCGGGGAGACCAGTGATGGGCAGGGGGGTGCCACTTAAGGCTCCGTCTCCAATGTGACCTCGTGGGCACCTGTGGGCGGCCGGCCAGGAGCAGGACTCGGGGCTGCAGGGCTGAGGCCTTGGTCCAGGGGACGTCCTTCTCCTTCTGGCTCTCAGGGCCTGACTCCTCCTCCCAGGACCCGCCCTCCCTCCCCGGGGCCAAAGCAGAGGCCAGGACGTCACAGCCACCACTGCAGAGCCCGGCTGGGCCGCAAAATGAAAGGCATACACAAGGATGGCAGATGGGCCCTGGCTGGTGCTGCTCAGTGGATAGAGCGCCGGCCTGCAGGCGGGAGGGTCCCGGGTTTGATTCCGGTCAAGGGCACATGCCTGGGTTGTGGGCTCGATCTCCCTCTCCCTTCCTTTCTGAAATCAATAAAAATATATTTTAAAAAAAGAAAGAATGACAGATGGCCCTGAGGACTGGAACGGTGACACTGTCCCCTGAAACCGCTCGCCGTCCTCGTGGGAGTGGGCTACTGTGCAGAGACCCCTCACTCTCCTGGCGGAGACCCCCGCCGGAGAGCCCGGCCCTCCTGGTGATGACTGGCGGGGGCGGGGCGCCCAGGTGACATCTGGCCCATTTCTGGATTCAGGGCGGGGGGCGGGGTACCACCCCATCTGCTGCTCTGCTATTTGCAAAGCAGTGTGCCTTTGGCCAACTACACGAGCCTCAGTTTTCTCAGCTGTAGAATGGGCAGCACCCTCTTAGCCCTCCCAGCCCCACACAGGACGCGCTTAGCTGAGGAGCCGGGAAGACCCTGCCCAGGGACGTGGAAGCGGTGGCTGCGCGCGTCTCTCCTGCAGTCCGACCGCTGACTCCACTGTATCGCTCAGTTTCTTTTATTTTCTTTTTAAAAATATTTTATTGATTTTTTACAGAGAGGAAGGGAGAGGGAAAGAGAGTTAGAAACATCAATGAGAGAGAAACATCGATCAGCTGCCTCCTGCACACCTCCTACTGGGGATGTGCCCGCAACCAAGGTACATGCCTTTGACCGGAATCAAACCTGGGACCCTTTAGTCCGCAGGCCGATGCTCTATCCACTGAGCCACACCGGTCAGGGCTATTGCTCAATTTCTTATCTGATCTAGTCGCCAAAGATTATTTTTTTAATGGGCAGCTTCACACACTAAAACTCAGATTCCTGGCTCCTCTGACCCGCCTGGCAAGAGCTGAGCCGACCCAGCGTCCCCTGGGACAGGGCTGTGTGCTCCGCGGCGCCTCGGGCCCGCCATGGGCCACTCTGGTCCCGGTGAGCAGTGCCCTGTCCTGAGGGAATGTGTGAGGCCCCAGGTGAGCGCCCGGCCGAAGGTCAGGGTGGGCCAAGCACCCGCTTCCTGTCTCTATGTAGCCACAAGGCTCCTGAGGGGAGGGGGGACCTGTCCTCTTCCTCCCCTCCCCTGGCCCCTCCCCTGGGGCCTCGGGCAGCCAGGTGCCTGGCCCCTGTCCTTGCTCTGCCCATGTGCTTAGGGGACTGGGGTGGGCTGGCATCCAGGTCTCTGAAAGGGGATCAGCCTCACCACTGACCAGTAGGCCCCAGCCCGGCCCAGATCAGCGGCCAGCGGTGACGCCAGCTCCTCTGGGTGCGCTGACCTGGCCGTGGGGCAGCCCCCGAGGTGTGCCTTGACTGAGGGCCTCATCCCCACCTCCCCGCGTGCTCAGGACGCCTGTGGCTCCGGAGACGGTCAAGCCACCTGCCGTCTCCTGGCGGGCCTGACGCGGGGCTGGGGCGGGAGAAGGCGCCCATGGACACTCACTGACGGGCCTGCGGGGGGAGCGGGGGGGCTGGACCCAGCAGCAGCGTGAGCAGGCAATGCCCACCAACAATGGCTGAGCCTCTGCACACGTGTGTGTGCATGCGTGTGCGTGTGTGTGTGTATGTGTGTGTGGGGGGGGATCACTCCCATTTGCTCCAGGGCCCCTTCGTAACATTAGGCGGTATTAAACACTCAATCGGGAAAATGAAATTTATTCCGGAGGCTCACGTATTTCCCGCCTCGGGCAGGCAAAGCAACTCGGAATGTCCCAAGCCCACAGCCCGTTTTTGCTGGAGGGCCTACGACAGAAGCGAGTGAGGGACGTGGTCCTATTGGCGCAACGTCCGTGATGCAACTGAAGACGTCCGCTCGCAGGCCGCTGTTCCACATGCGGGCGCAGCAGAGTCGTGGCCATGAGACAAACGGCGTGCTGTCCCTTTCATCTCTGTCGCATCTTCGCGTCCGTTGCTGACCGTCCCTTCTCGCCGGCTCCGGGCTGCAGGACCAGGCCCCTCCCACGAGGCTGTCACTCACCCCACGTGGGTCTTGGTCTGGGTTCCTCCCGAGGCCCTGCCTGTGCTCTGCGGATGCCAAGCTCACTGGCGGGAGAACAGCGACTGTGGGAGACGGTGACACTCGCATTGCGTCCGGTGGACAAGGCGCAGTCACTCACGGCACTGACTGGGCTGCGGGCGGCTTGGCTCCGAGCCGGGGCTGGAAGGGAACTCACAGGCTGCCCAGGAGGGAACGTGCGATAGAATTCCACAGCCTTCCATCTGTGGCGGCATCGTTGGAGTAAGGAGCTGCCCCGGGGAGGGGGGGGCCTGGGGTTGGGGGGGGACCGTGACGGGGGGGGGGGGGACAGCTCTCCGAGGAGCACACACATTCGGTTGTTTAAAACTGGTCCCATTCCTCTCTCTCTCTCTCTCTCTCTTTAAAATATATTTTTATTGATTTTGGAGAGGAAGAGAGAGAGATAGGAACATCCATGGTGAGAGAGAATCATGGATCGGCTGCCTCCTGCACATCTCCTACTGGGGACGGAGCCCGCGACCGGGGCCTGTGTCCTGACCAGGAATCGAACCCTGACCTCCTGGTTCATGGGCCGACGCTCAACCCCTGAGCCCCGCCGGCCGAGCTCACTCCTCTCTTCGCGAAGTTTCTGTGCAGAGTCAGAGCCTGTGAGCTCTAAGGAGCCCGTTCGTCCGTTTCCTAAATCCGGCAGCGGTTTGGAGCGGGGGTAGGAGATTTTCACAGGAACCTACGTTTCGCGGGGACCTGTGATGGATTAGCGTACCCAAATCGGCTTAAAGCGCACGTACTGGGTGCGTAGCTGCGGCGGCAGGAGTCTTCTACATTCATGAAACGGAGATGCACTCGGGGGGCCGAGACGTCTGCCTGTCAGCCACAGGGCCAAGCGGGCCGGGCCGCCACCTGAAGCCGGGTCCGCGGGAATGAATTGGAGCTCCTGTGCCCGGTCCCCGAGGCCCCCGGTCACCCGGCACAGCCTTGGCCAGCAAGGGGCTCGGACCCAGCAGCCCTCCCCCACCCCCACGCGGTCCCCTTAACCGCTCACACGTGGGAACGAGGGGAGGTGAACTGAAACCTCCCCCGTCTGCACGTGTTCACGGGAAATGAAGGCGCTGGCTGGTCATTAGGCCTGTGGCCTGCATCGCAAACGGTGGTCCTTCGGGGCCCTGCGCGCTGGGAGGAGGCGGCTGGGAGACCCCGCCCGCTCGGGCCGCGATGTCCTGACCGTGGAATGACCGAAGCGAGGCTGTGGCTGCCGAGCTGGGCCGTGGTGATGGTGCCCAAGGCCTGGCCTTGCCTCCCTTCCTCGAAAGTCGTCCGCTGTCCCCACGCTCACGCTGCTGGAACCGTTCCCAGGACTGTGATTCCGAGGCCTTCACTCCCTCGACGTGGACCGACTCCCCGCAGCCCCTCCTGCCGACAGCTCTATAAACCCCCAGCGCAGCTTTCAGGGTGCGGTCCCTGCGGATGGAGGAAGTGGGGGCCGGGGAGGGGCCAGGGCCTCACTGAGGGCTGGTGGCAGGGGCAGAGCCGGGGCTCTGAGCCTCAGCACCCCGGGCGCCCAACACGTGTGATGTAGACAGTGACCCCGCGGGCTCACCCCTTGCTCTGCTCTCGCCGCTCTTTCCTGTCCGGTGTCTCCGCCGTGCACTTGAGTTCACTGGCACCACCACATGCTCGTGGCGCGGCCTTGATCCTTTTCCGATGCTGTGTGGTTTCCGAGCCTCGGCCTTCTTGCCTGAAAAATTGGGCCTAAGTAACATTGGCTCGCAACGCTGCCACGAGGGTCCCATGACGTAGCAGAAAGGCTCAGCCGCGTGCCTGTCGCATGTGGGGCTCTGTGGTCCCACCCGTGGCTGGGGGTGGAGACTTGGTCACCTTAGTGGCACCAACATCCGCTACGATGTGTGGCCCCGAGCAGGTGATCACGGACCACCTGCTGAATGAATGAAAGAGCGAGCGGCCGAAACCGGTGTGGCTCAGTGGATAGAGCGTCGGCCTGCGGACTGAAGGGTCCCGGGTTCGATTCCGGTCAAGGGCATGTACCTTGGTTGCGGGCACATCCCCGGTGGGGGGTGTGCAGGAGGCAGCTGATCGATGTTTCTCTCTCATCGATGTTTCTAGCTCTCTATCCCTCTCCCTTCCTCTCTGTAAAAAATCAATAAAATATATTAAAAAGAAAAAAAAGAAAGAGCGAGCGAATGCGACTTGGGGATCATGGCAGGTGCCTGGTCTTCCAGTTTTGGGATGTCCTCGCTCTTGGAGAACCTTTATTCAAGTAATCCTTATTCACTGATTCAATCAATCAGTTAAAAACATCATGATGTCGCTGTGCAAAACTGTCAATTATGTCGATTGCTAATAAGAGCTCATGTTTCTGAGCTCTCTCTGAGTCCCAAGAATTGTGCTTGGTATTTGTCAGATACGTTATCATTCATTACTCTTCACGCCAGCCCACGGAGGGCATGTACCAGTCAGCTGCTGCCACAACGATGCTGCGTAAGGAAATTCCATCATCTACTGCAGCCGTGGGCAAACTACGGCCCGCGGGCTGGATCCGGCCCGTTCGGCTGTTCTATCCGGCCCGCAGAGCCGAAAGAGCGGAGGGTTCTCTTGCTCTCCCCTCCGCTCCTTTACTTTGAATTTATATTAGTTCACACAAACACTCCATCCATGCTTTTGTTCCGGCCCTCCGGTCCAGTTTAAGAACCCATGGTGGCCCTCGAGTCAAAAAGTTTGCCCACCCCTGGTTTACTGGCTTACAGCAGGCATCCCCCCTCCCCGCCATGGGTCCGTGGGTCAGCCGGGGGCAGCTGTGAGTCCAGCTGTAGGTGGGGTGACTCGGCTCCAGCCTGCACGCTGAGTTCAGGTGTACTCCACGTGTGTTCCTTCTGGGGCCTCCTTGGGACATGTTCTTCTCGTGCTGGGCCACAAGAACCGACAAGAGCAGGCCCAGCCCGCAACATGCTCCCAGCCTCTGACTCAGTCATGAGCCCCCGCGTCTCATTGTCTGAAGCAAGTCATCCGTGTGCTCTGAGACTGGGACAGGGGTGGGCAAACTTTTTGACTCGAGGGCCACCATGGGTTCTTAAACTGGACCGGAGGGCCGGAACAAAAGCATGGATGGAGTGTTTTGTGTGAACTAATATAAATTCAAAGTAAAGGAGCGGAGGGGAGAGCAAGAGAACCGGATAGAACAGCTGGATCCGGCCCGCGGGCCGTCGTTTGCCCACGGCTGGACTGGGACAAGGATGTGGATTGTCATTCCCGCCAGGGGATCGATAATTCAATCTACCCCTAGGAGGTGCTATTATAAGCCTCAACTGAGACCCCACGTCACTCAGCTGGTAGGCATGGGCCGCAGGTTTGAACCCAGGTGATTTAACTCCGGAATCACGGCATCCTTACCAGCGTGCATCTGGGGAAGGGGCATTTATTTTCTCAGAGAGCTGCATTTCCATCACTCCCTCCTTCACACGCGCCTGGCATTCGGCTGTTCTCTCGACTCTCCAGAATCACAGGCTCAGGCGCAGTTCTTGGGTGTATTTTTTTGAAATGAACGTCGAGGGGGAAAACTCACCCCTCCCCCCCGCCCAGTTCATCTCGGGCACGTGTATAAAATACCTTTGCAAAAGTCTCTGGTGGAATTCGTATCAAAGCGGCTCCGTGATTTCACTTAGAAACAATTTGCTCCACGTCAGACGTGATTCCTGACACCTGAACGTGAAAGGGGTCCGGGTGGGCCCAGCGCCACCTCCATGAGGAGTCCGTGTGTGCTGGGAGGGAGGAGAGGAAAGACGGGAGGGGGGGTGGTTGTGGAGTAATGTTCCACACACCCTTACAGAAGGGATTTCCTCCTCGGCGTTTCCATAGAACCTTCCCCGTGTTTGTTTAAACCCGTCGCACACGCCGGCCTGACAGCTGCCTGGCCCAGGGCCTTCCCTGCAGACGCACGTACAACCGACCCTTTTACCGGCGCCCTGCCCCGTGTCCCCCGGTGCAATTACTTGGGCATATAAACCTCCCTGAAAGGCAGGCTTTGCTTGGGAGCTAATAAATAAGCCCCCAAGCCACAACCTGGGTAGGACCTTGAAAAATGGCATCACCATCTACGGGGAGTTATGAACCCTGCAAAAAAGCAGCTCATTGTATTTCCAGAAAAAGCGTTTTGTTTTTTTTTTTTAATAATAATGATGAATAAAAATCACCCAGGCGTCTGTCTATGTGGAAAAAGCTATGGGGTCTGAGAGTCCAGGGCTGGCGGCCGCAATAACCTTTCTGTGCAGGTTTTATGGAAGAGGCCTTATTTGCAGAAAAACAAGAGACCGTTTTGAAGAATCCCCCGGGCACCCCATCTTCCCAGGTGCGTTCAATCCCGAGTGTAACACAAGCTGATCACCTCCAGGCAGGTTACCCTCTGTGGGGGGCTGAGATGGAGCCTCAGCAATAAAGATCATGTTTTTCCAGAAAAAAAGAGGAAGGGGGGGGGTGGGGGTGGGTAGGCCACTGTCAGGAGGCGCCCCCTAGCGGTGTGCAGGCTCCCCGCTTAGAAGGCACTCTGGGCCCCACTTCTGGTCGCTTTAAGGAAGGTTCTGGACCGTGGCCACGGGGACGTGGGCCGGCAAAGGGCGGCGTGCCTGCAGACAAGGGTTCATTTCTGTCCCTTGGACCTGTTTCCTGAGCGCCTGGCTGTGGTGCTCTGAGCGCCCCTGGGGCCGAGTCTTCCCGGATTCAAAGTGTCTTTTCTTTAACGGATGGCGTCCTCAGAACAGAATCCGGAGAACCGACCACTGGCGCGGCTCCCGTGACCTCGGGCAGCCCAGGTGGTTTCCTGGGGCGCCGCCTCGGGCCACTGCGGCAGGCGGGGGGGTGGGGGGCGCTCGGTCCCGCCAGCCTCCCCTCCGCGGAGCAGCAAAGGCGCTGGGCCCAGGGGCCCGGGAGCCTCCTGGGGATGCCAACACAGCCCAGCCGAGGGCGCAGGACCCACCCGCGGCGCGGCCTGGCAGTCCAATGCGTGGGGCTGGCTCCAGGCCGCCGGGTCGTTAAAAATGTCTCCGGCGGGGGGCGGGGGGGGGGGTCGCTGGCAGACTCCAGGGGTCTCGGTTTTCTTTCTGTTTGAAATCACCGCATCGCACACCCCGTGTTTACTCGGAGGGGAGGGGGCGGGACCAGACCCAGCGCCCGGCGCACGCCTGGGTCTCACATTCCAGATCCGGGCTGCGGCGTGTCCGCGCGACAGGCGGCGGGGGAGGGTGCGCGCGGGCTGTTTCCTTCGCCCTCCGCACGCCACTCCCAAACTTTTCCTTCCTGCGCTCGCTCGGCAGGCAGGCAGGTTGACGCGCCTGGATGCCGGGCTCGCGGCGCGGGGCTGGGCGCGCTCCCGCGGAGCCGGAGCCGCAGAGGCCCCCGGGCTGCGCTCGTTTTTCGCAGGTACAAGTTGGGTGCCAGTCGCGGGGGTGGGGCGGGGAGGATCGGCGGGAGGCGCCTGGTTCCGGGCTCCCGCGCCCCTCAGCGTGCCCGCCCCGCAGCGCCGGCGGAGGCCCGGCCGGGCTGGGCAGAGGGAGTCCCGGCCGGCGGAGGCTGTGCGCAGCCTCAATCCCCGCGGCGCTCCCGGCGCGCTGGTGGCGGAGGCGGCGGCGGCGGCGGCCCAGGCAGACAATGAACTTGCGAGCGCGCCGAGCCGAGGCAGGTCTGGGCCCGGTGCTGCTCCGCGGCCCGGTCTCCACGAGGCTCCCGCGGTCCCCAGGAAGGCCGTCCCCTCGCCGCCGGTCCTGGCGGTGCGATGGCAGCTCCGCGCGCCCGGCACCCACGGGAAGGGCTGGCCGGCGGCTGCGCCAGGGCCCGCACGCCCTCTCCCTGCTGGAGTGGATGCAGCCGGAGCTGGGGGACCGGGGACCTGGCGCCGGGGTGGTGGCGCTGTGGACAGCCCGAGGCCTGCGGGGGGCGCACGCCGCGGGGCGAACACGGGTCGGCTGACCCAAAAAATACGGTCCCCGGAGTAGCGCCACCCCGCTTTGGAGGCTGCAGGCGGAAGACGGACGGACACACAGCCCAGTGCTTTCGCCCAGTGAGCGCGTTGGGTGGGGGGTGGTTGGGGCTGGGGGGCGGGGTTCCCTGGCCGGGCGCTCTGCTCCGCCGCGCACTTCGGGGAAGTTTCGGGCACCCGCCACTCTCCCCGGCTCTGGCTCGGAGCCACCCCTCGACCCCCGACTCCGGTGTCGCGGCTGCTCTAGGCGGAGGGGGCGTGTGATTGCGGGGGGTTCCGGGGGTGGGGACCGCGGGGGCGGGCCTGGGAGGAGGCAGGGGCGTGGCCAGGCCCCAGCGGCCTGAACTTTTGCTCTCGGCGCCGCCCCTTTCCTCCCCGCCCGCCGCCTGCGCCTCCTCCCTGCGCCCAGCCCCGGTCGCGCGGCAGCGAGGCTCCGGAGTTGCAGGCACTTCCCAGCGGCGGCTCGGGGTCCCTGGCGAGCCGAGCGTGGCAGGTCCGAGTGGCGCGGCGGGGCGGGGGTTGGGGGGGCGGCGGGCCGTGGGGAGCCAGGGGGGCGGCTGCCCCGGCGCGGGGCAACGCTGCGGTCGTGATGGAGCGCGAGTCTGCTGGGCTGTGTGCGCGGGTGGAGAGGACGGGTGACTGTGGGAGGATGGGGGGCGGGGGGGCGGTCCTTGGCGCCCTTGGAGCCCCCTGGGATCGCGGATGGAGGTGCCCGTGCCCGGGAGCCTTGCGTTTGGGGAAATGAATGAGGAGCCGTGGAAGCGCCTTCCGACTCCTCCGGGCGCGCTGATTGGATTGGCCGGCGCGAGCACGCGTGTGCGTGTTAGGATTCGGAGCCGCGGGTGCTGGGCGCGGCTGCCCTGCCGCCCCGTCGCGGTCCTGGGTGCTCAGGTGCCCGCGGCCCCCGTCGGCCCGGGTCGGCCCGCGCGGCTGGAGCGCCGGCCGGTGTTGAAGCCGCACGATGGGGCCGGGCTGCCGGCCTCGTGGGAGGAGGCTGGAGAAGGAGGCGGCGAAGCTGGCTGCGACCCGCTCCTGGGGCTCCCGTGTCCCCGTCCCCCGGGCCCTTGGCTGGGTTCACGGTGGGTGAGTTCATGGCACGGAGTTTTCCGGATGAGGTGGGATCTCAGGGCGCTGCGAAGGCTCCCTCTGCTCCCCCCCCCCCCCAAACCCCGTTGCAAAACCAGGAGCCCTCCCTCCCGGAGCGGGCACTGTGTGGGAGCAGGATGGATCCACAACAGATCGAAGGTGGTTTTGTTTAGGAGAGCATCGCAATAAACATGCTTTATACACTAGGCCGTTTTTACCAAATAAGTTTGTCTAATAGTCCTGAACGAGTGGCAGGGAAGTGATCGTCTTCTTTTTTATTTTAAATATATTTTTTATTGATTACAGAGAGGAAGGGAAAGGGAGAGAGAGAACCATCAACCATGAGAGAATCATTGATGGGCTGCCTCCTGCACGCCCCCTACTGGGGATCTAGCTGCAACCCCGGGAATGTGTCCTTGACCGGGAATCAAACCACTGGTTCACAGGTCAACGCCCAACCACTGAGCCACCTGGCCGGGCGAGCCCCAGGCCCTTTGAACCTGCACCGCCAGCCGCTTTGGGTTGGTGCTGGTTTGTGGTGAGACCGTGGCCATGCAGGGCCTGACTGGCACCAGGGGGACGGGGAGTGGAGGCTGGGGCTGCCCTGACGGGTGAGCCTGGGACCCCCCCCGCCCCTAGAGAAGGCAGCGTGGACTCAGCTCCAGCCGTGGGGGAGGAAACGGAGTAGACAGGTCTTGTTAATTTTCTAGAGAATTCTCAAGCCTGGAATGAAGTGTGGGCTCGAATTCTAGAAGCCGAGCGGAGGGTAGGTGAGGGCCTGCCCCGAGGTCGGAGCTTGGCATCAGCCTGGTGTTTGTTTACTGGGGAGAGCGCCCCATGTCAGAGATGTGGCAGGGTCACCCCCCCCCCCCCCCCGAGGGCTGAGGGTCTGGGAACTGCCCGTCGTGCCTGTGGCCACGCGCCAGGCCCCCTCGCCCGCCTGAGGGTCACTCGATAGCTCGTGGAGAGTGTCCCTGCGTGAAACTTCGTGTAGAATTTCACTGACCAAACAGACCCCTTGGCTGAGCCCCTGGCGATGGCACCGTGGAGAGGCGGACCTGGTCCCGGCCCTCGTGGAGGGAGCTGGCAAATGCCCGTGTCAGACCCGCCCGTGAACGGGGCGCGGCCTGAGCTGGGGGGACAGTAAGGCAGGGGACGTGCCGGAGAGGCCTGGGTTGTGAGGGACTCCTCTCCTAAACAGACGTTGGAGCCTGAGGCTCACACGGCCGGAAAGTGGGTGATGCGCCCAGGCCTTGCACCCCCAGCGCCTGGGCCTGCTCCCTCACCCCGCCAGGCTGGCCGAGGCCTCCGGAGCTCCCCACGCCTCCTTCCTCGGCCTCACCGGGCCAGGATTTCACAAATGCCCCTCGAGGAACCCTTTTGTAGGCGAGAGGCGTCCCCTTGAATCCCTTTCAAAAGCAGCGGCTGGCACGGGAGTGTCATTGAAGAGCAGCCGGGGGCGGGCACCCCTTTAGCAGCATGTGAGTTGGAGGGGGCATGCTCAGTCACTGGTGGCGGTGGTACCCCCCCTCCACCCCCGTCCTTTCTTCTGGTCTGGGGTCCGACGCTCAGGAGTGACACTGACTTCCTTCTCGGTGGTGGCTCCGCTCCAGGCCGGGCCCGAGCCGCTGGTGTTGGGAAGGGAAGCGAGTGGGGCCAGGGGCTGGGAAGGGAGCGTTTCCCCTGCACAGCGCGTTTCCTTATTGTCCTCGGAGCGAGATTTCCTTCCCGAGACGCTCCCCCTGGGCATGAAGCCCCGACGAGATGCGGACGCGGGGGCTGTGGTTTCACAGCAGGAGAGGAAGCACCAGCGTGGCCGTGCCCTCGTCAGCGCTTCAGCCCAGGTGTCCAGGAGCAAAGGGTTGGTGTGAATTTGGGCCACAACAGAGGTTTTTTTTTTTTTTAAGTTGGGGAGTTGGGAGGAAGACGGTCGGTCACAACAGCTGCCGCTTGTGGGTTCCCGCTGGTTCCCAGCTGCCTGAGCCAGGCGGGTCACAGGTGCCCCTTGGCCTCAGTCAGAGGGCGGGGGCCCCTTGGCGATCCCAGGGACCAGCTCTGAGCCCGGGGTGGCAGCGAGGGCGGGCAGAGAGTGAGAGCGGAGGAGGAGTGGAGTGCGTGGGGTGAGAATGACAATCACGGCTTCGGGGGAGGCGGGCGTGACCCAGAGTGGAAGTGGGGGTGGCGGCAGTGGCAGGCGGTTCCCGGTCTGTGCCGATTGCGAAAGGGCCGGGGAGGAAACGCGGGTGCATCTTGCATCAGCAGCAGCAGCAGCAGCTCCGCCGTGAGGCTGTCCCCCCAGGGCAGGCGGCCAGGTGCGTGGGGGCAGCGCCCTCGGGGGCGCACTCAGCGGAGGGAGCGGGAATGAGCGTCAGAGTTACATAATGCTGCTGCGGGGCAGCTGGGTCTGGGAGGTGCAGTGGGGCCTGGCTGGCGGGTTCGAGCCCCCCCCCCCCCCCCCCCCCCCCGCAGCCTGGCCTCAGAGCGGGCTCCTGAGCACACGCTAGCACCTGCCACGCGCTCGGAGCCGGGCCTGGCGTCAGGGGTGCTCAGCTCACAGGGCTCTGTGGTTCCCTGGACTGCTCAGAACCAGGGCTGGGGTGTCTCTGAGCCCCTGAGCTTGCACGTGCAGTTTTCCTGCATGTTTCTTGGGTGGGGGTGGGAGGCATGACTTCTGCCTGTTCTCCCTCCCGGGGCTGCGCGGACTCCGTCAGGCCAGGACCCGCAGGACCCCCTGGAGCCCGGTCCGCTGTCCTCGCTGGTTGCTTCACTCTCGGGGCTGTTTCTCCATCTGTGCGGAGGGCTGGGCACACAGCTGCGCTCGAGGCCCTCGGCGGGCGCTGTGGAGGGTCAGGCTGGGTCTGGCTGGGGTCAGGCTGGGTCAGGCTGGGGTCAGGCTGGGTCTGGCTGGGGTCAGGCTGGGGTCTGGCTGGGGTCAGGCTGGGTCAGGCTGGGTCTGGCTGGGGTCAGGCTGGGTCAGGCTGGGGTCAGGCTGGGGACTGGCTTGGGTTAGGCTGGGGTCTGGCTGGGGTCAGGCTGGGGTCTGGCTTGGGTCAGGCTGGGGTCTGGCTGGGGTCAGGCTGGGGTCTGGCTGGGGTCAGGCTGGGGTCTGGCTGGGGTCAGGCTGGGGTCTGGCTGGGGTCAGGCTGGGGTCAGGCTGGGGTCAGGCTGGGTCTGGCTGGGGTCAGGCTGGGATCTGCTGGGGTCAGGCTGGGGTCAGGCGGGGTCAGGCTGGGGTCAGGCGGGGTCTGGCTGGGGTCAGGTTGGGTCAAGCTGGGTCAGGCTGGGGTCTGGCTGGGGTCAGGCTGGGGTCAGGCTGGGTCTGGCTGGGGTCAGGCTGGGATCTGCTGGGGTCAGGCTGGGGTCAGGCGGGGTCAGGCTGGGGTCAGGCGGGGTCTGGCTGGGGTCAGGCTGGGATCTGCTGGGGTCAGGCTGGGGTCAGGCTGGGTCAGGCTGGGGTCTGGCTGGGGTCAGGCTGGGGTCAGGCTGGGTCAGGCTGGGTCTGGCTT
This sequence comes from Plecotus auritus, assembly GCF_963455305.1. Classification (NCBI taxonomy): domain Eukaryota; kingdom Metazoa; phylum Chordata; class Mammalia; order Chiroptera; family Vespertilionidae; genus Plecotus; species Plecotus auritus. The sequence goes on along the minus strand of NC_137783.1, from coordinate 1,786,075 downwards.
GGGTCAGGCGGGGTTTGGCTGGGGTCAGGCTGGGGTCTGGCTGGGGTCAGGCTGGGTCAGGCTGGGTCTGGCTGGGGTCTGGCTGGGGTCTGGCTGGCTGCGTTCCGGTGGATGAACTCAGGCAGAGGGCCGGCCGGTGGCTGTTGCTGGAAGTGTGCGGAGTGGCTCTGGAAGGTCACCCGTGGAGCCCAGAGCAGGCTGTGCGTGACCCTGCGGTAGGTTTCTAGAACACATCCTGGTGGAGGCCTCGGCGCTCGCTCGCTCGCTCGGAAGGAAGGAAGCCGGCGGCGGCTCCCCAAAGCAGAGGTGTTGTCCAGGGGAAACGTGGCCGCTTTGCAGGGCTGCGTTTGTGATGAAAACACTGAAACGCAGCCTGCCGCCCGCTGCCTGCAGACACCCCGCGGGGGCGAGTCACAGGTCCCGCGGGCGCAGTGCTGTGCTCAGGCGACGCGGGGCCTGGGGCTACAGCGCCTCCTGACGTGGAAGGTGCGCCCCGGGTCTGCTTGCTCCCTGTGGCCTCTGAGAGGGGGGAGGGCCATGTGAGGGGGCGGTCCCCCTCCAGGCCGCCCTGGGCCCTGGGCGTCTGCCAGGAGGTTGGGACCTGCGTTTGGGGTTCTGAGAGGTCTCACCCCTCGTCACCAGGGGCCCGGTAGCGCTGTCCGCCCTCCTGGGGTTGTGGGCGCCGTGCACCGATGGAGGGGGGTTAGGGCCGCACCTGCACCTGCACGTTTCCGTCAGCCAGTGTGTGCCACCCCTGGGTGTGGTTACCCCGGGGGCTGAGTCCCCCTTGGAGTCCCCCTGGGGGGAGGCGAGCGTGGAGTCCTTCCTGGTCTTTCAAAAGCCCATTTCTGCTGGACCAAGGGTGCCCGGGACTTTGTGGGCTCCTGGGTGTGCACCCAGAAGACAGGGAAAGGTCCCCAATGATAGCAGGGTGCAGGCGGGTTCACGGTTGTCGCTGATGTCCGGAGGAGTCCAGCGCTGAATGGGATGACCTGGGACTTCCTGGCGTTCGGTTTCTGGGCGAGGGAAAGGTAGAGACCACAGCTTTTTGGTCTTGAGCGTCTTGGGGGGAATAGCATGGACATGGGGTGGGGGCTCAGGAATCCGGGAAGTGGGCCCGGGGGTCCCCCGGGCGGGAGAGCCAGCTCGTCTCCAGGGTCCGTGCGTCTTGGGTGGAATGTAAGTGTTTGCATTAGAGACGTGAAGCTTGGCCGGGTGTGCGCCTGGCCGGGTCTGGGGAGGGTCATTTCCTCTGGTCTGTGAACCTGCTCACACGGGGGGGGGGGGGTCTCAGGGTTAGGAGAGCGGGGTTCCCCCGGGGAATGTGGCCAAGGGGCTGTCTTGCCCCCCACACGCTTCTCACCTGCAGCCACGTTGGAGGGCGAGGCATTGGCCGAGGCCCCCTGGGACCTTGGGCTCCCCTGCCCTCGTTCCCTGGACCCCGAACTTCAGACTTGCTGTTCCTTTAGGAAGGTGCTGAGGAGAACGGGGCTGGTGTCCTCTCTGTGGTCCGGGTGGGGGTGGGGAGCAGGGAATCTTTGTTTCTGGTTGCGGGCTGAACTCCGAGGCCTCTGTGGGGTGTCTTCCTCCTTCAGAGACTCGGGAGCAGCTGACGCCAAACTTTCCCAGGAAGAGTTGTGTCTGTGATGAACACACTGAAACGGCAGGCTGCGTTTCAGTGTTTTCATCACACACACAACTCTGCACACAACTCAGCGCTGGCGGCAGGTCACCACCGCTCTGGCCTCCCCCTCCGCTTGGAGGGAGGCTCGGGGCTGCGGTGGGGCTGGGCCAGGGCCTCTGCTCCGGCATTGCAGGGGTGTGTGTGTGTGAGTGAGTGTGTGTGAGTGTGTGTGAGTGTGTGTGTGTGAGTGTGTGTGTGATAATATGTGAGTGTGTGTGTGAGTGTGAGAATGTGTGTGCGTGAGTGTGAGAATGTGAGTGTGTGTGAGAATATGTGAGTGTGTGTGTGAGTGTGTGAGTGTGCATGTGAGAATGTGAGTGTGTGTGTGTGAGAGTGTGTGTGTGAGTGTGTGTGTGAGAATGTGAGTATGTGAGTGTGAGAATGTGTGTGCATGAGTGAGTGTGTGTGTGAGTGTGTGTGTGAGAATGTGAGTATGTGTGTGTGTGAGAATGTGAGTGTGTGTGTATGTGTGTGTGTGAGTGTGTATGTGAGTGTGTGAGAATGTATGTGAGTGTGTGAGTGTGTGTGAGAATATTTGTGTGTGAGAGAATATGTGTGTGTATGTGAGAATGTGTGTGTGTGAGTGTGTGTGTGTGAGTGTGTGTGTGTGAGTGAGCGTGTATGTGAGAATGTGTGTGTGTGAGAATGTGTGTGTGTGTGAGAGAGTGTGTGAAAGTGTGTGTGTGAGTGTGTGTGAGTGAGCGTGTATGTGAGAATGTGTGTGTGAGAATGTGTGTGTGAGTGTGTGTGTGTGAGTGATTGCGTGTGTGAGTGTGTGTGTATGTGTGTGTGTGAGTGTGTATGTGAGTGTGTGAGTATGTGAGTGTGTGTGTGAGAATATGTGTGTGTGAGAGAATATGTGTGTATGTGAGAATGTGTGTGTGTGAGTGTGTGTGTGTGAGAGAGTGTGTGAGTGTGTGTGTGATGTGTGTGAGTGTGTGTGTGAGTGAGTGAGTGTGTGTGTGTGTGTGTGTGAGCTGTTCTCGAAATGCTCGGTGGCAGGTCTCGACAGAAACCCTCTGCCCCCGAGGCTCAGCACGTGGTCTGTCGGGAGGGCCCACCTGGTTGGTGGCAGCCCATCGGCCTGCGTTCGCCACCTGCCACCTTCCTGTCACCACGGGGGAAGGGCAGGTGGCACAGGGGGCAGTGGGGTCCGGCCGTGCCCGAGTCCTAGCCGTGGCCCTGGTTGGCTGGTCCCTGCTTTGCCCCCACGCGGCCCGGGTGGGCGGCCCGGGGCGAAGGCGGGACCCCGTTGGGCCGTCCTTTGCCCCGTCAGCGAACATTCTGTCCCTGGCAGAGGCATCGGCCGGGCTTAGAAGTGGCTTAGAAATGGCGTGTCCTCCGCGAGGCCCCGCTTCCTGTGCGCCAGGGGTTCTTGAACTTCACCTTTAGCCTGACCCTCGGTGATGGGGCCCTTCTGGCTGTCACAGTCCTAATGAAGACGCTGTGTTCCCGGAAGCCGCGCAGCCACGCCAAGGGCGCTGCTCTGACGCCAGGGAGCTAGCTGGCTGAGGACGCCGAGGCTGCGGGGAAGTTGCAGCGGGAACGTGTGAACGATGAGCGGGGGGGGGGGGGGGGCGGACAGTTCCGTCTTCCCGACTCCGAAAAGCTCTCACTCCCCGGGCAGCGGCTCTGGGAGAAGCCGGGTGGAAGGAGGCGTGGGAGCCAGCCGTGGGGCCTCCTCAGGAATCCCTTCCAGCCAGACGGTGCCTCTGCGGGCGGCTGACGGGTGCCGGGTGCCCGTCCCGGTCCTTTGAAGGGCGCGGTCTGGCTCAGGGAGTGAAACGGATGCATTACAGGGGTCCTCAAACTTTTTAAACAGGGGGCCAGGTCACTGTCCCTCAGACCGTCGGAGGGCCGGACTATAGTTTAAAAAAAAACTATGAACAAATTCCTACGCGCACTGCGGGCCCGGGACGCGTCGGCTGCTAAGCAGGACAGGCAGCGGCCCCCGGCGGGCTGGATCCATGTCCTCGGGCCGTAGTTTGAGGACCCCTGCAGGAGATGAGGCCTCGGGTGCCGTTTGGGCGGCAGAAAATGAATTCGCTTTTGGCTGTTAAAACGGAAACCCACCCATGGGAGGTGCAGGCCCGCCCCGCGTGGCAGTTCTCCCGGGTTGGAGAAGGTTTGCCCACGGAAACCAGCTTGGTGCCTGTCGCCCCGCTAGGAAGCCGCAGAGCTGTTCAGAGGGCCTGCGTGCGTGCGTGTGAGCGTGTGCGTGCATGTGTGTGAGAGCGTGCATGTGTGTGCATGTGTGTGAGCGTGTGTAAGAGTGTGCATGTGTGTGAGCGTGCATGTGTGTGAGAGCGTGCATGTGTGTGCATGTGTGTGAGCGTCCATGTGTGTGAGAGCGTGCATGTGTGTGTGTGTGAGCATGCATGTGCGTGTGCGTGTGTAAGAGTGTGCATGTGTGTGTGTGAGCATGCATGTGTGAGTGTGTGCGTGTGTGTGTGTTACAAAATTCTCATCTGATTTACTTTTGTTCATCTGATTTGTTATTTTAAAATCTTGAAGCAGACCTTTTGCCCATCCAACCCATTCTTGTTATTTACGTATTCTTAATTTAAATTTATCTTTATTGTTGAAAGCTTTATGGACGTCCCCTTTGTTTGTCCCCATGAACCCCGTCCACCCCGCAGCCGGCCGTCCAGGCCCTCCCCGCCCTGTAGTCTGTCCATGGGGATGCACACAGGCGGGTAAGTTCCCCAGCCACCCGCTCGCCCGCCTCCCCTCTGAGACGGTCAGTCTGCCGTGCATCTGTGGCAGCCATTCTCTTCAACAGCAGCTTTACTGGGCGGCGACTCACACATGCCGTCCGCCCACTGAAAGGGTGCCCGTCGGTGGCTTTTGTATTTTCACAGACGTGAACCACCTTCCAGGTGAGACCATGTCATCAGATCAGACAGGAAGCCCGTGGCCCTCAGCCCTCGGCCCCTCGTGACCCCCCCCCAAGCCCCAGGCGCCGGGAAGTGCGCTTCCTCTCCCCTCTCCGCTGGAGGTCACGTGAGCACAGGCGTCCAACAGCTGCTTCCGTGGGCCTGGCTCCTTCCCCTCGGCGCGTCCCACGGCTCTTCCACGCGGTGATCCGGGGGCACTTCATCCTCCTCCGGCCGGGTGCCGTGCTGTGTGCGGACGGACACATTCTCTCTCCCTCGGCTCCTGTGAGAGAAGCTGACACTCCCTGGCCCTTTCCCTGGGACCCGCCCCTGTGCCCGAGGCTCTGACACTCCCGGGCCCTTTCCCTGGGACCCGCCCCTGTGCCCGAGGCTCTGACACTCCCCGGGCCCTTTCCCTGGGACCCGCCCCTGTGCCTGAGGCTCTGACACTCCCGGACCCTTTCCCTGGGACCCGCCTCTGTGCCCGAGGCTCTGGTGTAGGAGACACCGTTTCCTGCCTCTTGGGAATAAGGTCGATGCACTTTCTCACATGCCCTCCCTCTGGTCCCAGAGAAGACTTGATTCTCAGATGGGGTTCCGCTGCCCCTCGGAATTGTATGCATCTTAGAGCTCGGATAGGCCTTCGGGGAAACATAGCGCAGCCCCGCTTCAAAGGTGGGGAAACTGAGGCCCAGGGAGGCCACACGGAGCCAGGACAGGATTCGGGTTCTCGGGGTCAGTCCCGTTACCCTGCATGTGCTCCCTGGTGAGCTCTGAGTAAACCCCGGTCCCCTGAAGGGCTCAGGCGGTAAGAAGGCCGGCTGGGTGCACAGATGGTGAGGCCGGCCGGGTGTACAGATGGTGAGGCCGGCCGGGTGTACAGATGAGGAGGCCGGCCGGGTGTACAGATGAGGAGGCCGGCCGGGTGCACAGATGCGGAGGCCGGCCGGGTGCACAGATGCGGAGGCCGGCCGGGTGCACAGATGCGGAGGCCGGCCGGGTGTACAGATATGGAGGCCGGCCGGGTGTACAGATATGGAGGCCGGCCGGGTGTACAGATATGGAGGCCGGCCGGGTGCACAGATGCGGAGGCTGGCCGGGTGCACAGATGCGGAGGCTGGCCGGGTGCACAGATATGGAGGCTGGCCGGGTGCACAGATATGGAGGCTGGCCGGGTGTACAGATGAGGAGGCTGGCTGGGTGTACAGATATGGAGGCCGGCCGGGTGTACAGATGTGGAGGCTGGCTGGGTACAGATGGGGAGGCCGGCCGGGTGCACAGATATGGAGGCTGGCCGGGTGCACAGATGCGGAGGCTGGCTGGGTGCACAGATGCGGAGGCTGGCCGGGTGTACAGATGCGGAGGCTGGCTGGGTACAGATACGGAGGCTGGCCGGGTGTACAGATACGGAGGCTGGCCGGGTGCACAGATGCGGAGGCTGGCCGGGTGCACAGATACGGAGGCTGGCCGGGTGTACAGATGCGGAGGCTGGCCGGGTGTACAGATGCGGAGGCTGGCCGGGTGTACAGATGCGGAGGCTGGCCGGGTGCACAGATGCGGAGGCTGGCCGGGTGCACAGATGCGGAGGCTGGCTGGGTACAGATGTAGAGGCTGGCCGGGTGTACAGATATGGAGGCTGGCTGGGTACAGATGTGGAGGCTGGCCGGGTGTACAGATGAGGAGGCTGGCTGGGTGTACAGATATGGAGGCCGGCCGGGTGTACAGATGTGGAGGCCGGCCGGGTGTACAGATGCAGAGGCCGGCCGGGTGTACAGATGCGGAGGCTGGCTGGGTACAGATGGGGAGGCCGGCCGGGTGCACAGATATGGAGGCTGGCCGGGTGTACAGATATGGAGGCTGGCCGGGTGTACAGATGCGGAGGCTGCCTGGTTTGGTTCGAGGGGATTATGCTCCGGTATATTTTAATTAAACCATCTACAAACCGATTTCTTAAAGATGCCAACTCCCCTCGCACCCATGCCCACGCGGGGCCGAGCGATGCATTAACAACCAGAGGGCGTCGTGTGGGGGCTGCTCGCCGTCGGCCTCCCAAGCGCATCCATCCTGAGATGCCACCAGGACGCGACGCGAGGGCATCGTCAGCCGGGACTTGATTGATGGTGCAGTTCCCACCGACGCAGGGGCGGGAAGCTTGCTCGTAATGGTGTGTAAGCCGCAGGGTCCTGGGGACGGTCGTAAAGACCAACGGAGCAGGCGCTCCTGGGGGGGCCTGGTGACCTGTCCGGGCCGTGCGATGAACCATCCCGCGTCCCAGGTAAAGACTGTCCCGTCGGAAGGTCCTGCCCTGAGCGCGGCCGGCCGGGGTGAGCGTGTCATCGCCTGAACATGATAAATATTGCTCACCGGGCGGAGCTGGTTAGAGAGGAGGCTGTGTGGACCGTGGGCTGAGGGATGGGTTCGCTCCCGTGCAGCCTGGCGGGTGCGGGCTCTGAACGGCTCCTGAGAAGGCCCCTCCGTTTCTAGGCCTTTGCTCTTTTTATTAAAATATATTTTTATGGACGTCAGAGCGGAAGGGAGAGGGAGAGAAACATCCATGATGAGAGAGAATCACGGATCGGCTGCCCCCTGCACGCCCCCCACGGGGGATCGAGCCCGCCCCCCGGGCACGTGCCCTGACCGGGAATCAGACCGTGACCTCCTGGTTCCGAGGTCGAGGCTCAGCCCCGGAGCCACGCTGGGCGGGCTCTCTGTCCCCTTTGTAAACTGTAAAGTCAGTGCTAGCGGCCATTCCCAGGGAGAAGCATCTTGGGCATTTGTTCCTAAATCACTCATTTTTTTTGAGGTTTTACAACAGCAAAAGGGATGAAAACTTCAGAAAAACTGAGTCAGCCAAGGGCGGTCCAGCCAGGTCGTCGCTGTGTCCTCAGAACGTGGAAATGGCCCGGTGGCTCTGTCACAGCACAGCTTGTTCCTTTCTGCCCATTTCAGGGGAGGAGGGGGTGGGCTCAGGAGGGGTGCAGGGCATGACAGCAGGTCTGGGCATGGTGTGTGAGTCCGACCGGTGCCTGCAAGCTAAAGAGGTTCTAGAAGGTTCTGTCCCTCCCTCTCCCCCTCCCCTGCGCTGCTGGAAAGAGCTGGCCGACACCCCTTGCAGCCCTGGCGCCCTGTAATGCCGTGGGTAATTGTTTAATCCAAAAGTCTCGTTTTCCCCACCCATAAAACCAGTAAAACCTCCAAATGGATTAAGTACGAGAACTCATTTAATTGCTTAGGTCATTGCTATGTCCCCTTCTGAGGGGCAGAGGAGCGGAAGGAAGCTGAGGGGACCAAACACTAAACATTTGAAAAAAGGAAGGAAGGAAGAAGGAGAGAGGCAATTTGGATTTGTAGTTGCCTGTGAATACTTGATGTTTTTGAAACATTTCCAGATTTCCTTTACCGGAGAGACAGGAAAATCACCCAGAGGGAAGAGGGCTTTTTCCCTTCCTTTTGTCCTGAAGTCAGTCCTGAAATCCTGGAGTGACCGAGCACCTTCAGAAAAGTGCCCGAGGGGCCTCGAAGAACAAGAACCAGGTAAAAACAGACAACAGGGAAGCTGCCCAGAAAGGCAGCGGGTCCTGGGAGGAGAACAGACTTGGGGTTGCCGGCACGCAATGCGATATCCAGATGATGGGTCTGTCACGGAACTGTACGCTTGAAACCTATATAATTTTATTAACCGGTGTCCCCCCAATACATTTAGTTAAAGTAAAATAAAAAAGATTACGGAAGGAAAAAAAACCAGCGAAAACAAAACAAAACAAAAAAACAACAACAACGGGTAAAAACGAAACAAAATGGAAATAACAGAACTTCTGGCCACAGATAAGAATCCTGTAATTAACCGCGACACAGCGTGTCGGTGTTTTCTTAAGTAGGAAAGCACATCCAGGAAGGCAGGCAGGACGTGCGCCCCCTCCCCACCCAGCCCGGGGCCTGGGGGTGGGAGGGGGCCTTGGGGGGCAGGGGCTCTGGGGGTGTCAGGAGCCCGGGCCAGCCCAGCCGAGTCCCCGCTGGAGCCGGGCCAGCACCACGGCCGCAGGCTCCGTCGGTACCAGGAAATGGGTTTTGCGTGACATGGGAAGGAACTAACCCTAGAGAGGCAGAATTCAAAAACCTGCAGAATTCCAAATTCTGTTCTAAATACAGGAACCACACTTCCTGGGATTCTCTGTTCGGGACTGCGCTGAGTCGGTACGTGGTTGCTGGTCCCCTGCCTTCCTTTCTGATTTCCTTCCTTCGGGAAATGTTTGCGGCCTTCGCGGAGGTCGCGGGGGAGGCTGGTCCCACAGGCACACGTCCAGGTGGGAGGAGGAGGGTGGGTCAGAGAGGGACCTGACCTGGGCTTTGCGGGGGTGCGGGGGGGTGCGGGCTGGGCTGCCATCGGAGGGTGAGCAGGAGTTCCAGGGTCCAGCCGGCCGGTGGTGCTGGGGGAGGCAGCTGGACACACAGACAGACAGACAGACGTGGAGACACCGGGATAAGCCTGGAGGGCAGAGGCGGCTCTGGGGGCGGTTTCATTTTCCCCTTCATCCCCCTGTGATCCTTTTTAAAAACATATTTTTTTAAAAAAATATATTTTATTGATTTTCTACAGAGAGGAAGGGAGAGGGATAGAGAGCTAGAAACATCGATGAAAGAGAAACATCGATCAGCTGCCTCCTGCACACCCCCCACTGGGGATGTGCCCGCAACCAAGGTCCATGCCCTTGACCGGAATCGAACCCGGGACCCTTCAGTCCGCAGGCCGACGCTCCATCCACTGAGCCAAACCGGTTTCGGCCATATTTTTATTGATGTCAGAGAGGAAGGGAGAGGGAAAGAGAGAGAGAGAAACATCAAGGATGAGAGAGAATTACGGGTCGGCTGCCCCTTGCACGCCCCACACTGGGGATGGAGCCTGCAACCGGGGCCTGTGCCCTGACCGGGAATCGAACCCTGACCTGGTTCACGGGTCGACGCTCAACCACTGAGCCATACTGGCCGGGCCCTCCTGCGCTACTTGATGGGAGGGCCCGGCCAGTGTGGCTCAATGCGAATGTCGCATTTACAGCCAAGCCCAGCGGCTGACCGGGGCGCAGAGCTTCGGTGGCCCAAGTCACAGGGTCAGTGACCGTGTGTGTCCCCCCTGGGCTGCCGGTGCCACCCTGTCAGGGTGTCCCTGTCTGTGGCGTGCAGCCCGTGGGGGGGGGGCGGTGGGAGGCTGTGAAATAAAACAGTGTTGACAAGTCTTCCGACCGGCGGCGTCTGAGGGCAGGCACCGCTGCCCCTGTCAGTGGAGCGGCCGCTGATGTCTGCGTCGGGGGTACCGGACACGTGCGGACCGTTGTTCGCCCGCGGTTTGGACACGTGAGCCTCGTGTCTACGCACGTCCCCTCCCTCCGCCGTCCGGAAGGACACGGGGCCGGGCATCTCCGCGGCTCGCCACCTTCGCGCGCTTCCGGACTCACGCCAACGTGGGCGGGAGGGGACCCACGGGGGACAGGGCCGCCCTGCTGCTTCGGGCCGCCACGCGGGCTCGGGGCGCTGGGCGCTGTCGCTTCTTCCCGCTCGCTTCCCTGCGCGCGTGGAGGAGAAGTCGTGGGACGACGGCCGCTGGAGTCTCCTCCTCCTCCTCCTCTGTGGTCGGGCAGCGCAGGAGCCCAGACGGCCCCTCGTCTGAAAAGGGTCCCCTCTGCCTGGCGCTCAGGGCCTGTGGGTGCAGCCGTCAGAGCCTCCACCGCACGCTCAGAGTCAGGACCGAAGGGACCGCACCCGTGGGCTCCTGTGACCCGTGGACTGGGGGATGGCCTGCTGTGGGGGGGAGAGGCGAGGGTCTGGGTGGGGATGGGGGCCTGTAGATGCCCGGCCAGCTCTCCCTCCTGCGCTAAGTCCGGGGGAGGCGGGGCGTGGCCTGGAGTCCCCGCGTCGGTTTCCCCGTCTGTGAAATGGGGTGCTGACGGCGCGTTCCGCTGAGACGGCCACGGTGTATCAACAGCACAGCCCACGGCGTGCTCAGCCCGGTGTCTGTCACTTGAGTTGTCACTCGGCGGCCCGAGCCCTTCCGTTCGCTTCTCCCCTCGTTAACGTAGAAACGATTAGTGGGCAGCCCCCCCCCCCCGGGCCAGGCACAGCAGCACACGGGCCTGAGCGGGAGGCCTGGTGCCGACGGTTTGAGCGAAGGGTGGGGCGTCAGGGACCCTGCTCGTGGTGATGGTTTGAGACTCGGCACCCCAGGTCGAGAAGGCGAGGGAAGGGGGTGCCTTCGTCTCCTCCCGCGCTGCCTCCGTGGGCTCCCCGTCCCATGTCTGTGGGGGAGACAGCCGCTCGGTGCCTAAAGGGACTCCCGAGGGGTGGGGTGCGGGCTGGACAGCTGGACCCCGCGCCAGGCCAGCGACGGGTGGAGGTTGGATGGGCCCTTGATGTTCTATCCGTGACATCCCGAGTTCCCCGGGTCCGCGCTTCAGGCCAACCAGGAAGAGCCTGCCGGTGGCGCAGGCTGGGCACCCCGGTCCCGGACAAAGCCCGGATGAGGCGGCGCATCGCCAGGAAGGGGAGATCCGGCTGCGCCCGAGGATCCGGCTTCAGGAAGGGCTTGCTCCAGGGCAGGAAGGAGCTGGGCCTCTTCCCGGGGAGGGCCGTGGGGTCAGCCGTCGGATAACAGAGCGGAGCAGCTGTGGCTGTCACAACACTCGTTCTCCCGGAAAAGCCGGGGGCGAGCGTGCGGCAGGTCCGTCTCGCCGTGGGGACGGCGGCCACCTGGCGGGGGCAGTGTTGGCGCATCCGGTTCTGGGGTCAGCGGAGGTCAGAGCGGCGATTCCGACGACGCCCTGGGTCTTCGGGGGAAGGGCCCGTGATGCGCGTTGCTCATGTGAGCACGCTTTCCGGAACGCCGGCGTGTAGAACCACTGGTCTAACTTGGCCACGTCCACTGTAGGTGGAGGAGCACGTGGGTCAGCGTTCGTCACGTCACAGAACCCCCCGGAACTCGGGAGCCACCGTTAGCCATGTCTCGCGTGTGCGCAGGGATCGGCTGCGCCAGGCCGTGTCTCTCGCCCCCTCCCGGCCGCGCTGCCGCCCTTCCTTCCCGTGGCGACGGCGAAGGTGTCGGGCGGGCGACAGGTCCTCCCGCCCGGGCTTGGACTGGCGTGTGGTCACTCCTGCTGCGTCCTACACGCCAAGCGAGTCTCCGAACTCAGCGCGTGGGGCTGGGGGCGGGAAAGCGTACCCACACCTTCAGGTGGAGGAACGGCACCGTCACCCGTGTGGTGAGGGGTGTGGGTACACGGAGGGTCACCCCTGGGAGCAGTCGGCAGTCTGCACTAAACAGGACTAGACTTGCCCTGGCCGGTGTGGCCGAGTGGACGGCGTGTCGGCCTACGGACGGAAGGGTCCCGTGTTCGATTCTGGCCAAGGGCACAGGCCCGGGTTGCGGGCTCCGTCCCCAGTGTGGGGCGTGCAGGAGGCAGCCGATCAGTTCTCATCGTTGATGTTTCTATCTCTCCCTCTCCCTCTCCCTTCCTCTCAGAAATCAAGAAAAATATACATAAAGACTTAGCGCTAGACGGCTGCGTAGCAAACACGTAGCTGTGGGCCGGGCTGTGTGTGTGGAAGAGCCAACTCGTATTCCGATGGTCCGGACGCCCTTCCAAACGCCTCGCACGAGCTGGTGCACTTAACGCTCACCACAGCGCGGCCAGGAGTCTCGGGGTTACTCCCACTTCACGTCCAAGGAACGGGAGGAGGGAGGTTGAGCCACCTGCTCAGGTCACCGCCGGCACCTGGCCCAGGGCCGAGCTCCCGTGCAGTGTGCGACCTGCGTCTTTTGCGAATACAGAGGCCCTCTCACGGACGTGACGTGTCTGCGGTCCCTAAGTGGACACGCCGTTAGCATCCTCGCCCACGGGACGGCCCCCGGTGTCCTTCCCGCCGCGGCAGGCCAGTGAGTGTCCGTCCACGGGGCAGCTTCGTTCTGTTGATGGACTAGACCTTGGGATCAAAAGCATTCAGCTCCAGCTAGAAACTGAACCCGAGGCCCCGGCTGGTGTGGCTCAGTGGATAGAGCGTCGGCCTGCGGACAGAAGGGTCCTGGGTTCGATTCTGGTCAAGGGCACATGCCCGGGTTGTTGCGGGCTTGATCCCCAGTAAGGGGTGAGCAGGAGGCAGCTGATTCTCTCTCATCATTTATGTTTCTCTCTCTCTCTCTCCCTCTCTCTTCCTCTCTGAAGTCAATAAAAATATATTTAAAAAAAGAGAAGAAACGGAACCTGATCATCTATGATTGTTTGGGCTGAACCCTCCAGTCCCGACAGCTCTCTCAGCCTCAGCGGCGCTCTTAGGAGGTCGTGGAGCTGAATGGGGACACTGACCCCTCCTCCGCTCGTGGATTGATATTCTGTGGGAACATGCACGTCCACACCCACGGATTGATATTCTGTGGGAACATGCATTCCACACCCACGGATTGGTATTCCGTGGGAACATGCATTCCATACACACGGATTGATATTCCGTGGGAACATGCATTCCACACCCACGGATTGATATTCTGTGGGAACATGCACGTCCACACCCACAGCCCGGAGAGAGGCGTCCACGGTGAGACAGGCCGATCCGAGGGCGGCTTCGCGTTTCAGTAAAGGTTAATTAAGAGCCATCCATTTCCCCCTTAAAACATTAGCGAGCGATGATGTTCTTAGCCATCGCTTCCTCTCTGCTCCCAGAGGGCAGACGTGAATGTCCCGCCTCCACGGAGCGATTCGCGTAAATCCATCCGGATTGCTTCTCAAGTCGCACACGCCTCTCTTCTGCCGTGTCAGCTTACGGCTGCGATACTTCAGTACGTGTTTCCCGGGGTGACACTGGACGGCCTATGGGGCTGACACGGGGGGGCATTCGGTTACCCAGCCTGCGGTGGGGTTCTGGGCTCTCGGTTACGGCTTTGTTATAAATGGCTCGCTAATGACGCCGGGTGCAGAGGTTAATGGGGGGCCTCCCGGCCAGGGAATTGAACGCTTGCTATTCTGGGAGCCGCGATCCGATCTCGCACGGGGGAGGCAGGTTCCCACGGTGGCCGTCGGCGGCCACAGGCCCCGCATTGAGCCAGGCCGGCAGCAATCGCCTGCGATCTCACGGAAACTTACACCCGGTGCGGAGGGTTCACACCTGAGCAGGAGCGCCGGGGGGCCTGTCTGCCCCGAGTCCGCTGGCACCGACCGTGGTGAGGGGCGGGCGCATGCGTGGCTCGTTTTTAAAGGCAGGACAGCCGAGTGTCGGGTGTCTGAGGGACTGTTTCGGGGTCACCTGTGGCGTGTGGGAAAGGCCAGGCCAGGGACGGAGTGGCCATCCATCTTCGCTCAGTGCGGGCCGTTAATCTGATGTTTCTTCACGGAGGGGCGTGGGGTAAGAGCTGTCCATATTGTAGGGCCCTTTTGGAAGAATTCCTAGTGGGCATCCCTTTGGCCCTTAGACAGATCCCGGCCCTGACTCTGCCCATCCCAGCCCTGCGGAGCCTGGCCCTGCCTCCTCCTGCCGCCAGGCCTCACGCCCGCCTGCCCCACCGCCCCGGGTTGGCCTCATGTGGGCGGGGCTCTGATCTCCAGATTCTCTCTCCTGGGGTCTTTGCTTGTCAGGTCCCCGCGTGGCTTATTATTATTATTATTATTTTTAAAATATATTTTATTGATTTTTTTTACAGAGAGGAAGGGAGAGAGATAGAGAGTTAGAAACATGGATGAGAGAGAAACATCGATCAGCTGCCTCCTGTACACCTCCTACTGGGGATGTGCCCGCAACCAAGGTACCTGCCCTCGACCGGAATCGAACCTGGGACCCTTCAGTCTGCAGGCCGATGCTCTATCCCAGCCGTGGGCAAACTACGGCCCGCGGGCCGGATCCGGCCCGTTTGGCTGTTCTATCCGGCCCGCGGAGCCGAAAGAGCCGAGGGTTCTCTTGCTCTCCCCTCCGCTCCTTTACTTTGAATTTATATTAGTTCACACAAACACTCCATCCATGCTTTTGTTCCGGCCCTCCGGTCCAGTTTAAGAACCCATTGTGGCCCTCGAGTCAAAAAGTTTGCCCACCCCTGCTCTATCCACTGAGCCACACCGGTTAGGGCTTATTATTATTTTTCTAATTAAAAATGTGTTTTTATTGATTTCAGAGAGGAAGGGAGAAGGAGAGAGAGAGAGAGAAAAACATCGATGATGAGAGAGAGTCACGGATCGGCCGCCTCCTGCACGCCCCACACTGGGGATGGAGCCCGCCACCCGGACCTGGGCCCTGACCGGGAATCGAACCGTGACCTCCTGGTTCACAGGTCGGGGCTCAACCGCTGAGCCAGGCCAGCCAGGCCCAAATATTAATTTTTTATGACATCACCCCCCCCCTCATCTTGTATGGGCTCCAGGCCCCAGAGCTGGGTGCCCACCTCGCGGTGCCCACCCTCCACCCGCGCCGTTGCCACCACCAGCGTCTCCGTCCCCCTGGGCTTGTGTATTTGCTTGGCTTGGCTTGAGAATCCTGTGTCCTGGGTTGGGTATGTTTTGCCCATCCTGCCGGGTCACGAATTGCACATTCTTGTCCTGGAGCAGCAGAGACCATGTTTTCTTTAAAAAGAAATTAATGAGGCCCTCCACGCCCGACACGGGCTGGGAACTCGCTCCCCACCGGGATCCTGGCGGGCGGGAGCCTTGGGCCTGCCCTTTTGTGTCTTTGGTTTGGAAGGATTGTTTGTCCCGAGAGAGGGGTCAGCGGGGTGGACAAGTGGGAGGCGGAGATTGGAGCCTGGACGCGCCTCTGACTCCTCGGGGTGCAGGCAGCGGGGCCTGGGATGCCCCCGTTCCGGGACAGCTTGCTCCCACAGCCCCCTCTCCGCCCCCTCCGCTCTTCTCAGAACTGCCTGACCCCTGACTCAGCCCTCCCGAGCCAGCGTTTCTCAAGCTGGCTCCTTGAGCCTCGGGGAGAAGTTCACGGCGGGGTCTGTTTTGGAAATGCTGTGTATCTGTTCCTCTCCTGTGGGCTCACAGGGCTCAGGAGCTGATTGAAGGCCCCGAACAGTCCTGCTGTGAAGACGTCTGTCTGACCCTAGCCCAGGGGTGGGCAAACGTTTTGACTCGAGGGCCACCATGGGTTCTTAAACTGGACCGGAGGGCCGGAACAAAAGCATGGATGGAGTGTTTGTGTGAACTAATATAAATTCAAAGTAAAGGAGCGGAGGGGAGAGCAAGAGAACCCTCCGCTCTTTCGGCTCCGTGGGCCGGATAGAACAGCCGAAGGGGCCGGATCCGGCCCGCTGGTCGTAGTTTGCCCACAGCTGCCCTAGCTGGTGTGGCTCAGTGGATAGAGCATCGGCCTGTGGACTGAAGGGTCCCAGGTTCGATTCCGGTCAAGGGCATGTACCTTGGTTGTGGGCACATCCCCAGTGGGAGGTGTGCAGGAGGCAGCTGATCGATGCTTCTCTCTCATCCATGTTTCTAACTCTCTATCCCTCTCCCTTCCTCTCTGTACAAAAATCAATAAAATATATTAAAAAAAAGAAGAAAAAAAAAGAAGTCTGTCTGTCTGCCCCGGCTGGTGTGGCTCAGTGGCTAGAGCGCCGGTCTGCGGACTGCAGGGTCCCGGATTCGATTCCGGTCAAGGGCCCAGGCCCAGGGCTGCAGGCTCCGTCCCCAGCAGAGGGCGTGCAGGAGGCAGCCGACCCATGATTCTCTCTCATCTCCCTCTGATGTTTCTCTCTCTCTCCCTCTCCCTTCCTCTCTGACATCAATAAAAATGTATTTTAAAATACTTTTTTTTTTAAAAATTCCGTGTTCCGTTCGTTCCACCGTTTTTCCAGTAGTTTAAGCACAGAACCCCCCGTCGGCAGCAGGGCATGCTGGGGGAAGCCCGCTTAGGAGACGCCGTGTGACTGATGCTCGGTCCACGTGCCTTGTTAAGGCGCAGGCCTTGCCGTGGGCCCGGCGGGCAGCCTCTGCCAGCGACGTCCGACGGCTGAGCCCGCCAGCCCGCAGGTGGAGTTCCATCCACCTTCTCTGGAAGCGGCAGGATGGGGAGAGGGTGTGTGGACAGTCGGGGGCCGCGTCCATCACGCTCAGGCCAGGGCACGAAGGGAAATCAGTGCGGCCGGATCTCCCATTTCTTTTTCTTTTTTTAATATATTTTATTGATATTTTACAGAGAGGAAGGGAGAGGGATAGAGAGCTAGAACCATCGATGAGAGAGAAACATCGATCAGCTGCCTCCTGCACACCTCCCACTGGGGATGTGCCCACAACCAAGGTATGTGCCCTTGACCGGAATTAAACCCGGGACCCTTCAGTCCGCAGGCTGACGCTCTATCCACTGAGCCACACCGGTCAGGGCAGGATCTCCCATTTCTGACGCCGTCTCAAATGCTCTTGGCCTTCACTGACGATGGACAATTGCCTCGCCGGGGCAGCCATTGCTGGTGCTGGTATCACGAATGTTACCTGCCTTTCGGGTGGCGTGAAAGGTGTGTGGGCACGCTGCAAACGCTTTCGGTGCACGAATTGAGTGCGTTTACAAACGGGCAGGGAGGGTCTCCGGTCCCGATGGCGCCGGCGAGGAAACCAGAGCACAGAGAGGCTTCTGGCTTCCCCGCCGTCACACCGCTCGTGCGTGGCCGTCTACTGCTCCTGGAAACTGAGAAGGCTTGGCGTTTTTTGTTTTTTTAAATATATTTTATTTTATTGATTTTAGAGAGAGAGCAAGGGAAGGGGAGAGAGAGAGAGAAACGTGGATGAGGGAGAAACGTCCATCGGCTGCCTCCTGCACGCCCCCTGCTGGCGATCGAGCCCACAACCCGGGCGTTGAACTGGTCACCTTTCGGTTCACCGGTCGATGTGCAACCACTGAGCCACACGGGCCAGGCCGCCTTTGTGTGTGTGTGTGTTTTTTGTTTTGTTTTTTTTTACTACATCTACAAAGATGTATCATCGGGGCAACAATACATCTTATAACCACAAGATTTTATAAATAGACTTGAAAGACTCGTGTTTCTCCCAGGGTGATGTGCGGGAACAGCGATTTCAGGGTCAGAAGAGTGGTGTGCGTGTCACAGGGGCCGCTGCGCGCTGGGTCTAGTTCAGCCGTGGGCAAACTACGGCCCGTTCGGCCGTTCTATCCGGCCCGCGGAGCCGAAAGAGCGGAGGGTTCTCTTGCTCTCCCCTCCGCTCCTTTACTTTGAATTTATATTCGTTCACACAAACACTCCATCCATGCTTTTGTTCCGGCCCTCCGGTCCAGTTTAAGAACCCATGGTGGCCCTCGAGTCAAAAAGTTTGCCCACCCCTGTCATAACCCCTGCATCCTGCCTGGCTAAGAAAGCTGGGGTCCAGGGAGGAGGCCGCGAGGAAAGCGTGTGCTCTCCGCCGGCTCCCCGCCGACGTGCTCCTTCCTGGGTGTTCGGTCGACGTCAGGCGCTGATGTTTCCGTTCGTCTCTCAAGTTCACAGTCGCCGGCTGAGCCTGAATCTGGGAAAGACTCCAAATCCCGGGACTGAGGGCTCCAGGAGCTCAGCCGGGTCCGGAGGCGGAGGGGGCTTGAAGGGTGGGCAAAACGCCAGGTGTCTGACGTGGGGCGGGTGCGGCTTGGTGTTGGGGCCACGTTTGCTGGCCCAGACTGAACCCCAAAGCCAGCCCCAAGGCCCCCAAACCTCCCTGTATCCTGTATGCTTTTCTGTGACTTGTTTGTGACCCCGTGGGCTGGGGCTGAGACCCAGACGTGCCCTCCTCGCAAGAGGCCCCTGGGTTATTGCTGTCACCGCGCGATGGAATAAAACCTCTTTTCTTGCCCGGCCGGCGTGGCTCAGCGGTTGAGCATCGACCTAGGAACCAGGAGGTCACGGTTCCATTCCCGGTCAGGGCACAGGCCCGGGTTGCGGGCACGATCCCCCGTGGGGGGCGTGCAGGAGGCAGCCGATCCGTGATTCTCTCTCATCATGGATGTTTCTCTCTCTCTCTCCCTCTCCCTTCCTCTCTGACATCGATAAAAATATTTTTAAAAAGAACAAACAAGGAAACCTCTTTTCTTTGCCGTTTAGGTGATCTGACGCCTTAAGGATTGGCCTGCCCCGAAGAGGAGACATTCCACAGGAGCACGGGATGTAGAAGGGGACCCCATGGATGGCGTGCCGGCCCGGCCCCCCGAGAAGACCATGATCCCGGCTGATCTCATGGGCGTTGCCGCGTTCTCCAGCGAGGCCTCCCCCACTTCCTTCCGTGCCCGGGGGAGACCTGGGGGACAGCAGGGCTGCCCCCGAGCGTGAGGCCGCGGCTCCAGCAGAGCATGACCCTGGGAGGTCACGTCCTCCCGCTTTTCCGTGGAACCAGAGAGCGCCCTTCCCCGTGCTCCGGGGCTGTGGCGCCTGCTCCCTTTCACACCCGGTGCCTTCTGACGGCCTCCTGTGCCCGCCAGACGCCCTTCCAGCTGCCCGCCCGCCGCATGCCCCCGGCTCCTCGCCCATGGCTGGGGCCGGCCGGCCGCGGGCGCGACCATGAGGCACTGCATTGACCGCGGCGTCCAGTTGTCACCTGACGACACACCCCAGCCGCGGCTTGGCGGCCGAGCGGGCCCCCCCCACGGTCCTCCGGAGGGCTCCGCGCGCCCAGGAGACCCCGGTGCCACGTCCCGCGTGGACGGGAAGCAGATGAACTTGCTGGCCGTGCTGGAGGGGAGGCCGGACGGGAGCGAGAGCTGGGGCGGGTGCTGGCGCTTGGGGAAGGGGCGGCGATGCAGCCTGGCGTTCGGGTTGGTCATCATGACCTTGGTGATGGCCTCGTACATCCTCTCGGGGGCCCGCCAAGAGCTCCTGCTCGCCTCGCCCTTCCGCTACGGAGCCTTCCCCGGCAGCCCCAGCCCGCTGGACGGCGAGAGCCCCAGCCACGCGAAGGAGCAGCACCCCCCGCCGCCTGCAGGCAACCTCTCCTCGGCGAAGGACGCCCCGGGCCTGAGGTTGGTCATCGACAGCATCGCGGCCAGGATCGCGTTCACGGCCAGGCAGCTCCCGGGCACAGACGACCTCCGGAGGCAGGAACCCCACGTGAGTAGCCTCCCGCTAGACCAGGGGTGGGCAAACTTTTTGACGCGAGGGCCACCATGGGTTCTTAAACGGGACCGGAGGGCCGGAACAAAAGCATGGATGGAGTGTTTGTGTGAACTAATATAAATTCAAAGTAAAGGAGTGGAGGGGAGAGCAAGAGAACCGGATAGAACAGCCGGATCTGGCCCGCTGGCCGTAGTTTGCCCAAGGCTGAGCTAGACTCTGTCGATGGGCGGGTTGTGAAAAACAGATGCTTCTCTGTCAGCATCTTTAGGGGAAATTTCTCCAGGTGACAGGGATCACGGACGCCTGTGGCCCAGGGTGCGCAGGAGAGGTGTCGGTCACAATGCTACCTGAGAAGGGACATTCCGATGCTAAACGGTGCAGCTAGACACGCTGAAGGAGGATTGACAGGGGGTTGCGGTGATTTCAGCTGCTTTTATTTTATTTATAGACTAGAGCAGGGGTGGGCAAACGTTTTGACTCGAGGGCCACAATGGGTTCTTAAACGGGACCGGAGGGCCGGAACAAAAGCATGGATGGAGTGTTTGTGTGAACTAATATAAATTCAAAGGAAAGGAGCGGAGGGGAGAGCAAGAGAACCCTCCGCTCTTTCGGCTCCGCAGGCCGGATAGAACAGCCGAACGGGCCGGATCCGGCCCGCGGGCCGTAGTTTGCCCACGGCTGGACTGGAGGCCCGGTGTACAAAATTCGTGCACTCGAGGCGGGGGGCGGGGGGTGGTCCCTCAGCCCGGATTGCGAGAGGGCACAGGCCAGGCCAAGGGACCCCACCAGTGCATGATTGGGGCCAGGGAGAGACGCACGAGGTGGGCCAGCCAGGGAGGGACCGCGGGAGGGCTCCAGGGCATGTCCGGCCCATCTTGCTCAGTCTCAATCGGCCGGACCCCAGCAGCAAGCTAACCTACTGGTCAGAGCGTCTGCCCCCTGGTGGTCAGTGCACGTCATAGCGACTGGTCGACTGTCAGCCCCCTGGTGATCAGTATACGTCATAGCGAGCGGTTGAGCGGCTTAGCATATCATTAGCATATTGTGCTTTGATTGGTTGAATGGCCGACCGGACAACCGGACACTTAGCATATTAGGTTTTCATTATATAGGACTAGAGGCCCAGTACATGAAATTCATGCACTTGGGGGAGGGTCCCTCAGCCCGGCTTACGCCCTCTGGCAGTCTGGGAGTCCTCGGCGGCTATCCAGCCGACAGCTTAGTTGGACACAGTCAGACATTCTTATCGCTGCTGCGGAGACGGGAGAAGCTCCAGCCACCGCCGCTGCGCTCACCAGCCGTGAGCCCGGCTTCTGGCTGAGTGGCGCTCCCCGAGTGGGAGCACACTGAGCACCAGGGGCAGCTCCTGCGTTGAGTGTCTGACCCCTGGTGGTCATAGCGACCGGTCGTTCTGCCGTTCAGTCAATTTGCACATTAGCCTTTTACTATATAGGATAGGATATATTTTTATAAGAAATATTTTTTATTGATTTCAGAGAGGAAGGGAGAAACATCGTGATGAGAGAGAATCATGGAGCGGCTGCCTTCTGCAGGCCCCACCCTGGGGATCAAGCCCACAACCTAGGCCCTGACCGGGAATCGAACCCTGACCTCCTGGGTCATAGGTTGACGCTCAACCACGTCAGCCAGGTTTTAGCTGCTTTTTAGGTCTCCCTCATCCTGTTTTCATTCTGTCCTAATTAGTATTTTTGTCTCCATTCAATATAGAACCAGTGAAAAGGTCCCCACTGTTTAGTTGGCCATGTGTGTGCGTGTGTGTGCGTATGTGTGCCTGTGTGTGTGTGCGTGTATGTGTGTGTGCGCACGCGTGTGCGTGTGTGTGTGAGAGATAAATCATGCGAGAGTGACTCCTGATCAGACTTCCATCTTCATTCTCTTCAGAGGGTTTTTACTTTTTAATTTTGGGCCCAGAAGGAGCAGGGCCTGTGGCTCCCACCGGTTTTTTAGCCCCTGACAGAGAGCACCTCCCACTGCACGCGCGTCCCATCCGGGCAGGACCACGCGTGGTTAGAGATCGTCCCTCCGCGTGTCCCCCTCCCTCTCTCGCCGCAGATGTTCGCCGTCGTCCCCAGGAAGTTTCTCCCGACCAGCAGGAGCCCATGCTGGTACGAGGCGTTCTCGGGGCGCAACACCTCGGACCCCTACCTGACCAACTCCTACGCGCTCTACTCCAAGCGCTTCCGCGCCACCTTCGACGCGCTGCGCAAGGCCTTCTGGGGACAGCTGGCCCACGTGGCCGGCCGCCCCTACCGCCTGCGCTGCCTGCCGCGCTTCTACATCATCGGGCAGCCCAAGTGCGGCACCACCGACCTGTACGACCGCCTGCGGCTGCACCCCGAGGTCAGGTTCTCCGCCATCAAGGAGCCGCACTGGTGGACGCGCAAGCGGTTCGGTGCGTGAGTGCATGGTCCCCCCAGCGGGGAGGGGCCCTGGGGTGGCCGGGGCTCCTGCCTCCATCACTCACCTTTTCTTTTCTTTTCTTTTCTTTTCTTTTCTTTTCTTTTCTTTTCTTTTCTTTTCTTTTTTTAAATTTATGTTTATTGGTTTCAGAGAGGAAGGGAGAGGGGGAGAGAGAGAGAGAAACATCAGTGATGAAAGAGCATCATTGAGCAGCCGCCTCCTGCACGCCTCACACCGGGGATCGAGCCCGCAACCCGGGCATGTGCTCTGACCAGGAATTGAACCGTGACCTCCTGGTTCATAGGTCGATGCTCAACCACTGAGCCGTGCGGCTAGGCTCACCACGCCTTCTGCTCTCTGAGGCCCCTGGGGCGGGTGGGAGCGAGACAGCCTGCTCTGGGCCAGGCACTGGGCGGGGCTCCCGGGCGCAGACGCAGAGTCAGATCCTTCCCTTGTCCGAGGTCCCGGGGAAACGTCCAGGAACCGGCCCCAGCCACCCGGGGAGCTACTGAGTGCCCTGGTGGGCAGGGCCCGGGGACGGCGCAGAGCGGGCAGCTCTCCTGGTCCCAAGGAGCCTGAGGGCAGGCGCGGGTGGACATTTGTCGGGGGCTGTCCCCTCCCGCCCTGATCTGTCCCCTCCCGCCCTGACCTGGCCCCTCCCGCCCTGACCTGTCCCCTCCCGCCCTGACCTGGCCCCTCCCGCCCTGACCTGGCCCCTCCCGCTCTGACCTGTCCCCTCCCGCTCTGACCTGTCCTCTCCCGCCCTGACCTGTCCTCTCCCACTCTGACCTGACCCCTCCCGCCCTGACCTGGCCCCTCCTGCTCTGACCTCTCCCCTCCTGCCCTGACCTGTCCCCTCCCACTCTGACCTGGCCACTCCCGCCCTGACCTGGCCCTGCAGCCCCCACGCTGGGTGGAGACAGAGAAAGGCTGCCAGGGGCGGGGTCCTCCCTGGGGCTCAGCCTGGGGCTCTGGGCGCCCACTCAGCTGCTCTGAGCCTGGTGTCCTCACCCGTGGAATGAAGCCACATGGAGACGATTCTCGGTGCCCCTGTCTGGATGGGGATCGCAGTGCCCCTTCCCCACGGGTTGGCATGGCCTCGCCGTCCCTCCTGCTGTGGCTCCTGCCCCGCCCGGGGCCACCCTGCGCCGGGTCACTCTTTCCTCTCCTTGACCTTCTCCCTCTGCCAGGAGGCATGCGGTCACCGGAGCTGGGGATGACGAATGCCGGAGTCTGGGCGGGCCGAGGGCCGAGGGCCGGGGCCGGGGCCGAGGCGTTTTCCGGACGAGGGGCCAGGCTGCTCAGGAGGGAACCCTACGTCTTCCTGAGTGGAACCAAGTTGGGGCCAGCGACGAATGTGTTTCCTGACGAACGTCTGGCCGAACCCTTTGATGTCCCTCAGAGTGGACAGAAGTACAGATGTGTCTGGGGTGTGACAGTGGCGGGAGCCAGGGTGTCCCGTGGTGCTCATTGGGGGGTGCTCTGCCCCACAGCTCCCCCTTTCCCTCATGGAAAGAGCCGGGCCTCTGGATCCGGGGTCACCATCAGCCTCTTGTCTGTCCACGGGAGTGTCCCCTCCCCTGGACCTCAGCGGCTGCGGACGGGGCTGGTGTGTGGTCACCGTGCCTGCCCTCTGTCTCAGGCTGGGCCAGTGCGGCTGCATGTGGCCGATGCCAGGGTCACTGCTGAGCTCAAACTATGTGTCTGTCCAGGCACCATCCGTTTCCTTATTGTTTGGACAGACGGACAGGCTGCTGACTCACAGCACAGGGCAGAGCCCGAGATGAGGGTGCCCGTCCTGCAGGCCCTGCCGTCTCCCCTGGCGCTCACCTCACCCAGCCCAGACGCTGGCCCTCCCAGCAGACACGGTGACGGTTCTTGAAGGGTCTGGCCAGTGTGGCTCAGGGGTTGAGCATTGACCTATGAACCGAGAGGTTGCTGGTTTGATTCCCAGTCAGGGCACACGCCCGGGTTGCTGGCTTGATCCCCAGTTGGGGGCGTGCAGGAGGCAGCTGATCCATGATTGTCTCTCATCCTTGATGTTTCTCTCTCTCTCTCTCCCTCTCTCTCTCTCTCTCTCTCCCTCTCCCTCTCCCTCTCCCTTCCTCTCTGAAATCAAGCTCAGAGTGCCCACCCTGTCTGCCTGCCGCCCCTGCCAGCAGCCTCCTGGGCTGAGCCTGGCTGCGGACGCCGACCCAGGGCCTCCGTCCTTCCCTGTTGTCCCAGGAGCCAGCAGCCTGCCGGGCAGCGCTGTCCTCAGTAACTCCTGCCTCTGGTTCTCGCAGGCATCGTGCGCCTGAGGGACGGGCTGCGGGACCGCTACCCCGTGGAGGACTACCTGGACCTCTTCGACCTGGCGGCGCACCAGATCCACCAGGGCCTGCAGGCGGGCGCCGCGGGCGAGCTGGGCAGGAGGAGCAGGATCGTCATAGGTACGCCGCTCAGCCCTCGGCCACTCCTCCCGGGGCCTGCGGACAGGGCACGACCCCCGATGAGCGTGCGCTCCCCTCCCGCCGTCCTCTCACCCCGGGTGACGCGTTCTCGTCACCTGCACGGTGTCTATGAAGCAGGCAGGCTGGGGGTGTCCTAGGTCCCTGGAGACTCCAGTGCAGCTGGAGGGGCCAATTCTAAGTTGTCGTTTCTTTGTTCTTATTTTAATGAAGAGCACATGCCTGGCTTCTCTAAAGGATAAACCCGCCCGCGCCGCTGGACGGGGATCCAAGTGCAATTAAGCGATTAGCGCGCCTGTTGTAATCCCCGGCCAGGACCCGGGGAGACAGAGGCAGCCTCTGGAGCAGACCGGCCCGGGCGTCCTGGCCAGCGAATTGCTATTTAAAGAGCCGGCCCTTCTCACCCGGGTGCCTGAGAGGCCAGAGCGAGGAGGTGTGATGCGTGGCCATGGCTTTCGTGCGGGAGAAGGCGTTGTCGGGGGCATATCTGCTTGCTCTTTGCATTGGGTGCAGCTCAGGACATCTGTCCCCACGTCTTCCCTGACAGAGAGACACCGAATCACACATTTTGCTTAAATTGGCAGGTAACCAGTTTTTTTTTTTTTAATTTCCTAAGTCTGTTATATCTTGGATCTCCAAATTCAGTGCCTCTATTAGCAGTGACCAGGAGGAACTGTAACCGACCCTTTGAAAGATCAGTCTTTACTAAGGATGCTCTTGTCCAACCTGCCTAAGTCCCGGCTGTTTTGTTTTTAATTTTAGCTCTAACCCCAGTCCTGGGAGCCGCAGGACTGCTGAATGGGCTACTCACTATCCTCTCACAGCCCTGGGGTCCAAACTCCCCAGCCACACGTCTCATTACTATCTGACTGTGACTCCCACCTGCTGTGCCTCAGGGAAGAGCTCATGTTCTTATGCAAAAGCTAAAAATATGCCTGCCAGGGCCGGGGAAGGGAGGCTGAGCTAGCGAATGAAAAAGGGAAGCCTTGGCTTGGATTCCTGATGATATGTACGTCTTCGTTCGGAAGGGAAGAATAAGGGACAGATAGGCTGCCCCGTACTGACCCAGAGCAGAGCGTGGTGAGTTGTATGGTAGCGGAGGGGGCGGGGGGAGCTGGCGTCCAGCCCTGCTCGTGTACCATGTGCCGAGTGGGTCTTCGTGGTCCTGACCTCAGTCCGCACATCTGTAAAATGGGCTCGTTGGACCAGATCCGTTCTGGGCTCCTCCCGGCCCTGAACCGTGACGCGGCTCTGCCCCAGTTAGAGCCTGGCTAGGGCTAGAGGGTCTTCCTTTGTCTCAGCCTGTGGGAACCCCTTTCACGTCCCGCGTGGTTCAGGGTTCCGGTTCAGGGTTCGGGTTCTGGAGGAGGCCGCACACAAATGAAAGAAGACTAGAAAAATATTAATTTGGGAAATGGGGGCCCAGGCGGAAGCCCACCTCTAGTGGGAGGACTACCCTTTGCTTTGGCCTTGCCATCCCTTTTATTCAGGTTTGGGACACACCCATGGCCCGTAGGCAGGCAATCCCAGTAACAGGCAGACTATCTTATCAGTAAGGATTTACATGATTATCTGGTGGGGAAGTTGCTTCAGCTCCCATTGTCTCAATTAGATAGGGAGTGGTTGGCTCTGATCTTTCAGAGCTTCAAGGTTGACCAGCCTTCCAAGGTTCCTTGTCCACATCTTTCCATTAGTGAGACAATGATCGGTTTCCGGCATCAGCCCACAGTCAGGGGGCCTTTCCTCTGCGGTCCGGGCTGATGGCGGAGTCACGAAGACTTGAGTGGCCGTGTTCATTGGAGCTGGGGCTCTAGACACGTTGAAAGCTGCTGCCTCTGCCTCGGCCCCTGCTCTGCCCTGTCAGAGAGCACACGGGGCTCTGAGTGCTGACCCGTCGGTCTGGCTCCAGATCCGGTCTGAGAGAGGAGGGGTTACCTGTCCTGTTTCCCGGATCTGTCCCCAACGCCAAGTGCAGTGCCGAGCATCTGTTACACCAGCTGAACGCTTTCTGGATGGATGGGTGGGGTGGGTGAAGGATGGATAGATGGATGGGTGGGGATGGGTGAAGGATGGATGGGTGGGGATGGATAGGTGAAGGATGGATGGGTGGGGATGGGTGAAGGATGGATGGTTGGGGTGGGTGAAGGATGGATAGATGGATGGGTGGGGATGGGTGAAGGATGGATGGGTGGGGATGGATAGGTGAAGGATGGATGGGTGGGGATGGGTGAAGGATGGATGGTTGGGGTGGGTGAAGGATGGATAGATGGATGGGTGGGGATGGGTGAAGGATGGATGGGTGGGGATGGATGGGTGGGGTGGGTGAAGGATGGATAGATGGATGGATGGGTGGGGATGGGTGAAGGATGGATGGGTGGGGATGGATGGGTGGGGATGGGTGAAGGATGGATGGGTGGGGATGGATGGGTGGGAATGGATAGATGAAGGATGGATGGGTGGGGATGGATGGGTGGGGATGGATAGGTGAAGGATGGATGGGTGGGGATGGGTGAAGGATGGATGGGTGGGGTGGGTGAAGGATGGATAGATGGATGGATGGGTGGGGATGGGTGAAGGATGGATGGGTGGGGATGGATGGGTGGGGATGGATGGGTGAAGGATGGATGGGTGGGGATGGATAGGTGAAGGATGGATGGGTGGGGATGGGTGGGGATGGATGGGTGGGGATGGATGGGTGAAGGATGGATGGGTTGGGATGGATGGCTGAAGGATGGATGGGTGGGGATGGGTGGGGATGGATGGGTGGGGATGGATGGGTGGGAATGGGTGAAGGATGCATGGGTGGGGATGGATGGGTGGGTAGACAAGGCTTCTTGCTTGAGGAGCCAGCTCATTTGTGACATCTGACAGAATCTGCATTTTAGTCTAAGATACTTGCCTTGTCCTAATAGTCCCTTATTCACTGTGAGTGGAGCTTTCAAAGGACTCTGATTGACGTTTCTTTCTGTATTCTATGGCTTTCTCTAAAAACACACGCACACAGAAAAGCTCCCTGGGAAGGACTGAGGGGAGGCGGCTGTGGGGGGCTGAGGGGTGGGCGTGCTGGACCCCGAGCCCGAGACGGGGGTCCCGGGAGCTGGACCGGAGCCTGAGACGGGGGTCCCGGGAGCCTCCGAGAGCCGAGAACAGGCCCGTGGGGTTTCCCAGCGGAGTCGATGCCAACTGTATACGATTCCTAATGAGGATCAGCTCCCAGCACCCTCCATCCCTGACGGAAATCACCTCATCGTTCCCCGCGGGCCCTGCCATGCCGTGGAGCTGTGCACGGCGAGCAGCGTTCAACAGCCTGGAGTCGGGAGGCTGGTGCTGGTGGAGGTCTCGGCACGTCCTGGAGGGACGAGCCGCCGGAGGCACACGCAGGGCCGCCTGGGTCACCACCTTGTCCAGATTGAGGTCCTTTTAAAAAAATATATATGTTTATTGATGTCAGAGAGGAAGGGAGAGGGAGAGAGAGAAACATCCATGATGAGAGAGAATCACGGATCGGCTGCCTCCTGCACACCCCCCACTGGGGATCGAGCCCGCAACCCGGGCCTGTGCCCCAACCAGGAATTGAACCCTGACCTCCTGGTTCATAGGTCGATGCTCAACTCCTGAGCCCCCCCGAGGTCCTTGGTGTGTGTGTGTGTGTGTCACTGTGGCAGGGGCTGGGGCTCAGCCTCCACTCCCTGGAGACCAGCCTGCCAGGGTGGGGACCCGCTCGCACCCCCACGGCTGTGGGAGGGGAAAGCATCTCAGGGGCCCCGTCCCTCGGCGCTGCTTACCGGCCACATCTCCGTCCCCCAGGGGAGGCCAGCGCGTCCACCATGTGGGATAACAACGCCTGGACCTTCTTCTACGACAACAGCACGGACGGCGAGCCGCCCTTCCTGACGCAGGACTTCATCCACGCCGTCCAGCCGGACGCCAGGCTCATCGTCATGCTCCGGGACCCCGTGGAGAGGTGGGTGCTTCGTTGCCGTCATCTTTAACTGCGTCGCTCTCAGAGGGGATCGGAGAGGTTGAGATGTCCGTGATGCGAGAGAGGCACTCATTGGCCACCTCCCGCCCGCCCCTCGCTGGGGATCGAGCCCGCCACCCGGGCCTGTGCCCTGACCAGGAATCGAACCCTGACCTCCTGGCTCCTAGGTCGATGCTCAACCAGGGAGTCGCCCCAGTAAGGCGAGAGGTGAGGGGTTTCGATTTCCTGTCCCGGGCCGGGGGCGGGGCGGTGACGAGGCGGATGGAAAGAATAGTCTTCCTTCTCGTCACAAACTGGGTTGTGCCTCTTGGGAAACATAAACCAGCTGGGCTTGCCACGTCGGTGGTATTTCTTACGTAAATATTACCCGGGCGGATCCTCGGCGTCTCGGCGGTTGGGATGGTTTCTTGGCCACTCG
The DNA here is from genome assembly GCF_963455305.1 of Plecotus auritus. NCBI lineage: Eukaryota > Metazoa > Chordata > Mammalia > Chiroptera > Vespertilionidae > Plecotus > Plecotus auritus. Next base: position 1,757,198 of record NC_137783.1, on the reverse strand, counting down.
GGCGGGCCTGCGGCCTGCGGCCTGCGGCGGGTTGGCCTGGACCCGGGCTGCTCTGCGGGCACCACCAGGAAGTGAGAAATGCCCCTGGAATCTGGGGGGCTATCGCCTGGGGTCCCCGTCTCCGGACCTGACCGAGGCCTGTCCGGTCGGCTCTGGCTTTTCCGTGAGACCAGAGGGAAGGAGGAGGCTGGATGGGGTGGCTGTGGTGTGAAGGGCGGGCGCGGACGAGGCCAAGCCGGCACCCTCTGCACCGACGGGGGGGTGGGGGTTGGGGGGGGCGTGGCTGGGCCAGTGCAGCCCAGCAGCTCCAGGGCCTGGGGGGCCTCACGCTGCACCCGCTGCTTCCCCCACGGAGCTCCACAGGCCACGCCCAACCCGAACGGGCCGCTCGACGGGCGCTGAGGACGCGGCCAGGCCGCTGTCTTCCTTTCCCTGCGCTGGTTGCCGCATCACAGGTGGAATTGAGCGTCTGGGTCCGAGCCCGGACGTGGGATGTGATCTTGCTGGGGCTGGGGTCTTGGTGGGGGTCCTGCGTAAGGAGGTCACACTGGATTCGCGGGGCCCCCGGTCCGTGACTGGCGCCCTGGAGAGGGGGAGAGGACACGGAGCACACGGGAAGGAAGGCGGGGGCCATGGGGCCAGGCTCGGGAGATGCGGGAGCTGGGAGGCGCGGCTGGACTGTCCCGGAGCCTCCAGGGGCACCGACCCGCCCGCACCCGCTTCCCCTGCGGATCTCAGAGCCGGGAGAACCCGCTCCCGAGGGGTGAGGCAGCGTGTGTGGTCATCTGTGAATGTGGCCCTCGGGCACCAGCTCAGCCCGGGTCCCTCCGAGGATGCCACACGCCCCGCCCCACGTCCTCGCCCGCAACCAGACATGTCGTCCTGGAGACTGTCTATAAACCTCGGAGGGTCCTGTGCAGGGATGCAGTGTGGTGAGGGTCCTGTGCAGGGATGCAGCGTGGCCGTGGGTCCTGTGCAGGGATGCAGTGTGGTGTGGGTCCTGTGCAGGGATGCAGTGTGGTGTGGGTCCTCTGCAGGGATGCAGTGTGGTGTGGGTCCTGTGCAGGGATGCAGCGTGGTGTGGGTCCTGTGCAGGGATGCAGTGTGGTGAGGGTCCTGTGCAGGGATGCAGTGTGGTGAGGGTCCTGTGCAGGGATGCAGTGTGGCCGTGGGTCCTGTGCAGGGATGCAGTGTGGCCGTGGGTCCTGTGCAGGGATGCAGTGTGGTGAGGGTCCTGTGCAGGGATGCAGCGTGGCCGTGGGTCCTGTGCAGGGATGCAGTGTGGTGTGGGTCCTGTGCAGGGATGCAGTGTGGTGTGGGTCCTCTGCAGGGATGCAGTGTGGTGTGGGTCCTGTGCAGGGATGCAGCGTGGTGTGGGTCCTGTGCAGGGATGCAGTGTGGTGAGGGTCCTGTGCAGGGATGCAGTGTGGTGAGGGTCCTGTGCAGGGATGCAGTGTGGCCGTGGGTCCTGTGCAGGGATGCAGTGTGGCCGTGGGTCCTGTGCAGGGATGCAGTGTGGTGTGGGTCCTGTGCAGGGGATGCAGCGTGGCCGTGGGTCCTGTGCAGGGATGCAGTGTGGTGTGGGTCCTCTGCAGGGATGCAGTGTGGTGTGGGTCCTGTGCAGGGATGCAGTGTGGCCGTGGTCCTGTGCAGGGATGCAGTGTGGTGAGGGTCCTGTGCAGGGATGCAGTGTGGTGAGGGTCCTGTGCAGGGATGCAGTGTGGTGAGGGTCCTGTGCAGGGATGCAGTGTGGCCGTGGTCCTGTGCAGGGATGCAGCGTGGTGTGGGTCCTGTGCAGGGATGCAGTGTGGTGTGGGTCCTGTGCAGGGATGCAGTGTGGTGTGGGTCCTGTGCAGGGATGCAGTGTGGTGAGGGTCCTGTGCAGGGATGCAGTGTGGCCGAGGGTCCTGTGCAGGGATGCAGTGTGGCCGTGGGTCCTGTGCAGGGATGCAGTGTGGTCGTGGGTCCTGTGCAGGGATGCAGTGTGGTGTGGGTCCTGTGCAGGGGCTGCAGCGTGGCCGTGGGTCCTGTGCAGGGATGCAGTGTGGTGTGGGTCCTGTGCAGGGATGCAGTGTGGTGTGGGTCCTGTGCAGGGATGCAGTGTGGTGTGGGTCCTGTGCAGGGATGCAGTGTGGCCGTGGTCCTGTGCAGGGATGCAGTGTGGTGTGGGTCCTGTGTTGGGGATGCAGTGTGGCCGTGGACGCCTGTCCAGCCCCAGCTCCTACCTGGAGGGCCTTCCAGCTCATGATGGCTGCTGCTTTGTCCCCGGGAGAGGCGGGGCGGGGGGGGCGGGGGAGAGACGTGGTCCTTCCAGAAGCAGCAGGTCAGGGAGCCCCCACCGCCCCAACACACACATGCAACCCCACTGCCTCCCAGGAATGCGGGGTCCGGGGACTGGGCTCGGGAACGGAGCTGAGGAGCGTGGACCAGGCGCGGGCCGCCGCCACCCCGCTCAGCCCCAGCCGCCTCTTAAAATAACGGCAGCCCAGAAGGCTGGAATGCGTGGGACTTGTATTTGGAATCGCTGTTGGAAACAGGCCTGGCCAGATGGGACACCCATCTGTTTGGGATGATTTAAGAGCAAGAAAGTGAGCTGGCTCTGCAGGAGGGGGCTTGCCACCTCCACACTCGGGGCTGCCCGGGTGTCCGGGTCCCTCGCCCTCGCTCCGCCCGGGGCCCTGTCCCCTGCAGCTTTGGGGTCCTGCTGCTCGGCCGCTCACGTTATATGCAGGACAGCCCAGCTGAGACATCTGCCCTTGAATCTAGCCCGTCTTTCTTCCTGAACCTTCCATGGACCGGCCAGTTCCTCAGAACCCGGGTGGATCTCTCGGCTCAGCACAGCTTTCCCGCCTCGGCTGCAGCGGCTCAGACAAGTGTCCCCAGGGGTCCTGGCCTGCCGTGGCGGCGGGGGGGGGGGGGGGGGGAGGACCGAGCAACACCCTCCCACATTCTCAAGGCCTTACCTCTGTTAATCCATCCCGAGGTTGCATCCGTGTGCCTGCGGCTCTGTTATGAGTTGATGTTGACTGAACGTCTCCTGTAGAGTTGATTTTAAAGACTAAAACGTTGACGTCTAGGGGGGTCTCTTTACATTGGATCTTTTTAATGTTGGTGTTTTTTTGTTTTTTTTAAAATTGATTGCAGAGAGGAAGGGAGAGGGGGAGAGAGAGAAACCTCAATGATGGGAGAGAATCATGGATCGGCTGCCTCCTGCACACCCCTCACTGGGGATGGAGCCCACAACCTGGGCCTGTGCCCTGACTGGGAATCGAACCGCGACCTCCTGGTTCCTAGGTGGACGCTCAACCCTGGCTGGGCTGGGTGCTTATCCTTGATACGTTTGCTGGCCTCCACATTCTCGGAGCAGTTTTAACCCAGCAAGTGGCTCTCCCCCTCCAAGGTGGTTCCCTGACTCTGTTTCCCCGGAGGTGGTTGTGGGGAGTCCTGGCATTGCTGACTGCAGACATTCCTCTGCAGCGTCCCCCTGCTCCTCCGGGGGGACCCTGACCTGCTCCCTGAAAGCGGGAGCCCGCGCTTCCCCTTTGCCCTCCTCGGAGGGAGGGGGTGCTGACGAGGACGCGCAGCCTGCCTGGGAGTCTGGGTTTGGATTCTCCGTGGGTTTCCGAGGCTGTCGCACAAATGACCCTGAGCTTGGTGTGTGCATATGTGGGTGGGGTCTGCATGGACAGACCATGTGTGGGCACCAACATACAGGCCTACAGGTGTGTGCGTGCCTACGAGGGTGCGGGGCCCGTGTGGACCTGTCTGAGTCCAGGAGAGCCTGGGGGTGAGAGGGAGGGGACACATGAAGGGAAGTAAGTAGGGCCCGGCCGGTGTGGCTCAGTGGTTTGAGCATCGACCGAGGAACCCGGAGGGCAGGGTTCGATTCCCGGTCAGGGCACATGCTGGGTTGTGGGCTCCATCCCCAGTGTGGGGCGTGCAAGAGGCAGCCGATGGATGATTCTCTCTCATCATGGATGTTTCTCTCTCTCTCCCTCTCCCTTTCTCTCTGACATCAATGAAAACATATCTTTTTAAAAAGGGAAGCAGGAAAACGGCTCACCTGCAGGAACCGAGAGACACGGTGGTAGCGTTTTAAGGAATAAGCCCCACGGTCGCCGAAACCGGTTTGGCTCAGTGGATAGAGCGTCGGCCTGTGGACTGAAAGGTCCCGGGTTCGATTCCGGTCAAGGGCATGTACCTTGGTTGCGGGCACATCCTCAGTGGGGCGTGTGCAGGAGGCAGCTGATTGATGTTTCTCTCTCATCGATGTTTCTAGCTCTCTATCCCTCTCCCTTCCTCTCTGTGAAATATCAATAAATTATATTTTTTAAAAAAAAAATAAGGAATAAGCCCCACGGTCATTGCGCGCTGGTGTCCCGGCCCCCGGACAGCGACGCCCGCTCTGGGCGCTGAGACGCTGTCTCCCGTTTCCAGGCTGTACTCGGACTACCTGTACTTCGCGAGCTCCAACAAGTCGGCGGAGGACTTCCACGAGAAGGTGACGGAGGCGCTGCAGCTGTTCGAGTCCTGCCTGCTGGACTCCTCGCTGCGCGCCTGCGTCTACAACAACAGCCTCAACAACGCCATGCCGGTGCGTGCCGCCCCAGCCTGGCCTGCGGGCCCCCCTGCCCCCCCCGCCCCCCCCCGCCCCACTGCTGATGCGGGTGGTGTTGGGGGTTTCAGCATAAACACGGGAGGCAGGGTTTTTTTTGTGTGTGCGCGTGCGTGTGTGCGTGCGTGCGTGCGTGCGTGTGTGCGTGTGTGTGTGTGCGTGTGTGCGTGTGCGTGCATGCGTGTGTGCGTGTGTGTGTGTGTGTGTGTGTGTGTGTGTGCGTGTGCGTGTGTAATGGATTTCAGAGCGGAAGGGAGAGGGAGAGAGAGAGGCTACTTTCCCAGGCTGCTGTGAGGCTTAGGAGTGGCTGTTCACCCATTGGCTGGGCCCTCACGTAGCTGACGAAAGGCCGATGCGCGTGAGAAAGACAAACAGAAGTTGGTGAGCTCGGTGATGGCGCATCCAGGTGGGCGCGCCAGGGGCGAGTAACTCAGAGGCGGTGATAGGTCTGCCTTGTAAAGCCACGTAACGGAAGAGCAGTGCATTGGCCACAGGACAGAGCAAGCTGGGTGTGCCCGTCCTCTGTCGTCACTTTATTTTCGATTTTTATTTACTGATTTGAGAGAGCGAGAGTGATGAGAGAGAGAGAGAGAGAGAGAGAGAGAGAGAGAGGGGAAACATCGATTTGTTGTTCCACTCTTTTATGCATTTATCAGTTGCTTCTTGTATGCACCCTGACCGGGGATCGACCCTGCAACCTTGGGGTGTAGGGAGGCCACTCTGACCACTGGGCTGTCTGGCCGGGGCTGGCCTGTCTTCAATGCCTCCCGGAGGCGGGATGCCCGCAGCCACTTCCTCCCACAGCGAGGACAGGGCGTGCCCTGCCTCCAGCTTCCCCGCTGGCGCTGCAGCTGTGAAGGAAAACATGGGGAGGCCGGGGGAGAAGTTCCTGGGCGTGGCCACCCGTGTCCGTGTCCGTGTCCGTGCCGCTGGACGGTTTTCAGATCAAACGTTTTGAAGCCCCGTCCCTGGGAGGGGAAGGGATTCAGGTTCGTTCCTCACTGAACTGGCACCGTCCTGGTTCCTCCAGGGCACCCTCTTGCTCAGTCCTCCCCGGTGCCCTGAGATCCAGCCCACCTCACGGAGAAGGCACGGGGGCTCCTGAGGGTCCCTGGCACCCAGAGACTAGTAACGGGTGGGCTCGGGGTGCAGCGCCAGGGCCCACAGCCTTGAACCTCAGGGGATGGGGCCCCTGAGGGCAGAGATCTTAATCAGCAGGAGGCAGGTGCTTTTTACTGTTTTAAATATGTTTTTATTGATTTTAGAGAGAGGGGAAAGGAGAGGGAGAGAGGGGAAATATTGATCAGTTGCCTCCCGTACTCACCCCAACCAGAGATCGAACCCACACCCTGCATGTGCCCTGACCAGGACGTGAACCGTGCCGTGGAGCCGCCCACAGGGTCGTCACGAGGATTAAAAAAACCCTGCGTGGTGTGCCCGGCGGGTGTGGCTCAGTGGTTGAGCGTCGACCTAGGAACCAGGAGGTCATGGGTGCGATTCCCGGTCAGGGCACAGGCCTGGGTTGCGGGCTTGACCCCCAGTAGGGGGCGTGCAGGAGGCAGCTGATCTGAAATAAAAATATATCTAAAAAAAGAAATAAAAGAATATACTATAAATATATCTAAAAAAGAACGCGCAGCATTTAAAATCCGCGTCTGCGGTCGCTTGCTCGCTAGGCCCTCCTGGGGTTTGGCCCCTGACACCGCGCACCGGGCGGCGCGGGCCGGGAGCTGCCCTGGAACAGGCTGCCTTCCTCCCGTCCAGGTGCGGCTGCAGGTGGGGCTGTACGCCGTGTACCTGCTGGACTGGCTCGCCGTGTTTGACAGGGAGCAGCTCCTCGTCCTGCGCCTGGAGGACCACGCGTCCGACGTCAAGTCCACCATGCGGAGGGTCTGCCAGTTCCTCAGCCTCGGTACGGAGGTCGAAGGTCGCTGGAGCTTGTGGGCAGGGATGGGCAGGGCCAGGCAGGGATGGGCAGGGCCAGGCAGGGATGGGCTGAGCTGGGAGGCCATTTGGCACCAGCTGTGCGTGGTGTGGGGTGGGTCTCAGGGAGGGACGGGCGGTCCCCTGGAGGGAGAAAGCTGCGGCCTGTTCCCCAGTGAAGTGATGGGCGGGATGGGTAGGGATGGGCAGGGATGGGTAGGGATGGGCAGGGATGGGCAGGGATGGGTAGGGTTGGGAGGGATAGGCAAGGATGGGCAGGGAGGGATGGGATGGGTAGGGCTGGGAGGGATGGGCAGGGATGGGTAGGGGATGGGCAGGGATGGGCAGGGATGGGCAGGGATGGGTAGGGATGGGTAGGGCCGGGAGGGATAGGCAGGGATGGGCAGGGATGGGTAGGGCCGGGAGGATGGGTAGGGATGGGCAGGGAGGGATAGGCAGGGATGGGCAGGGATGGGCGGGCAGGGCAGGGATGGGTAGGGCTGGGAGGGATGGGCAGGGAGGGATGGTCAGGATGGGCAGGGCCAGGCTGAGCTTGGAGGCCATTCGGCACCAGCTGTGCGTGGTGTGGGGTGGGGCCCCGGGGAGGGACGGGCAGTCCCCTGGAGGGAGAGAAGCTGCGGCCTGTTCCCCGGTGGAGTGGCGGGCGGGTGGGCGTCTCAGCAGGTGCACAGGTGGGTGACGGGGGTCCCGCCGCTGAAGGGCGCGGGAAGGCTCTGTCTCCGCAGGAAGCGGCGGGAGGCCTGCCCCCCCCCCCCCGCCCGGCGCCCCTGCAGCCCCTCAGCCTCTGTCCCCTGCGCTCCAGGGCCGCTGAGCGAGAAGCAGGAGGCCCTGATGACCAGGAGCCCCGCCTCCAACGCCCGGCGCCCCGAGGACCGCAGCCTGGGGCCCATGTGGCCGCTCACCCCAGCGGCTCCTGCGGGACTTCTACGGGCCCTTCAACGCCCGGCTGGCGCAGGTCCTCGCCGACGAGGCGTTCGCCTGGAGGAAGACGTGAGGCCGGGGCGCCGTCGCGGTGACTGCAGACCTCTCCCTGCGCGGGAGCCGGGGACTCAGCGCGAGGAGCCCCACGTCCGAGGCTCCTGCCCCGGGCACTGGCCCGTGGGACCTGCCGGAGTCCTTGGCGATGTCACAGCCGGCCACCGGCCCCTCACGAGGCTCCTCCCCTGGAGGCCACCGGAGGCCCCACCTCGTGGCCTGCAGTGCCCCCTCGAGGCCAGGGTCTGCCTGGAGGTCACGCTGGAGGTCATCGTGCAGGTCACGCTGGAGGTCACCCCACGGGGCCTGCCAGGACCCACAGGTCTCACTGGGCTCTGACACACTCGGTGGGCCGCTGACTCCCCGGGGGGCGGAGATGCTTTGTTTCGTCCCTTTTACTCCGAAGTCAGCCCCCGGCCTCTTCAGACACAAACCCGCTGGGTGTGTGGGGGGGAGCGGGGGCTCCCCGTCAGACGGAGAGCTCTCACGGCCAGCCCGGCTCTCCCCTCCGCAGGGCTTTGCTCAGAGCTTGTTCCCCGTGTAACTGCAGCAGAACCCGGTCGGGATGGCGGGGGGGACCGGCTGTGGCTGAGCAGCGTCGGGGCCGCACACCCATGGGAATTAGGAGCGGCCGGGGCTGCACTTTCAGTTCTGGCTGCTGGGGCCCCAGGGGGCGGGGCGGGGGCGGGGTGGACTTTCAGTTTGGCCGCCACGGGCTCTGTTGCTCACCTGCTCTGCCAGACTCAGGTCCCAGGCAACAAGACACCCTGTCCTGATGCAGAAACTCAGGGCGTGAGCCCCAGGGGCCGAGCGTGGAGCGCTGGGATCCCCAGGAGAACCTTCTGGGCCTGCTGTGCCCGTGGGCGGGCTGAAGGCCTCGTCGCTTCTTGGAGGCGATGGGGAAGGATCGAGGGGGGCCCTGAGCCCACTGGGCACCCGCCCGGGGACCCAGCGGAGCTTCGTGCTCGAGTGCTGTCGGGAGGCTGCCTGTGGTCCAGACCGGAGCTCTCTGAGGTCCCGGACGCCGAGTCGGAGCGCGTCAGCGCCCCACACCCACCCGGCAGGCCTCAACACCCCACAGCCATCGTCGCTCCAGTGTGACGATGCGCTCAGCCTCCACCCGGCGCCGTCTTCCTGCCGTGGGAGCGCACAGCCCGTGGGAGGCGAGCGCAGGGTCTCGGGGCCCCGCGCCTGGCCGTTCCTGCCACCGAGGGGCCGTGTCCTGACACCCGCTTCCAGGGACAGTCCCCGCCTTCCTCTCGCAGCCGCGGGGCACGGAGCTCCAGCCACGGGAGGTCTGGCCCCAGCACAGCGGGCGGCAGGGACGGCAGTGTGTGTGTATTTATTTGCAGCACACGTGTGCGTGCGTGTGTGCACGCGTGTGTGCACGGGTGCATGTTAGGAGTGGGTTCCCTCCGGTTCTGTGGCTGATGCGGCCCCCGGCTCCCCGCTCTGGACACAGCGCCCCCGGGACTCACATCTCTGCCCGCGGACTTTCCACGTTCCCTGGGATCCTGCTCTTCAGCCCGGCCGTGGCCACGGACTCTTCGCACACACCCTCCTCCGCATGTGAGTGCGTGCAGCCCAATTCTGCTTCTCACAGAAGCACACGCCGGCGTTGGTCCCAGCGCCACGGGTTCATTGGGCGGGTCCTGGTATACGCCAGGCCCGTCCGCCCGTGCCCGCCGTGACGCGCGGACGCGGGGTCTGCCAGGGCCACCCCCGAGGGCAGGCCTTCGCTCTCTGCTTCGAGGCCCGTTCTTGGTGACGCCGTACTGAGCGGTGGCCCTGGAGCCCTCCCCCCCCCCCCAAACCAAAGCGAACGGGGCGTGCCTCCCCACCTGGCACCCACCTCCTGCGCCCTGCCAAGCCGCGGGCGGGGGGCCCTGCGCATCGTCCTCCCTGCGTCCCGTGCGCTGTCGGGTGAACCACGTGACGCTGTACTTTCTGCCGGAATTAAACGTGGGCCCAGACGGGGACCGGAAGCGCAGGCTCTTCCTTGCTCTGCTGAGCCTCGGGGTGCTCTGGTGTCTGCGTGTGTGACTGCTGCCGGGGAGGCCAGAGGTCAGCCTCCCCTGCCTGGTCCCTAGGGTGACCGCGGAGGGAGGCAGGATCCCAGAGAGAGGGGTCGGGTGTGACCGGGGGCTCTGCGGGCCTGCGGGGTGAGCTGGGGGTGAGGGTCTGCCCTGACCCCAGACGGGCCCAGTGCTGGGTTCACAGGTTGAATGACCCCCGGCCCTCCGCTCCCCGCAGGCTGCTCCCCCGTCCCCACCGCCCGCCTGGCTCCGGGGCTGGGAGTCTGAGACCCGTGTCCCTGTGGACACTCAGGTCCTGGGCTGTCCTGGGGTTGTCTCAAGTGTGGGGTTTGGAAGGCCAGGCCATCTGGGGGCGGTGGGGACTCTGGTTGGTCCCCCAGTTCTGGAGAGACCACTCTGGGGGAGCCTCTCTCGCCAGCGCTGCCCCCCACCCCGGGGTATGTTGGGGGAAGGGGGGCCGGTGAGTCCAGACCTGGAAGTGAGGGGACCCCATCTCTTGACAATAGAGCCAGGAGCAGCTTTGCCGGCAGAGGATGTGTCTAAGCAGAATTGGGGGGGCGGGGACGGGGGTGGACGGGGACAGACAGGCGGGTGGGTCTTGAGGGCTGATTGACGAGTCCCTTTCCCTCGGTGTGGCCCCCGCTCAGGAGCCAGCTCTCGGAACATTCTGCTGAGGCGCATGCGTCTAATGTCAGTCTCCCTCGGAATGGCCTCTCCCCAGATGACCCCACGGGGACCCCAGGCCAAGGCCGGCTCCTGGAGGCACCTCGGGCCTCATCCCGCAGGGACAGGCGTGTGGGCGGCGTGGCGGGCGCAGAAATCCACCCTGTGGGCGGCGTGGCCTGTGGGCGGGCAGAGCCTGGTCTTTCCCAGAACCTCGCCCGCAGGCTCCCTGGGGGGTAGCAGGGACAGCAGTTCCTGGAAGGTGGGACAGGGGGTCCTGGGAGGAGGGACAGGGGGTTCTGGGGGAGGGACAGGGGGTCCTGGGGGAGGGACAGCGGTTCCTGGAAGGAGGGACAGCGGTTCCTGGGAGGAGGGACAGGGGGTCCTGGGGGAGGGACAGGGGGTTCTGGGGGAGGGACAGCGGTTCCTGGAAGGAGGGACAGCGGTTCCTGGGAGGAGGGACAGGGTGTTCTGGGGGAGGGACAGCGGTTCCTGGAAGGAGGGACAGCGGTTCCTGGGAGGAGGGACAGGGGGTCCTGGGGGAGGGACAGGGGGTTCTGGGGGAGGGACAGCGGTTCCTGGGAGGAGGGACAGGGGGTTCTGGGGGAGGGACAGGAGGTCCTGGGGGAGGGACAGGGGGTCCTGGGAGGAGGGACGGGGGGTTCTGGGGGAGGGATGGGGGGTCCTGGGGGAGGGACGGGGAGTCCTGGGAGGAGGGACAGGGGGTCCTGGGGGAGGGACAGGGGGTTCTGGGGGAGGGACAGGGGGTCCTGGGAGGAGGGACAGGGGGTCCTGGGGGAGGGACAGGGGGTTCTGGGGGAGGGATGGGGGGTCCTGGGGGAGGGACGGGGAGTCCTGGGGGAGGGACAGCAGTCGGCCTGAGGAGCTGCATGGTGTCCTGTGGCTGCTGTAACAAGTCACCCCAAACCGAGTGGCTTAAAGCAAGTGTGTCACCTCCGAGTTCCGGGGTCAGAGCCCAGCGGCAGCCTCATGGGCTGTCAAGTGTGTGGGCCCCGCCTGCGGTGCAGCATCTTCAGATCTCCCTCCGCCCCCTGCCCCGCCCCCTGTGAGGACCCTTGGCTGCTCTGAGCCGCAGCCCCGCAGGCCCCTCGCCGTCCCAGGACGCAGCTCGAGCGAGGGACATCGTGCAGGGCCCAGGGCCGCGCGTGGACCCCTCCCGGGCCGCTACTCAGCCCATCACGGGAGGGCGGTCCAGGGAGCTGGCCGCCGGTCCCGGGAAGGAGTGGGCGCCCTGGCCTGTCCCCTGTGGCTGTGCCCTGTGGGGCCCACGCCGGGCTGAGTGGGCAGGCAGCTTCGGCCACGCCTGCTCTGAGACGGAGCGCCTTCCTGGCCGCGGGGGTCCCACCACTGGAGAGAGGGGGGTGAGGTGAGCGGGAAAGGCCCGCCTGCCTCCGGAATCCATCGCCCGTCACTCTGCACGTTTCTCCCAGGTGAGCCCGGTGCCCCCCGCACCCCTCCCGGGCTGTTTGTGCAGCGAGGGCGGCAGCGCCTTGCGGGGTGCCTTTAAGGGTGTGCTCAGTCCCCGGGCCCGCCTCAGCCACAGGGCAGGGCTGAGGTCTGAGGTCCAGGGCCGGTGAGTCAGTCAGGCATCCCAGGGAGCAGCTTGCGAAAGCTACACAACCAGAATGTTCCCTGCCGCCGAGAGCTCAGGGCGGTGCCTGGGGGAGGCTGACCCCGACCTCATGTTCACGGGTCGTGCCTGACGGTCCCAGGCTGGGCCCAGCCGCAGGGCTCCGCTCTGTCCCTGTCGCAGCACCCCGCCCCCCTCGGCTGCACCCCTGCTCCTCCCTATGGCCCTCTGCACGTCGGCATGGTCAGCTCGGGCCGTCCACTCAGCGCCTGGGCTCAGCCTGGCCCGAGGGTCCCCAGGGGACACGGTCCAGCTAGGCGATGTGGAGCCCACGTGTGCGGCTCTGGCAGCACATTCTGCACATGCACTTTGCACAGGCCCTGGGCCAGGCGTGGGGGTGGGGGTGGGGTGGGTCCTGATCCGGGCTGGTTCCTGCACCGGGCATTGATGGGGAGGCCGGGGGGAGCTGCTGTCCACGAGGGGGAGGCCGGGCCTCCGCTCTCCAAGCCTCCGTAATGACAGAGCGCGTTGGGCAAGCTGGGAGCGCGGGAAACCCTCCCGCACGGCGTGCGTGCTCAGACCTTTGTCTTTACTTAAAGCATTTAAAGGTCAGCCACGCCTTTGTCTTCAGAGGAGAGGGCCAGAGCCTTCTCTCTGAGCGTGAGTCTGCAGGGGGCCATTCTGGGTAACCTCCAGGTCATCTGCAGGTCACCTCGGGGTCATCTCCTGGGCCCAAACCGCACTGTGATGCGTCAGCGCTGGCTTCCGGCTTTGGTTCCCTAAAGGGCAGGAGCGGGAGGCCGCCTGCAGAGCCCTCAGAGGCAGAGCCCCATCAGCCGTGGGCCGTGCCCCCAGGGGACCTCCTTCCTGTGCTGGGACTCCCAAGGCTGGCTTTCCGCCTGCTCTGCAGAGAGCCACTCCCTGGTTTGCATCGGCGCTTGCCAAGGCGGGTCGGGGGAGGCTGGGGACCCCCGAGATCTTCGAGGAGATGAACCAAGACGTCCTCCACCCTCTGCACGCCCCCCCCTCCCCGCGCATGTGCAGGGGACCGGGTTCACAGCGTCCCCCGCCACTCCGGCCGCCCGTGGGCGGTGTGCTGGTGCGTGCCTGTGCGTGCCTCTCTCGCCTTCCGTTTCCCACGTGGCACCTGTCGTTGATGTCAACACGAGGGGAGCTCTCTGGGGTCCTCCGTGATGTCTCAGCGTGGAGGGGCGTCCTCCACGGAGCACGCGCTGGGATCTCAGGGCGGTTCCCTGTCGGACACGGCGGGCGTGAGGAAGACGGGACGACGACGATGGATTTATTGTGAATGCGAAACCGACCCCAGGGCCGCCCGCGGGGCAGCCGAGAGCACGCCCTGGACACCGCCCGGACGTGGGGCGGACAGGGGCCCCCTGCGGTCACTGAGCAGCTGCCGAGAGCCAGGCCCAGGCTGAGGGCCCTCCTTGGGCTCCCCCCCGCCCCCCATCTCAGGAAGGGGTTCTGTCTGTTCTGGTTTTACCATTATCCAGGTGGGGAAACTGAGGCTCAGGGGGCCAAATAGGGAGCCCCAGCCCCCCAGCTACGGGGACCAGAGCCGGGCCTTGATCCAGGTCTGTGGGCTCCAGGGCAAGCCCTCGGGCCTTCCTCTTCTCACCTCTGACCGCTGAGTCCTGAAGCCTGAGCTTCCAGGAGGCGGTTGCCGGGAGGGGGGCCGAGCCTCAGGCGGGCGGGCAGGAGGCCCAGCAGACGCTGGGGGCGGAGGTCAGGGCCAGGCGGCATCTTCCAGGCCCTTCCTGGTCGGAGCAGCCCCACAGCCCCTGCGTCCCTTCGGGCGCCGAGCGTTGCCACCGCCTCACTGCCTCCATCCTGCACCCTGGAAGGCAGGGAGCGCAGCTGATGGGGGCCGCTGCCCTCGCGGGAGCCCTGACTTTGTAGGCTGAGCAGGTGGCCCTGGGCTCCATGGCCCCCACCGCACGCTGAGGAGCCGGTTCTGGGGTCCGTAAGGGGCCCCGTGGCCAGCAGCTCTGCGGCCACCGCGGTCCGAGTCATGGCCGAGGAATGGGGAGTGGCCGCCTGCCTCCTCGGGGCTGGCCTCCAGAACTCAGAGGGGCAAAGCACGGCCCCACAGTTGCCATGGAGACCACGTGTTTACTCCCACCTCCACATGAGCTCATGTGGAGCACTGCCATTTTCTGCATTTTCACCGTGATGGAATTCAGGAAGATCCCACAGCCAAGGCGGCCCCGCTTCCAAAGGCGGCCTGCCGGGAGCTGGGGCGCGGGCGGACCTCTGCGTCTGGCCTGGAATTTCCTGCGTCCGCTAAGAGGGCACCGATGCTCTGACGTTTCGGCCTCCCTGCCTTTGCCCAGGCCGCCACTCCACCCGGAATCCAACCGTATCCGCTTCTTCCTCCACCCAAGGCCAATTCCAGTGCTGCCTCCTCCAGGGTGGCCTCCTGGACCCCGCCCTCCTCTCCCCTCCTGACCTACACGAGATCTCTCCCGTTTCTCAGTCCCTCTCCACCTCATGTGGCATTGGTTCCTTTCTGTCTGACCCTGCACTCCTGTGTGTGTTTCCATCTCCCATCTAGACAGCGAATTCTGGAGATGCCTACCCCCAGGTCAACGGGTGGTCATTGGCACCAATTCAACGCCGACAGGAAGCCCCAGTGTGGGGCGCACCCCTGGGGGGTGTGGTGGCGGCTGCCCCTCCCCTGGCCCCCATTAACATTTCACCTTCAGTGTTTCAGCTGCAGCCAAGGAAACAGCCTCCGGTCGCGGGGAGGGAAGGAAAGGGGACTAGCCCAGGGCCAGCGGGGAGCTCACTTATATAGACAGAAGGGCCCCACCCCCGGGTCCCTGATTAGTCCGTCCTCATGCAAATGAGGACTTCAAATCCTCGCCGTTTGATTGGTCCAAAACTCACGGTCCTGATTGGTCAGAATGGAGCCTATCTGATTGGTTGGTGAAGAGGTTGATGGGGGCGGGGGGGGGGGGGGGGATACAGCTGAGGAGCTCCCATTGGACAGGGGCGTCTCAGTCCTGCTGATTGAAGTAGGAGTCCCGGAAGTCCTGCGTAAGGGCCGCTCAGGGGCGGGCACACGGGCGCAGGCTTCTCCGGCAGCTCGGTTTGCAAGGCCCATGGCTCGTTTTTTGTTGTTGTTTTTCCCCCTGTTTGTTTGCTTTCTTTTTGGTTTGTTTTTGAGCCCAGTTGGTCCCCAGGAGCCCTTCTTGGCGTTCTCGCCGTGCTCCGTGTTCACACCCAGCGGGGTGCTCTCGACGGGAAGGGCGGGCCGAGGGTGCCTGGAGAGGCCTGAACTGGGAGCCAGGCTGCTGGAGGACGTCGGCACCACGTTGAACTTGTCTGAGCCTCCGTTTCCCCAGCTACTGGCCGGGGTGGGGCCTGGAGGATGTCGAGGGCCCTCTGGGATCTACTCGTCTTTTGATGCCTTTTGGAAACCTGTCCTCTCCCGGAAGCTGCGTACCTTCCTGAGGCGTTTCACAGAGGAAATGAGGGAAGGGGTGTCCAGGAGCAGGAGGCACCCAAACGCAGCCCTATGCTAGGCTGCCCCCGTGTGGCCCCCGTGGGCACTGCAGGCAGGATGCCCGCCAGTGGTCGGCAAACTGTGGCTTGTTGACTAATGAGTTTGCCGACCCCAACCGGAGGGTCACCATAGAGGATGTCCATCGCCCATCTGACTGCTCGCTGGACTTCCTGTCGCCCCGCCCACCTCCCACTGAGCCAGGGAGCTCCCGGGGACCAAGGGTGACCCCAGTCAGAAGGCGCCCAAGGGGTGGAAGGCCTGAGGCCTCCGCTCAGCCAATCAGGAGCGTTGTTCTGAAGGTGCTGTGATGTGTGTGTGTGTGTGTGGGGGGGTGGCAGCCCTCCGAAGTGCACCCCTCCTGCTTTTTGGTCTGCAGGCTCAGCCCACCCCTGCTTCGGGGAGCCGGCCCGCAGGCCAGGCACCATGATGGCCATAGTGCCCCCCGGGGAAAGGGCGGCTCCGGCCTGGGGACTGCTGGACATTTATGAATAATGTAAAGTAACGTGCAAACGCGTGAGCACCTTCCCCGGGGAGATGAGGCAGCTACCCCCCCCCCCCCCCCTGCCCTGGCCCCTCCGGAGAGCCGGCCCCAGGCTCTGGGGAGTGGATGGCCTGCAAGCAGGCGGCGTGGCCTCCACCAGGGGGCGCTCCTCCCCCTGCCCTGCGCCTGCGCCCTGCCACGGGGTGTGCCCTGAAATTCAGAACAAAAGGGAGATTTTCTGTCACCTCCAGTGTATTTATCTACATTCACGTGTATTTATCTACATTCACGTGTATTAATTACATTCACATGTATTTATCTACATTCACGTGTATTTATCTACATTCACGTGTATTTATTTACATTCACGTGTATTTACATTCACGTGTATTTACGTTCACGTGTATTTATTTACGTTCACGTGTATTTATTTATATTTATATGTATTCACGTTTACATGTATTTGTTTACATTTAATGTATTTATTTACATTCACATGTATTTATCTACATTCACGTGTATTTATCTACATTCACGTGTATTTACATTCACGTGTATTAATTACATTCACGTATATTTATCTATGTTCACGTGTATTTATCTACATTCACGTGTATTTACATTCACGTGTATTAATTACATTCACGTGTATTTATCTACATTCACGTGTATTTATTTATATTTATATGTATTTATGTTTACATGTATTTGTTTATGTTTAATGTATTGATTTGCATCCACGTGGATTCACATGTATTGATTTGCATCTCCACGGTTCCTGTGTGCTCTCAGCACATCCCAGCGTTCTCCTGGCGCCCTGACCATTGCTGGGACTGGCAGTGGCCCGGGGACCGGGGCAGGACCCACCGTCCGCGAGCCAGGTCGTGCCTTCCGCTCGCCGCCCTTTCACATGTCCCAGCGTTGAGAGCACAGCGTCAGCCCCTCCTCACAGATCAGCTTCGTAATCGGCCTTCCTCTGCGGCAGCGCATGGGAGATCCACAGATGCCCACGCGCCCCACTCCCTGCCGACACCCCCAGGCCAGACACCGGGCCAGGGAGGAGAGAGAAGGAGTTAAACCTGTGTGCACTTGTGTGTCTGTGTGTGAGAGTATGTGTTTGTATGTGTGAGTGTGTATGTGTCAATGAGTGTGTGTTTGTGCATGTGTTTATGTGTGTGTGTCTGTGTGTGTGAATGTGCACGTGTGGGAGAGTGTTTGTGCGTCTGTCTCTGTGTGAACAGGCACGTGTGTGAGAGTGTGTGTGTGTGTGTGTGTGTGTGTGTGAGACGATGCCTCTCACCCAGGCGGGGGCTGAGCCTCAGGGGCAGGGGGTCTGCTCCTGTTCAGGAGCCTCGGAGCAGCGTGTGTGAGCCCTGTCCCTGGCGTGGCCCCGCGTCACTTCCGGACGCCCTGGCAGAGCCCGCAGGGGCTCGCAGAGCCCATGCTGATGCCCTCGGGCGCCGGGGCGGGCCCGTGGCCTGAGCAGGACGGCGTCTGTCCTCAGGAGGGCGCTGGCCTCGGGGACGCAGGACAACAGGTAAGCAGCGAGCAGCCCGCCCCGGGACTTCCCGCCGATGCAGGGGCTGCGTCTGTCCGTCCCACCGCCCCCAGTTTCATTAACGGTTG
Organism: Plecotus auritus; assembly: GCF_963455305.1. Classification (NCBI taxonomy): domain Eukaryota; kingdom Metazoa; phylum Chordata; class Mammalia; order Chiroptera; family Vespertilionidae; genus Plecotus; species Plecotus auritus. Next base: position 1,739,741 of record NC_137783.1, on the reverse strand, counting down.
AAATGTAAATAGTGACGACATGGGGCAGAGGCTCCGTGGGAGCCCCGCTCGCTGGCTCGGCCGGCTGCCATGCAGGGGGTGGAGGAGGTCGCCCCTGGACGCGCGGGGAGGGGACCAGAGACTGGACGGGGCGGCTCCAGGTGCGGGGAGGGGCAGGCAGTGACGCCTGGGGATCGGGCCTGAGCTGAGACGGGGCGGATGGGGGGGCGGTGCCGACGCACAGGCCATTTCTGTTTCGCCTGCAGCCAGGAGGGGGCCTGGGCCACAGAGAAACGGGGTCCCCTGTGGAGGATGAGCCGGAGGCCGAGCGTCGGACCCTGCCAGGTGACCGGGTTCGGCTTCTGTGATGAGAGAACGGGGCTCGGCCCACGTTCAGTCCTAGGCTGGGGAGGCGGAGCGTGGCCTGGAGGCCGTGCCGTGTCAATGGCAGCCCAGGGCGGCGGAGGCGGGGTCCCCAGGGCGGCGGGAGGAGAGCTAGGCTTTCTCCCCCAACACGCAGGGCCCAGCGGCCGCTGGAGCCAGGGCCGGGTCTTGAGAGGCGGTCAGCGGGGCCTCTGACCCTCTGACCCTCTGGCCCTCTGGCCCTCTGATTCTCTGACCCTCTGGCCCTCTGATTCTCTGACCCTCTAGCCCTCTGGCCCTCTGACCCTCTGATCCTCTGGCCCTCTGACCCTCTGGCCCTCTGGCCCTCTGACCCTCTGGCCCTCTGGCCCTCTGACCCTCTGATTCTCTGACCCTCTGGCCCTCTGACCCTCTGGCCCTCTGGCCCTCTGACCCTCTGATTCTCTGACCCTCTGGCCCTCTGACCCTCTGGCCCTCTGACCCTCTGATTCTCTGACCCTCTGATTCTCTGACCCTCTGACCCTCTGGCCCTCTGGCCCTCTGACCCTCTGATTCTCTGACCCTCTGGCCCTCTGGCCCTCTGACCCTCTGATTCTCTGACCCTCTGACCCTCTGGCCCTCTGGCCCTCTGGCCCTCTGATTCTCTGACCCTCTGGCCCTCTGGCCCTCTGACCCTCTGGCCCTCTGGCCCTCTGACCCTCTGATTCTCTGACCCTCTGGCCCTCTGATTCTCTGACCCTCTGGCCCTCTGGCCCTCTGACCCTCTGGCCCTCTGGCCCTCTGACCCTCTGGCCCTCTGGCCCTCTGACCCTCTGGCCCTCTGACCCTCTGACCCTCTGGCCCTCTGACCCTCTGGCCCTCTGACCCTCTGACCCTCTGGCCCTCTGATCCTCTGACCCTCTGACCCTCTGGCCCTCTGACCCTCTGGAACCGCCTGGGGCCAGGTGTGCAGGCACCTGAGGCAGCGCTTTGACCCGGAGTGACCCCAGCCATGGCATTAGCAGGAAACGGCTCCTAGTTCCCGGGCAGCGCCATCTCCCCTGCTCCCACCGTGGGCCGGGCGCAGCCCGAGTTCGTGCGGCGCTGAGGTCCCAGGGCGCCTCCAACCGGCCTCGAGCCCGTCCCGCCGGCAGCCCCTCGGACAGCCTGCCTTTAGGTGGCGCAGCACTCTTGTGACCCCCAGACACCCGGGGGACCCTGACAGGCCGGGGCGGCGGGGGGGCGGGGGGAGCTCAGCCTTTACCCGCTGCACCCACCACCTCCCCCCCCACCCCCCGCCCCGGCACGAACATCCCCCCACACCGTGTGCAGGATTCCAGCAGGGGCTCACGGGCAGCGTCCCGAGTAGAGTTCTCCATCCAGTCAGGGGTGGGCCCGAGGTGCCTGTGCGGGGCCCTCCCTCCGGCGAGGGGAGCACCGACCTCAGAGGGGCCTGAGGGGCTGTGAGGGCCCCGCAGCCCAGCAGAGGGCAGCCCGGCCCCGGGAATGAGCCGCAGCGGCTCCGAGTGTGGGAGGTGGCTTCCCAGGAAGAGTGCAAGGCTGGGAGCCCGAGTCTGCGCCCCCCAAGGCTCGAGGCCCGCTCCCCGCTCCTCTCTCCCCTGTCCCCTGTCCCCTCTCCCCTGTCCCCTGTCCCCTGTCCCCTCTCCCCTCTCCCCTCTCCCCTCTCCCCGCTCCCCTCTCCCCGCTCCCCTCTCCCCGCTCCCCGCTCCCCTCTCCCCGCTCCCCTCTCCCTGCTCCCCTCTCCCTGCTCCCCTCTCCCCGCTCCCCTCTCCCCTCTCCCCTCTCCCTGCTCCCTGCTCCCCTCTCCCCGCTCCCCTCTCCCCTGTCCCCTCTCCCCTCTCCCCTCTCCCCGCTCCCCTCTCCCCTGTCCCCTGTCCCCTCTCCCCTGTCCCCTCTCCCCTGTCCCCTCTCCCCGCTCCCCTCTCCCCGCTCCCCTCTCCCCGCTCCCCTCTCCCCGCTCCCCTGTCCCCTCTCCCCTCTCCCCGCTCCCCGCTCCCCGCTCCCCGCTCCCCTGTCCCCTCTCCCCTCTCCCCGCTCCCCTGTCCCCTCTCCCCTGTCCCCTCTCCCCGCTCTCCCCTCTCCCCTCTCCCCTCTCCTTGCTCCCCTCTCCCCTCTCCTTGCTCCCCTCTCCCCACTCCCTGCTCCCCTCTCCTGCTCCCTGCTCCCATCTCCCCGCTCCCCTCTCCCTGCTCCCTGCTCCCTGCTCCCCTCTCCCCTCTCCCCGCTCCCCTCTCCCCTCTCCCCGCTCCCCTCTCCCTGCTCCCCGCTCCCCACTCCCCGCTGGGCCCCTGCCAGGACCCAGTTTGCTCCCCCAGAGAGGAAGCCCTGGGAGGTCTCAGCCAGCCCCCTCCCTCCCTCCTGGCTGCGCCCCCTCTCTCCCACCGCCCGTCCTGGCTGATGGGCCGAGGTCCTGTGAGAAGGCTGCCCCTCCCCTCTGTCCTCCGGCCACTGGGCCGGTCACGGTCACCGTGGGGCCTGTGGCTCTCAGCCAGCTCCGCGCTCAGTCCCAGCGCTGGCCCTGCCTGGCACACCACCAGCCCGTCAGCTCCTGTGCTGCCACTCAGCCCAAAGGGACCTGGGCTCCCACACCTTGGCTTCGTCCTCTGTAAATGGGACCAACCCTAAATAATAAAAGCCTAATATGCAAATAGACCGAATGGCGAACGACCAGTCACGGTGACGTGCACTGACCACCAGGGGGCAGACACACGATGCCGGGGCTGCCCCTAGCCTACAGGCCCCAGGCCGGCCAAGGCGGGTGCCAGCAGGGGGCCCCCGATCGCCCTGCAGGTCACCCCACAGACCCTGCCCGTGCCCACGTTTCGTGCACCTGGCCTCTAGTGAATTGATAGTTGAGGCGTGCTCAGTAGACTACCTGGCATGTAACCTGAGGCATACATACATGCATTCATAGGTGCTAGATTGGGAGGCGTATGACATTTTCTTAAGCTCTGGAACACTCCGATTTTCCACCTGAAACGCTCAGTGACCTCCATCTGCTGCGGCCGGACCCAGTCGGAACCTGGCGCTGCCCGAGCCTTGTCCCTGCCGGGGAGTGGGCACCGGCCTCCTGGCCCAGGGCGACCCGGCCCCACACGGGGCTGTTTTCTTCGCAGGAGATCGAAACCACGCGGTGCCGTCCCAGCGCCGTGGAGCGAAGGGGATTGAGTTTCCTCTTGTTTGTGTTCAATGCTTAGGGCTTGGGTTTCAGTGCCAGACGGGAAAAGTAAGGAAAGCCTGAAATTATATATGTGTCTGGATCCTTCTAGAAGCCCCAGGGAGAGGCACGCTGCCAGAGCCGCCAGGAGCCGTGAGGCCTCCTCCTGCCTCCCGCCAGCCTGGCACAGCCGAGGCGCTCAGCCAGGGCTCGCACTGGGCGGAGAGGGCGGGCGCGGGTGGGCTGCGGGCGCGGGTGGGCTGCGGGCGCAGCGAGCTGACCGCTTCCCCACGTCCTCCATCTGGGCCCTGCACAGGAACCTGGGCCCTGCGCAGCCCCTTACCTGGCTTAACCCCCAGGCCAGTCTGCTCCGAGGTGCAGCACCCCCTTTTCTCCCCGCCCCCCACATTCTTTCCAGCACCGCCTCTGGGAGCAGCACCTGCTTCCCTCTGCTTGAGAGGCAGCGGCGCCTCGGCTGCATTTGACCACGTGGCTCTTCATGCGGGGTGACCCCGGGGCGTGCAGGAGGGGTGACCCCGGGGCGTGCGGGAGGGGTGACCCTGGGGCGTGCGGGAGGGGTGACCCTGGGGCGTGCGGGAGGGGTGACCACGTGGCTCTTCATGCGGGGTGACCCCGGGGCGTGCAGGAGGGGTGACCCCGGGGCGTGCGGGAGGGGTGACCCTGGGGCGTGCGGGAGGGGTGACCACGTGGCTCTTCATGCGGGGTGACCCCGGGGCGTGCAGGAGGGGTGACCCCGGGGCGTGCAGGAGGGGTGACCCTGGGGCATGCAGGCAGGGTATCCTGACCCTGGGGTGTGCAGGAGGGGTGACCCCGGGGCGTACGGGAGGAGTGACCCTGGGGCGTACGGGAGGAGTGACCCTGGGGCGTGCGGGAGGGGTGACCCTGGGGCGTGCGGGAGGAGTGACCCTGGGGCGTGCGGGAGGGGTGACCCTGGGGCGTGCGGGAGGAGTGACCCTGGGGCGTGCGGGAGGGGTGACCCTGGGGCGTGCAGGAGGGGTGACCCTGGGGCGTGCAGGCAGGGTATCCTGACCCCGGGGCGTGCGGGAGGGGTGACCCTGGAGCGTGCAGGAGGGGTGAACCTGGGGCGTGCAGGAGGAGTGACCCTGGGGCGTGCAGGAGGGGTGACCCTGGGGCGTGCGGGAGGGGTGACCCCGGGGCGTGCAGGAGGGGTGACCCTGGGGCGTGCAGGCAGAGTATCCTGACCCTGGGGCGTGCAGGAGGAGTGACCCTGGGGCGTGCGGGAGGGGTGACCCTGGGGCGTGCAGGAGGAGTGACCCTGGGGCGTGCAGGAGGAGTGACCCTGGGGCGTGCAGGAGGGGTGACCCCGGGGCGTGCAGGCAGGGTATCCTGACCCTGGGGCGTGCGGGAGGGGTGACCCTGGGCGTGCGGGAGGAGTGACCCCGGGGCGGGCAGGCGGGGTGACCCCCGGAGCGGGAGCTGTCTGAACTCCATCACAAGCCCCACTGCGTCACCCTCATTCCCTGTGGCCCCTCTGACTCAGGTAACCAGCTGAGACGCTAATTACAAAAGGATGGCGGGTTCCCTCCAAAACAAGCCGGGTGGAGCGACCTGCCCTGGTCTCGGGCCCTGGCAGAGGCGCGCCTGCACCCGGCCGGCCGCTGAGCCCATGGCTGGTGGGGGCTCGGTTCCTGCGGGCCCGGCCGGCGTGTCCAGCGGGATTTCCCGGGCAGTGCAGGCCCAGGCTGGCCCGTGGACGCCGAGGGCATGTGGATAGTGGGAGGCCTGCAGGCGTGCAGGCCGCGTGGACAGGGGCCTGGGGTGGTGAGACCCGCTGTCCCACCTGATGCGGGGGCCCGGGGCGGGGCCAGGGCTGATCTGGGGGCGGGGCCATGGCCATGGGCGGGACACGGGCCCTGCTGGGTGATGGAGACATCAGTGACCCTGCCCCCCTTCCCCCCCCCCACCCCGCAGGCTGCCAGGAGTGCTGGTGGGGGCACGCGGCCCCACGGGCTGCACGGAGCAGCTCGGAGCCTCAGGGTCCCATCTGCGGCAGAAGGCGGGGGAACAGTAAACCTGGCGTCCCAGGCCGCATGACGACAGAGTGGATCGGAGAGCCTGTCCGCAGGGAAGTGCAGGCGCCTGGACAGTGACTCCTTTATCAGGACGCAGCCCGCAGGCCCCCGGGGAGGGGGTGGGTGGTGAGTGGGGCCTGGAGGGTCCAGTCACTGAGGTTTAATTGCCCAGGAGCTGGGACCCGGGGCTCCAACGCCTGGGGCCGATGCTCATAAACCACAATCCAAGCTGGGGCGGTGCCCCCGGGTCAGGGAAAGTGGGACTGGAGAACAAGGGCTCCACGCAGCCTGGGTTTCCCCACAGAGGCACTGCCCAGGCTCTCGCCCATCCCCTGCCATCCCGGTTTGCCTCCCTGCCGTCCCTGCGAAGCCCTGTCACCTGCCCCGTCCCAGGAGCCACCTCACCACGGTGGGCTCGCCGGCCTCCATGAAACCATGTACGCATGGCTCAGTGTGAGCGTCGAACTATGAACCAGGAGGTCAGGGTTCGATTCCCGGTCAGGGCACAGGCCCGGGTTGCGGGCTCGAGCCCCAGTAGGGGACGTGCAGGAGGCGGCCGATCCGTGACTCTCTCTCATCATGGATGTTTCTCTCGCCCTCTCCCTTCCTCTCTGACATCAATAACAAAACAAACAAACAAACAAAAAAATTCACCAAAAGGGAAGAAGCAGCCAGTCCACACAGAGAGGGGGGCGCGGGGTGCGGGGGGGCTGCAGTGAGGGCCCTGCGAGCGGAGGTCTCCATGCCCCTAACCAGCCAGTGCTGGGGAGACCCCGCTCAGCGTAAGGAAAGGCCGGGACCCTCACTGCCAGCGCTGCGGCCCCTCACACGCAGGGAGCCCGCTGCACAGCGTCTGTCCCGGCCGCCGCCGCTTGCGTGTTCTGGAGGTGCCTGCGGGGAGCAGACCTAACAAGATGCCGCCACGGTGGCGTGTTCCCTCATGTGAAGCAGAACAAGCTCACGATGGGGAGACCCAGGGCGGAATCACAGCTGTCACTCAGCAGGTGCATTAAAAAATAAAACTTAGCCCTGGCCGGTGTTGCTCAGTGGATAGAGCGTCGGCCTGCGGACTGAAGGGTCCCAGGTTTGATTCTGGTCAAGGGCATGTACCTTGGTTTCGGGCACATCCCCAGTGGGAGGTGTGCAGGAGGCAGCTGATCGATGTTTCTCTCCCACCAATGTTTCTAACTCTCTATCCCTCTCCCTTCCTCTCTGTAAAAAATCAATAAAATATATATATTTTTTAAAAAATAAATAAATAAAAAATAAAACTTAGCCCTGGCCAGTGTGGCTCAGTGGGTAGAGTGCTGGCCCATGGACTGAAGGGTCCCGGGTTCGATTCCAGTCAAGGACACGTACCTCGGTTGCAGGCTCCATCCCCAGCTCTCGTCAGGGCACCTGTGGGAGACAACCAATCGATTCTGTCTCTCTCACATCAATATTTCTCTCTCTCTCCTCTCCCTTCCACTCTCTCTAAAAATCAATGGGAGCCGAAACCGGTTTGGCTCAGTGGATAGAGCGTCGGTCTGCGGACTGAGGGGTCCCGGGTTCGATTCCGGTCAAGGGCATGTACCTTGGTTGCCGGCACATCCCCAGTGGGAAGTGTGCAGGAGGCAGCTGATCGATGTTTCTCTCTCATCGATGTTTCTAGTTCTCTATCTCTCTCCCTTCCTCTCTGTAAAATATCAATAAAAAATATTAAAAAAAATAAAAATAAAAATCAATGGGAAATATCCTCAGATGAGAATTAACAACAAAAAATCTGTATCTTTAAAAGCCTAGGCGACCGTTATGGCCATTCTACCGCTTGACTGGTCGCTGTGACGCAGGATCTGCCCTCCCCTCCCCCCCACCCCGGTGGTCAGTGCACTCCCACAGTCAACCCCCCCGGGCTGGCTGGCCCCGATCGCCCCGATTGCTGGCCAGGCCAAGGGTCCCCACGCGTGCACAGATTCGTGCACCGGGCCTCTAGTAAATAAATAAAGTTAAAAAGCGCCTAAAGAGGTTGTCACCACAGCCCTGGAGACTGTACACGGAGCCCCTACCCGACGCCCCAGTGGTTCTGACTCACCCCCGGGCCTTCCTGCCGCACGCTCCCGTGGGCGCGTGCCGTGTGTGGACACAGGAGCGGGAGCCACCTCTCGGAGAGGACGCCGTTGGCACCTGAGCTTCTGTGTGGAGGATGCGCTGAAGGGCTTGCCCCCTGCAGCCGGGAGGAGGGCTCTGGGGGCCACAGGCTGCATCTCCATCTTCGTGGTTCTGTGGTTCTGTTCCCTCACGTGCGGCCACACGGCACTCCCTCCGGGGCGTCCCTTGCCCGCACCGTGGGCCCAGCGCCTGCGGTTGTCGGAGGGGCTACTGGGTCCCCAGCTGAGATGGGTCCTGCATCTCACTTCGGTGGATTGACTGCACAGGGGCCGGGTTCAAGTGGCCCCGTCGATGTTGACTTATATTCCAGTGGCCTTGCTGGGTCAGAGTGCCCTGACCACCAGGGGGCAGCTGCTTGCACTGACCTGTGCTGGCCCCGCCACCCCAGCCCCTCCCTGGGCACTTTCCCAGGCATCCTTAGGCCCTGGGCACGCAGGTGCTGGTGGGGGAGCGGGTGCTGGTGGGGGAGCGGGGGCTGGTGGGGCAGCGGGGGCTGGTGGGGGAGCGGGTGCTGGTGGGGGAGCGGGGGCTGGTGGGGCAGCGGGTGCTGGTGGGGGAGCGGGTGCTGGTGGGGGAGCGGGGGCTGGTGGGGGAGCGGGGCTGGTGGGGGAACGGGTGCTGGTGGGGGAGTGGGTGCTGGTGGGGGAGCAGGTGCTGGTGGTGGAGCGGGTGCTGGTGGTGATGGAGCAGGTGCTGGTGGGGGAGTGGGTGCTGGTGGGGGTACGGGTGCTGGTGGGGGAGCGGGTGCTGGTGGGGGAGCGGGTGCTGGTGGGGGAGCGGGTGCTGGTGGGGAGCAGGTGCTGGTGGGGGAGCGGGTGCTGGTGGGTGTGCAGGTGCTGGAGGGGGAGCGGGTGCTGGTGGGGGAGCGGGTGCTGGTGGGGGAGCGGGGGCTGGTGGGGGAGCGGGTGCTGGTGAGGGAGCGGGGGCTGGTGGGTGTGCAGGTGCTGGTGGGTGCGGTCCAGGAGAGGCTGGGTTGGCGATGGGGGGCGGGATGGGGAGTAGTTCCCACAATGCCCTGCATTCCCCTCCAGCTCAGTGCGGGCCTTGGATACTCCCGGTCGGCCTGCGCCAGGCCCCAGGCTGCCAGGCCCTCTCTCTGCATTCTTCCAGGCAGCGGGGGGAGAGGAAAGGTTTTCTTGGGTTGGCAGCGTCTTGATTTCCTTCAGCTCAAAACAATCCCCATGCCCAAGTGGTACCTTCTGGGGGAGGCTTGTTCTGAACCCCTTCACCTCCAATTGGTGGCGAAACCCCAAAAGGGAGGAAACAGTCCGTCCACACAGAGAGGCCGGGAGGGATGTGCACCTCGGGGATGGAGAGCCGCTGGAGTGATCCCCCAGGGCTGGCACGTCCCGTGCCACGTTGCAGGGTGGCCCAATGGCAGCAGCAGCAGGTGGCCGAGACCAGGGCCCCTTTAATTAGATTTTCTACGAAGGACCCGCCCCGCAGCTCTGGAGACGGGACCGCCCTCCTGGCACAGCCTCCTGGGCTCCGCCTGCCCGTCTGGGAAGGAACGGGAGGGTGGGCCCTCCCACCCTCCCCAGCCGAGGCGTACAGTGCCGTCTGGGGGGTGGATGCGTGGCGCTGGCCAGCCCGGCCCGGACTCCACCCGCCGGCTGTCAGCAGCGTCTCGTCTCGGAGACCTGGCCGCAGCCTCGGCACACGTGGCCGGCCATCCCCGCCATCCCGCCGGTGCTGACGCTTTTACGGTCCTGCTTGTGATTTCTCAGACCCCACTCGTCTCTGCGCTTGGTGGCGCTGAGCCTGGCCTGGCGGAGTCCTTCCTGAGGCTCAGCGGCCGGCACTGAGGGCTCGCCGCTCAAGGTCATTGGCAACCACACGTTCCCAGCTTTCCCGGAACGTGCACCCTCAAATGCTTTCTCCCTTTGCCCCTGTTAAAAAGGGCACAGTCGCCCGGGCAGCGTGGCTCAGTGGTTGACCATCGACCTAGGAACCAGGAGGTCAGGGTTCGATTCTCGGTCAGGGCACAGGCCCGGGTTGCAGGCTTGATCCCCAGTAGGGGGCGTGCTGGAGGCGGCTGATCGATGATTCTCTCTCAGCATTGATGTTTCTCTTTCTCTCTCTCTCTCTCTCTCTCCCTTCCTCTCTGAGATCAATAAAAATATATTAAAATAAATAAATGCTGGAAGCTGAGAGAGAAACCTACTGATACACAAATGCTTACCAGGTGGGCGCTGAGGGTTAATGAGGGAACCAGCCGGTCATTGGCCGCTGGTGTTAAAGCCCCCACTGCGTTCAGGTCGGAGGTGAGCAACGCGCTGGAGGTCACGTCAGGCTGGGAACCCAGGTCTGGGTGCGGGCGGGGGGAGGAGGGAGGGTGTGGGGGGGGCCTCACCATCTCCTCCTGAGAGCCTCCAGGTGACCCCGAAGGTCCAAACCAAGCGCAGATTTTCTGAACCTCGGGGCCCTGCTTTGCTGGTTTGGCTGAGTTACCTGGGTCCTGTTCCCAACCTCGCCAGAGGCAGGCCCAGGTATAGAGCATCGCCATGGCAACCCTTGTTTCCCGAGGAGCAGGTTGCCGCTGGACAAAAGGATACCTGGGCTCCCAGCACTTAGCGCTCTGTGGGGGCAGGGCTGGAGCGGGCCCCGAGGGGGCCCACGTGGGAGGGACGCGTTGTCCAGGTGTGCGCTGGCCTTGGCCGCTGGCTGTCAGATGAGGGGCGGGCAGGGCTGGAGCTGGGTGATGGGGGCACCTGGGTCGGGACCCACCTGAGTCCCTGGATGAGGGCCACCTGGACTGTGTCTTCCACCTACAGTCCCCAGTTAGGGTCCCCCGGGGCATGTCTCACCTGTGTCCCCCAATGTGGTCACCTGGCCTGTGTCCCACAGGAGGGTTGCCTCCCACTGCCACCCCCTGTTCTGTGTGAAAAGCTGACATGACCCCCGTCTCTCTCCACTGGCCCCCCAAGACAGGGAGTAGAGGGCTGGCCCCGAGCATGTGAAAGATGGCGATGGCAGACATGGCCGGCCGGCCAGCACCCGTCCCCTTTTCTTGTCTTCTGGAAGGGTCTGCCACGGTCACCCCACTTCCTGTTACCAGACGCTCACTCTCCCCGGCTCCCTTGTTGCCCAGGCGGCCTCGAGACAGAGTGCTGGCCACTGAGATGATAGGGGAGAAGAATGTTGGGGTCGCCTGGACTCCCCCTTATTTTTTTTATTTCCATCGTGTCCAGGGAACCGCAGCCACCCACCCGTGTCCACACACCCCCAGCCGCCCGCCCTGTGCTGTGGCGAATGCCTGGTGTCACTGAGCCCCTGGGACTCAGTGACCCCACCAGCAGCTCCGGGGTCACCCAGAAGCTTGTCAGGAACGCAGACCCCGAGGCCCTCCCACCCCTTCGGGCCAGAGTTCACCCGGGAAGAACTGGTGTGTCATGGGCACATCGGGGGCCCGGGAGAGAGCTGTGAACCCCCAAGACCCGGGGATCTCCCCGGAGACTCGTTTTCTGGGGGTGTTTGTATGTTTATGCCTCTCTGAGCTGCAAACAGTGAAATCTTAGCTCTATGTGAAAGGAAGGCCAAGCTTCCTGTCCTCCCCCACCTCCTCCTCATGCAGCTGCAGAAACAGTGCGGGGAGGGAGCAGGCAGGTCGAGGGGCCCACAGCTGGCCACCCCAGGAGGAAGCGGCTGGAGCGGCCCGCAGCTGGTCCCCGCAGCCTGAGGCTCACGACCGCCCTCGCTGGCTCGTGGCTCTGAGGGCCGGATCGCCCCTCCTCTTCTCTGAAGTCCGGGCTCAGGTGGAGGGAGATCACAGCTGCACGTGCAGAACACCCCGCAGAGACGGACGTGTGGCCCGAGGCCTTTCCTTTCTAAACGCGCGTGCCTCCTCCCCCAGGCTGTGGGGTGCCGGGCGGATGCCGGGAGGGTGCCGGGAGGAGACAGCTCCCGGGATTGAGCTCCCAGGGACCCCGGAGCCTGGAGCCTTCCCTCTCACGGAGGCTGGGCGGCCGCAGCCGGATCTGAACGGCCTGTTCTTCCCTCTAACGGGTGTGGGGGGCACACACACCAACAGAAATCGGGGGTGCAGGGAACGCAGAGTTGGAAGGTTTCTGGGTGTCAGGTCAGGAAGGTGCCCCAGCATCCAGGTCAAGCTCCCCTCCCCGCCCCCTAGCGCAGGAGGGAAGCCCGGGCTGGCCAGGGGGGGAGTCGGGATCGAGCACCTCCCCACATGCCTGCGTCCTCAGGAGAGGGATATCGGGGTCACCTGGACGCCCCCTTACGTTGCCAGGGAGGCTGAGGTCCGGGGGGAGCCGCTGGGCGCTCAGAATTCGGCAAAGGTCCTCTCTCTGCCTCCTCCTCGCAGAGGTTGACCTTCGAGCCTCAGTTTCCCTTTGCCGACTGAGCTGGAGGTGACGCACGATGCTGGTGGTCCCCCGGGTGAGGGAGGCCGAGGTCCAGGAGCAGGAGGGGGCGCCGGGCAGGGAGTGGGTTCCCTCCCAGAGGCAGCGGGAGAGCAGGCAGGCGGGGGCCAGCGCCCTGAGAACTGGCGGGAGTGGGGGCGCGGGGGAAGGGCCCGAGTAGGTGACGTGTAAGGAAATGGGGAGTGTCTCGGGGTGAGTGAGTCCCTCTTCAGTCAGAGCCTTCGTCCCTTCCCCAGGCTTCCGTTCTGGTTGGCGGCACCTCGCTCGGCGCGGGGAGGGGCCCACGCGCCTTCACTGAACCTGGAACACGTGGAACATGCGGGTCTCTCTCTTCTGCGGGGCCGTGGCCCAGGCCTGGGGCAGAGGAGGCGGGAGACAGACCAAGGCCGGGAGGAGAGCAGGGGGCGGGGGGCCCCGTGCCCGCACAGCTGGCGCCCAGATTCTCTGAGTTCCCTTTGATTGTTGAAGCACAAACACGGCGACGTCATTCTTGGTGTCTTCGTGGTCCCCGCAGTGGCCGCCCGTCCTGAGGCAACCGCTCCCCTCGCGGGACCCGCGCACCTGGGACTGGTACCCAAGGGCCTGGTCGTGGGCCGGCGCGGGACGAGGTCAGCGTCAGCGGTCGGTGTGGGGCTGCCGCTGTCCCGGGCTGTCCCTGGGGGAGGCCGTCCGGCTCGTCCGTCCTGTGATGTCCTCGCCGTTCACTCCCTGCCCAGGTCATAGGGGGTCCCGTGCTTGGTCCCAAGGTCACCTCCACGGTCACCACCTGTGGGCAGGGGGTCCCCCTGGAGAGGGCCGGCCCCTCGGGAGCCTGGGCCATAAACACCACCCCTGGGGGTGACATCGCTGAGCTGGTGACCAGGTTCCGGGGGCTGCGCGGCCCCGCGTTCTGCAGCTGGGACGGGGGGTGGGAATCGTTCCGCACTGTCCCCGTCCCCCAGTTACAGCTGGGACAGGTGAATGGGAATCGTTCTGCACTGTCCCCTCCCCCCAGTTGCAGCTGGGACGGGGGGGGGGGGGAATCGTCCCGCACTGTACCCCTCCCCCAGTTGCAGCTGGGACAGGGGGTGGGAATCGTTCCGCACTGTCCCCGTCCCCCAGTTGCAGCTGGGACAGGTGAATGGGAATCGTTCCGCACTGTCCCCGTCCCCCAGTTGCAGCTGGGACAGGGGGGGGAATCGTCCCGCACTGTCCCCCTCCCCCAGTTGCAGCTGGGACAGGGGGTGGGAATCGTTCCGCACTGTCCCCGTCCCCCAGTTGCAGCTGGGACGGGGGGGGTGGGAATCATTCCGCACTGTCCCCGTCCCCCAGTTGCAGCTGGGACGGGGGGTGGGAATCGTTCCGCACTGTCCCCGTCCCCCAGTTGCAGCTGGGACGGGGGGGGGGGAATCGTTCCGCACTGTCCCCGTCCCCCAGTTGCAGCTGGGACAGGGGGTGGGAACCGTCCCGCACTGTCCCCTTCCCCCAGTTGCAGCTGGGACAGGTGAATGGGAATCGTTCCGCACTGTCCCCGTCCCCCAGTTGCAGCTGGGACAGGGGGGGGGAATCGTTCCGCACTGTCCCCGTCCCCCAGTTGCAGCTGGGACAGGGGGTGGGAACCGTCCCGCACTGTCCCCTTCCCCCAGTTGCAGCTGGGACAGGTGAATGGGAATCGTTCCGCACTGTCCCCCTCCCCCAGTTGCAGCTGGGACAGGTGAATGGGAATCGTTCCGCACTGTCCCCCTCCCCCAGTTGCAGCTGGGACAGGTGAATGGGAACCGTTCCGCACTGTCCCCTTCCCCCAGTTGCAGCTGGGACAGGGGGTGGGAATCGTTCCGCACTGTCCCCCTCCCCCAGTTGCAGCTGGGACAGGGGCTGGGAATCGTTCCGCACTGTCCCCCTCCCCCAGTTGCAGCTGGGACAGGTGAATGGGAATCGTTCCACACTGTCCCCTTCCCCCAGTTGCAGCTGGGACGGGGGGTGGGAATCGTTCCGCACTGTCCCCCTCCCCCAGTTGCAGCTGGGACAGGGGGTGGGAATCGTTCCGCACTGTCCCCTTCCCCCAGTTGCAGCTGGGACGGGGGGGGGGGGGGAATCGTTCCGCACTGTCCCCCTCCCCCAGTTGCAGCTGGGACAGGGGCTGGGAATCGTTCCGCACTGTCCCCCTCCCCCAGTTGCAGCTGGGACAGGGGCTGGGAATCGTTCCGCACTGTCCCCTTCCCCCAGTTACAGCTGGGACAGGTGAATGGGAATCGTTCCGCACTGTCCCCGTCCCCCAGTTGCAGCTGGGACGGGGGGGGGGGGGGGGAATCGTTCCGCACTGTCCCCTTCCCCCAGTTGCAGCTGGGACAGGTGAATGGGAATCGTTCCGCACTGTCCCCTTCCCCCAGTTGCAGCTGGGACGGGGGGTGGGAATCATTCCGCACTGTCCCCGTCCCCCAGTTGCAGCTGGGACAGGAGGTGGGAATCGTTCCGCACTGTCCCCTTCCCCCAGTTACAGCTGGGACGGGGGGTGGGAATCGTTCCGCACTGTCCCCGTCCCCCAGTTACAGCTGGGACGGGGGGTGGGAATCGTTCCGCACTGTCCCCGTCCCCCAGTTACAGCTGGGACGGGGGGTGGGAATCGTTCCGCACTGTCCCCTTCCCCCAGTTGCAGCTGGGACGGGGGGTGGGAATCGTTCCGCACTGTCCCCGTCCCCCAGTTGCAGCTGGGACAGGTGAATGGGAATCGTTCCTCACTGTCCCCGTCCCCCAGTTGCAGCTGGGACGGGGGGTGGGAATCGTTCCGCACTGTCCCCGTCCCCCAGTTGCAGCTGGGACAGGGGGTGGGAATCGTTCCGCACTGTCCCCGTCCCCCAGTTGCAGCTGGGACAGGGGGTGGGAATCGTTCCGCACTGTCCCCTTCCCCCAGGCGGGAGGCGCTGGGCGCTGCTCCGGAGATGCTCCCTGGCCGGTTGGACCCCCCGCTTTGGAAGTCCCTCACGTTCTCCTGCTGCGGTTACCGGCCGGGGAATGGAAAGCCATGCGTGCAGGCCTGTTTGGAATTTTCAGATCCCAGCTTCCCAGGGGAGGCCCCAGTGCCTGTGGCCCTGTCTGTGGGCTCGTGACCTTTCGCGGGCGCGCCCTGGGGGTCGCGAAGGCCGTGGGAGGCCAGGCCCGCTTGGAGGGGCTTGCGGCTGGGTGGGCTCCGGGGTCCTGTCCTGCCTGGTCCTGTGGGGCAGGAAGTGCATCCCGCAGCCGCGCCGGGCCGGCCCCTGGCACGGGGACTGCGTGCCTTTGCGATGTTTCAGGCCCAAGATAAACTGCGCAGAGCCCCGGGGCTGCTGGAGGCGGGGCCCCAGTTTGTTTGTCTTGTGCTGGCGGCACCTCTGTCTGGATCAGATGACGCTGGAGAGAAGCCTGCATGGGGGTGGGGGGTGAGGGTGTGCAGGGCTTGGGAGAGTCTGGGGTTGCCTGTGGGTCCCCTCGTGGCCCTGGCACAGGGTTTTCCCTGGAAAGTTCGTCAGGCCGTCAGGGTAGTGAGTTGCAAGCTGGCCTTAGGGGCAGGTATGTGTTTTGTTATTTTATATACGTGTTTATGTATGTGTATATGTAACTGATGTCAGAGAGGAAGGGAGAGGGAGAGAGAAACATCCGTGATGAGGGAGAATCACTGATCAGCTGCCTCCTGCACGCCCCCTCCTGGGGATCAAACGCGCACGCAACCGAGCACACGCCCTGAACAGGAATCGAACCGTGACCTGCTGGTTCATAGGTCGATGCTCAGCACACTGACCCGGCTGGGGCAGGTGTGTTTTTCTCATCTTGGTGAGAAGGGTTGGGGGGGCAGCTGTGCTGGTGAGAGGGGCTGGGATTCCCCGGGAGAGACAGCCGC
>NC_137783.1:1671308-1716308 GCF_963455305.1 Plecotus auritus | reverse complement strand
GGGGCAGGCCTGGGGTACACCCTTCTGGCCCCGACTCCCTGCTGCGCCGCTACAGCATTGCACACGCACACAGTTCCTGGGGTTTCATCGGGGATCAGGGCAAACAGAGTGTTTCTGCGCACGTCTCGGCGCTCAAGGTTGACTGTTGCCGTTGCGATTTGTTTCGGTTTTATCTCTAAGCGCCACGAGTTTGTTCCAGATCAGCTGCTGATACATACAAGGGTGGGAAAAAGTAGGTTTGCAGTTGTTCACATAAATACTGTAATACAAATAAATACTATAATAGTTAATTCATAAATAATGACACATGCCCTAGCTCCGTGGTCGGCAAACCGCGGCTCGCGAGCCACATGCGGCTCTTTGGCCCCTTGAGTGTGGCTCTTCCACAAAATACCACAGCCTGGGCGAGTCTGTTTTGAAGAAGTGGCGTTAGAAGAAGTTTAAGTTTAAAACATTTGGCTCTCCAAAGAAATTTCAATTGCTGTACTGCTGATATTTGGCTCTGTTGACTAATGAGTTTGCCGAACATTGGTGCAGGGGTGGGCAAACTTTTTGACTCGAGGGCCACAACGGGTTCTTAAACTGGACTGGAGGGCCGGAACAAAAGCGTGGATGGAGTGTCTGTGTGAACTCATATAAATTCAAAGTAAAGGAGCGGAGGGGAGAGCAAGAGAACCCTCTGCTCTTTTGGCTCCGCGGGCCGGATAGAACAGCCGAACGGGCCGGATCCGGCCTGCGGGCCGTAGTTTGCCCACGGCTGGCTTACTGGATAGAGCGTCGGACTGTGGACTGAAGGGTGGAGGGAGCTGCAAGTTCCACTTTGAAACACACGTGGGAGACGGGGGGCGCCGGTTTCGTTGGCTGCGTACCACTTACAGATACTTTGGCACACACGTACATTTCCAAGAGCTTGTTTGCGAATTAGAGCGTTTTTCCAATGTACGCATTTCAATTGCGTTTATGCCATGATGCGGAATCCTTGTTGAAGCCACTCTCTCTACACCAGTAGCAATCGAAACGCCGATGCGTTTTGCAGATTGAGCAAAGATGGTCTTTGATTCACTGGAAAACAAAAGTAATAAGCGTGCGAGTCTTTCTAATAATTTCCACCGCTTAATGATCTCTGGGAACTTGCCGAGGCTGGGCCGGCTTCCAAGCCTGGCATCGCTGAGGCTTCTAAGTGATGCAGTCTTGCCCCGAATTGAGAAAACAGCCGGTGGAGGGTACCCCTCGTCCCTCCCTGCTGATCTGAGCCTGTGGAGTGGTGGGAAAGCCAGATGTGGGGATGACCTTGGCTCCGGGCTGCGCCCCCCACCCCTTGTGGGTGGTTGGCCTCTTAAGGTCACACCGGCTGAGCTGTAGGCAGCAGGCATTCAGTCACCTGTGCTGAATGGGAACATTAACGGATTGCTGTGGGAGCTGCAACTACTAACCTTTAATAAAATGTGTCAAGCCCGGCCGGCGTGGCTCAGTGGTTGAGCATCAACCTATGAACCAGGAGGTCACGTTTCGGTTCCCGGTCAGGGCACATGTCCGGGTTGTGGGCTCGATCCCCAGGGTGTGGCAGCCGGTCCATGATTCTCTCTCATCATGGATGTTTCTCTCTCTCTCTCTCTGAAATCGATAAAAACGTGTCAAACTTAGAGAAACGTTGAAAACTTACGTCCTTCCATGAGATTCAACTGAACATTTCGCCATGTTGGAATTCCCTCCGTGTGACTGTGTCTATGCATATCCATGTACTGTATACACACATGTATACGTCATTTGAAAAAAAGTTCCAGCTCATATGACATTTCTGGAAGCAATGCCACAGCCTATTAATAAAAGCCTATGTGGTCGTGACACCCTCACGCAGGGATGCGCTCATGCTGTAATGAGCAATCACCAGGAGGCTGTGGGTGCAGCTGTGTGCACGTGCGGGTGGGTGGGGCCTTGATGCTGCGTGCGCGGCGCGGAGGCGGGTCCCGCAGCTCTGGCCTACCTCTTCGGGTCAATCCATCAAGGAGCCCCGGATGGATGGGTGGGCGGGGCCTACCTCTTTGGGGCAATTGTGGGGCTCCCGCCTGGGAGCACCGGGTCTCTAGTTTTTAATGATATTTTAAAAATAAAGATTATTTTAACTATACAGTACCCAGCCACTGCTCACATTTCCTCTCTACAGTAGATGCTCAGTGAATATTTGAGAATAAGCAAATGTGTTGGAAGCACCAAGGTCCCTCAGCTGAACTCGGAATCCCTTAGGGAGGGGCATGTGGTCGGCCCAGGTCGGTCAGGTGTGGCCGGGCCTGGGACCTGGTGCAGGTAGCGCAGGCGCTGAGCCGGCTCCCAGCGTCCAGGGCGTCCTCCCGCGCTGGACCACAAGGTGGAAGGATGCCCACTGCATCCTGCTACGGGGCCGGCTTGCAGGAGCTGCTGGTCACCATGGAAACAGAGCTTTGCTCCCTTCTCTTCCTGTGGCTCCTCCTCCCTCGTTTCTTTCTCTCCTGTCCTCACACCCACCCGCGCTGCCCCTCTACTTTCCCGCCTCTATTTTTATTCTTCGTTTTCCGTGTCGCTTGCCCCGAATTCCTCATCTGTTTGGTTTTTAGTCTGTAATGAGTGGTTTGCTTCTTCCCTTTTAGTTCTCACGGTGGGGAGGAGGTGGGAGCATGCCTGTACTTATTTAGGCAGGCACGGGCCGCCCACACCGTAAGCTGGCTCTGGATGGAGCACCCAGGGCTGCTTCCTCGCCAGCGCTGCCCACACCGTTGTTAGGAGGCGGGGAAAGAGCGGGACACCGCGCTGGGCTCGGCCTCAGCAGCCTGCTTGGAGTCCAGGGTCTTCCCTTAGATCACCCCGAGACCCACATTTATTTTTATTTTTTAAAACACATTTTTATTGATGTCAGAGAGGGAGAGGGAGAGATAGAAACATCCATGATGAGAGAGAATCATGGATCAGCTGCCTCCTGCAGCCCCTCCCCCCCGCACCCACCACTGCGGGTCAAACCCGCAACCCGGCATGTGCCCTGACGGGGAATGCACTGTGACCTCCTGGTTCCTAGGGTGCCGCTCAGCCCCTGCCTGAGTCAGCTGCTCGCCCACACTGGCTGTCGCCCAGGCCCAAGTCCCACATTTAAAAGAGGCAGAACTTTGTTGGCAGAGCCGTGTGCAACGCAGGCAGCCGGGGTCTGGCGGCTCCTATCTCAGTCCGCGGAGCTGTCGCCACGCGTGGCTCACCCACCCACAGGGCACCTTTCATCTGGGGGTGCACCCGGGTCCTCCAAGGTCGCCTCTGCCAAACTCCTCGCTCACGCTTCAAACCGAGGCAGGGAGCCTGCAGCCGCTAGAGGAGAACTGCCCTGCAGAGCTGGTCACCCTCAGAGCTGGGGCCCACCTCCCTCCCCGGGCTGCTCCCCTGAGCCCACCCACCGTGGGGACCAGCCTGTGGGTGTGGGGCACGTGGTTGTAGGGGCGTGACTACGGGGGTGTGGCTTTTGGGGCGTGGTTGTGGAGGGTGTGGCCACAGAGGGCTTGGTTGTGGGGCGTGGCTGCGGGTGTGACTGGGGGCATGGCCACAGAGGGCATGGTTATGGAGCGTGGCTTAGGGGCGTGGCTGCGGGTATGACTGGGGGCGTGGCCACAGAGGGCATGGTTGCAGGGGCGTGGCTTAGGGGTGTGGCTATGGGTGTGACTGGGGGGCATGGCCACAGAGGGCATGGTTGCAGGGGCGTGGCTCAGGGGCGTGGCGGTGGGTGTGACTGGGGGCGTGGCCACAGAGGGCATGGTTGTGGGGCGTGGCTTAGGGGTATGGCTGCGGAGGAGAGACCCTGACGCCTTTGGCAGGTCCTGTGTGACGTGTCACAGTGTAGAGCCAGTGAACCAATGAAAGCACAGCAACCCCCACAGAAGCTTCTGTGTGACTCCGGAGAGACAAAGATAACCAGGTGAGGGTTTTAAAAAAATTCACCTGGTGGGCTGGGTGGGAAGCAGGGGCGCTCTCCTGAGGCACCTTTATTTCCAGGCGAAGAGCTCGCGGCCAGCCCGACAGTTGGGAATTGACCCAGGAGTCAAGAGATCACCCGTTCGATTCCCGGTCAGGCACGTGCCCGGGTTGGGTCGCGGGCTGGATCCCCAGGGTGGGGCGTGCAGGAGGCAGGCGTTCAATGATTCTCTCTCATCATGGATGCTTCTCTCTCTCTCTCCCTCCCTTCCTCCCTGAAGTTAATAAAAATTTATTAAATTTTTTTGTCTCGGTGCGGAAGACTGTGGCGGAGAACCTCTCGGGGCCTCCTGGGGGGCAGGTCCCTGCACCGGGGAGGCCCCAATGCCCCCTCCCCTGTCACAGAGCCGGATGGGGAGACACCGCGGGGTGCCTGCTCATTTTAATGGAACAGGCCGACTTGCTGAAAGCCTCCCCGGGAGCTTTCACCGCGTTCCCTCCGGGACAGACGTGGCTTCGACCAGCCCAGCAATTCTGCCTCGTGGGACACAGCAGCCCTGGGCAGAGGCTGAGAAGCGGAGGGTGTCCTCTCGCTGGGGGCTCTCCTCAGCCCCACGTCACCCCAAAGCAGACCCTCCTCCACCCGCCCGGCCCCTCCCGCCTCCCTCCGTTGCTCACCCCTCCCACCTTCTCTCATTCCCCCCCCCCCCCACTTTTCCTTGGCTCAGGAGCCTCCCAGCGTGGCGGTCCTTGCGCCCGGCTTGCAGGGCAGACACATGCATCCTGAGGGGCAGCTGCAGGCGGCCGGGTGTCCACCCGCAGCGGGGGCAGCTGGAAATCAACCAGGGCAAGGAGCCAGGGCTGGTGACGGCAGCGGAGGCTGCGGGGAGCAGGTAGCCGCCATCCCGGAGTCTCCATGGGGGCTGCCCTGCACCACCTTGGCCTTCAGTCGTCGGAGCCCCTGCCTCTCTCTCCTTCTAGAACATTCTGGGAATGGCTTGAATCCCAGATAAGAGGTTTCCTGCCGAGATTCATTATCTTTGGAAGGTCCCCAGGCCTGGGGAGCCAAGTTGGGGAGAATTCGGGGCCCGGGGGGCAGAACATAGAATACACGCGCTGGGATTGTTTGGCCTTGGCATTCCAGGGCCGAGGACTGGCAGCAGGATTTCTGTAAAGCATTGCGGCTTCTAGGTTTAATTTAAACTGTATCCCGACATCGTGCACGTGTGCCCAGAGGCTCCGAGGCTGCGGAAGGAGGCTGGCATGGCTTACAGCGGGGCTGTGTGGGAGCGGAGACCTGACCTGGCAGAGCCCGGGGGCCTGGAGCTGCTGTAGGCGGGAGAAGGAGTCCGGAGCCCTGGTTTAGCGAGCCCTGATATCTTGGGGGGGGGGGGGTGGTGAGGGAGGTGTCCAGGTGTGATCCATCTCTTCCATCTCTCTTCTGAGCTAGGGAGGCATTACTGTCCCATTTTGTGGATGAGGAAACTGAGGCTCAGCAGGGTCCACTGACAAGGTTAACACGTTCTGCCCACGTGCCCCTTGCTTCCATGTGCCTGGAATGAAATACGGAGACGGCATTGGAGTTGAAGCAGATGGAGGTAACCAGCAGGGAGTGCTCCCTGGAGTCGGTGGGATGTGGGTGGGCAGGAGAGAGGGGCCACGGGCTGGTGAGGCTTTATTTCCATACCCGACACCCCGGTGGAGTGAGGAGGAAGGGGGAGCGTGGGGAGACCCCGAGGTTGGATATGGTCCTCCAGGGGGTGACAGGGCAGGGAAGCCAGTTTCAGGGCAGGTGGGTGGAGGGGGTGCGGGTGGGTGGGAGGAGGGAGGCACCGAAATGAGGGAGTCGCCGGCAGCAGGAGGGGCTGTGGCTGTGCCATTGGCTGTTCAGACCCGGGAGGGCGCAGAAGGCAGAGATGAAATGAGCTGATCTGTCCCGTTCAGCATAGGGTCGTCCTCTGGTTTTAGGATCAAGACGACATTAGCTGCGACGACGCTTTTCCTCTTCCCTAGGTCCCAGCGAAAAGCTTGTGTACGACGGGACTTGTGCTGTGTTTATAAGTTTGGTAAGTTCCCCTGTAAACCATCAGGAGCACCTCCACGGAGACCTGCTGGCCCCGCTGTCACTCAGTGCCATGGCCTGCTCCGGCCGCTGGTCAGCTGGGCCCCCGAGAGGGATGCGGTCCTACCTGGGGCCTCTCCTGTGCGGGAGCAGGGCCCCCGGGGATGCTACTGAGGTCGGGCTCCCCAAGGGCCTGTGGGTCTGATTTCTCAACAGTTTTCACAACCGCATCTTCTTACTTAGCGATGGGACATCGGGAGCCCGAGCCCTTTCTCAGGTCAACCCGAAGGTGACATCAGAGCAGGGAGGTGACAGTGAGGAGGGAGCTGAGCGGCTCAGGGCGGGGCGCCCAGGAGCTGGGAAGGAGGCTTCTCTGTGGAGCACAGGGTCCGAGCACACCGGCTGGAACGTCACCGTGAGGGCTGGTTACGCAGGCGTGCGGCGGAGGGCATGGCAGCGCGTACACCGCCACCTCGCCCGGGGTGACGAGCGGAAAAACCCTCCGGCGTCGCTGTTACCATCATCGTTGCCATAACAACTCCGTATCTCTTTCCATGAGCATCCGTCTCCTCCAGCCTGTATTTTTAGCAACGACTGTGTCAGAGCGTGTATTTTTTTAAAGATAGCAGCTAATTTTTCCAATGGCCAACCTTAAGAAATAAAACAATTCCACCTCCATTCGCTCTGAGTGTAAGAGTCCCAGGGATAAGGAGGGAAGTGAGCAGGTGGGGACGTCCGCTATGAGAAACGCTATGGAAGGATGGGTCTTAACATCTGCTTCCACGGAATGTTCTCTGGATCCGTGTCAGACACCATCACGTGACTCTTCCCTGGGGGGCTCATAAGTGTTGGAAAGTGATTGGCACAGAGGTGGGTGAGGGTTATCCGACAAACACAGATGTAGGCTGCGAAATAGAAATTAGCTTCACGGGCCCCGAGTGTCAGCGAGGCAGGCAGGAAGGCAGCGGCTCACCTTGCCCACAGAAATGCCCACCCCAAGGGAGCAGGCCGCGGAGTGACGTCCGGGAAGGCCATGGGAAGGCCCAGGAGCCAGGGTGGGTGCTGAGTGGCCTTCTCCGTTTCCAAATTTGCCTCCTCGGCTACACCCAGCTGGGCTGTTTGGTTGATTGATTGATGGATGGATTTTTAAAAATATTTTTTTTCTTTTTTTTAAATATATTTTATTGATATTTTACAGAGAGGAAGGGAGAGGGATAGAGAGTTAGAAACATCGATGAGAGAGAAACATTGATCAGCTGCCTCCTGCACACCCCCTACTGGGGATGTGCCCGCAACCAAGGTACATGCCCTTGACCGGAATCGAACCCGGGACCCTTCAGTCCGCAGACCGACGCTCCATCCACTGAGCCAAACCGGTTTCGGCCTAAAAATATTTTTTATTGATTTTACAGGGAGAGGCTGAGGGAGAAACATCAACATGAATCGGCTGCCTCCTACACGCCCCACACTGGGGATGGAGCCGGCAACCTGGACGTGTGCCCTGACCGGGAATCGAGCCGTGACCTCCTGGTTCCAAGATTGACACTCGACCGCTGAGCCACACCGGCCTGGCAGGAAGTGAATTTTTCCCGCCCGACTTCCCGCCCGAAGGGGCCACACAGCAGTGTCCAAGGCAGAGGCACCTTCTAGAGGCGGCAGGCGCCCGCCCTCCCTGCCTGGCCCGGGTGAGTGTGTGGCCTGTGACCACCCGGCAGCCCGGGACGCTCCACATTCTCACCTTCAGTCCCTCAGAGTCACCGTCAGGTGAGAGGGACCCTCCAGGGTCGCCAGGCTCTGGCCCCTGGTGACCGGTGGCCTCAGGAACTGCGTTCCCAGCTCCTGACCCAGGATCAGGGCCCCAGGGCGGAGGTCTGGCTCCCAGCGGGCGCGCCCAGCTCCAATTTGCTTCTTGTGAAGGCGGGTCTCCAACCTGTAACACAAGCCTCCAGCCCCCTCCAGTGCTGAGTGGGGAAGCGGCCCCAGCAGGGCAGTTCCCTGGCCGGGGTCCGGTGCCTGGGGGGCGGGGAGGGTTGGAGGCAGTTGCTGGGATGGCGATACTCCCTCACCTGCCTCCCAGGCCCAGCCCAGCGCGGTTGGAGCGGGGAAAGGGAGGGAAGGGCGGGGCCGGCCCCCCTGCGCTGGCCCGCCCCGCGCCTGGCGGGTCCCTGCCCGCCCCTTGCCCGGCCCAGCCCAGCCCAGCCCAGTGGGCCGGTCACACGCGCCACCGGCCGGCAGCTTCCCAGCCCCGTGCGCCCCGCTGCAGTGCCGGGCGCCCCTGCCCCGCGCCGCCCCCCGCACGCCCTGCGCTCCCAGCCACCGAGACCCTGCCCAGCGCGCGGGGTGCAGTGGGCATGGCCCGCTGGAGGCCCGCCACGCTGGCGCTCGCCCTCGCGCTCCTGAAGGTGGCCCTGCCGGGGGCTGGGGCCCAGGGCGCGGCCCTCGAGGACCCCGGCTACTCCGTGCAGGAGACCTGGAGCCAAGAGCCCTACTACGCGCGCGGGGAGCCCGAGCCCGAGCCCTTCTCCCCGCGGCTGCCCGCGGGGACCCTGGAGGAGGCGCAGGAGCCGCACCCACCCGCGCCCAGGCCGCCCAAGAAGGCGCCCAAGGCCAGGAAGGAGCCCAAGAGGGAGAAGCCGGCCCCGGAGACGCCTCCGCCGGGTAAGGGGCGCGCTGCGCGGGCGGCGAGGGGGCGCCCATGGCCCTGCGCTTCCCGAGGGGGGGCGCCGAGTCTGCGGGGGACAGGCCTGCTGGCTTCCGGGGCCCCTGCCTCTGGGATGAGAGGGCCCTGGAGCCGCCTCCTCGCTGCCCCCCAGCCTTTGGAGAGCCTGTACTGCGCACCCCGTGGCCCCTCGCAGTTCCCGGGAACTTAAACCTCACGGGCACCTGACTGGGCGAGGCAGAGCAGTTGGGCAGCTGCCCAGGGAGTGGGGTACGCCTTGCGCCAAATGTGAGGTGCACTGAGCGCGGGGCCTCCTGCCCGACACCCCCCTCCTCCGCCTCCCTCTCAGCCTCCCCACAGGGCGCTGTCTTGAGGGTGAATTTCTGATTTGGGGGTGGGAACAGCTGGTGGGTTTGGGCACCGTGGCCTCGGGGGACAGCCCGTGTCCCTCCTCAACTGCCTCCCCACCTCCTGTTCTGGGGGCCCCCATCCTCCGCGCGGCTGAGGGTGGCAGGGGCCTTGCTGGGAGCCGGGGCAGCCGGGTCCTGGTGCCCGGGGAAGAGGGCAGCCCGGGATGCGGTGCCTGCCCTGCACCCCTCTCTCCACCCTCTGGTACCCCCACTCTCCAGCCCCGTCTCGGGGAAAGACTTCCATCCCGTGTCTCACGCTCCTCGCGAGGGGGCCCTCTCCATGGTGCCCAGGGTTTGGGGCCAATGGCACAGGCTGTGTCCTCATGGTCCAAGGCTGGGGAGCCAGCGCCCCAGGCCACGTTCTTGGCGATCGGCGAGGGGCCCCTCACAGCCCCCACACACATGGAAGGGGGGAATCCCGGGTTTGGTTAGACCAGTGGTCGGCAAACCGCGGCTCGCGAGCCACATGCGGCCCTTTGGCCCCTTGAATGCGGCTCTTCCACAAAATACCATGGCCTGGGCGAGTCTATTTTGAAGAAGTGGCGTTAGAAGAAGTTTAAGTTTAAAAAATTTGGCTCTCCAAAGAAATGTCAATCGTTGTCCTGTTGGTATTGGGCTCTGTTGACTGATGAGTTTGCCGACCACCGGGTTAGACAGTTCAGGAAGGTCTGTGGCGAGGCCGGGAGGGGGAGGTGGAGACTCAGCTCCTGCCCCGTGGACCCGTGTCCGCAGCCCCTGTGCACGTGCTGGGGCGGGGCTGCCCCTGAACTTCAGGTCCAGGCACCTCCGTGAATCAGCGGGCAGGTCTGGGGGTTGTGTCGCCCTGGCCAGAGCCGTCCAGAGGTCCCAGTGGTTCCTGCGGCTGCTGAGCGCTGGCTGTGGAGAAGGTGCGTGGAACGGGAGTGGGGAGACGCTCATATTTGCAGGACAGCCACCGGGACCCCTCGGCGCCGTGGGGTAAGCGTCTCGGGGAACCCTCCCGCGGCCCCGAGTGGGCGTCTGGGTGACTTTACAGACCAGGAAGCCGGGCTCTGACAGGTCAGCCGCTCGCAGTCAGTGGCCTGGAGGTTTGTGTTTTCCAGCACAAGGCCTCCTTTTGTTCTGTCATCTGCATCCAATTTGCATGTGTTTATCTTACTTCAGGGGAAGACACGCATGTTGTCTGGTGTTTACTGGGGCTGGGGGTTGGGGGGGTGGAAGGAACCCCAGACGGAGAGTCTGAGGACAGCACGGAGCACCCAGGTCTGGGCTGGGCCTCAGCTCCCTGGCCTCCCAGCCTCCTCCTCTGCAAGTAGGAAGATGGGCTGCCACCTCACGTTACTCTGCTGATTGTTCTAGAAGCTTCTCCACAAACCTCCCAGCGTGTGCTATCCTTCATTTGCTCTGCAGGTCTGTCCCGGGAACCTGCTCAGCACAGGGTGCAGATGTGCTGAGGGGCTGACCCCCAAACTGGAAACAGGTCCAGGCTCGGCTCAGACACTCAGCTCGGGGCCTCCCGGGGGGCTGCCTCGGGCCGCCATGTTTCTAAGGGGTTGTGAGGGGCTTTGTAGAGCACCCCCAACGATGACAAGCAAAGCGTGACATTTATCACAGACTTTCAACTCCTATCCTGTTGGGGGGGTGCCTTTGGCCAATACAATCCTTCACCCTGGACCCCAAGGCGGGGGAGACTGGGTTAAGAATGACCTTGAGCCTGGCCCGTCTGTCTCAGGGGTTGAGCATCAACCCGTGAACGAGGAGGTCATGGTCTGCTTTCCAGCCAGGGCACACGCCCGGGTTGTGGGCACATCCCCAGTAGGGGGCGTGCAGGAGGCAGCTCATCA
Source organism: Plecotus auritus (assembly GCF_963455305.1). Classification (NCBI taxonomy): domain Eukaryota; kingdom Metazoa; phylum Chordata; class Mammalia; order Chiroptera; family Vespertilionidae; genus Plecotus; species Plecotus auritus. Next base: position 1,705,430 of record NC_137783.1, on the reverse strand, counting down.
ATGGTTCTCTGTCATTATTAATGCTTCTGTCGCTCTCCTTCTCCCTGCCTCTCTGTTAAATCAGTAAAAGCATATTCAAAAAAGAATGACCTTGATTTGGGGAGCCAGGGACAGTTTTGTGCAGTGACAGTGTGTTGGCAGAAGTCATTTTTCCCACTGGAAGTGGTGGCTGCAGGTCTGTGCTGCTCCTGATGTAAGAGAAGCGCTGGTGTCTGCACTGCGCCGTGTCAGAAGCAGGTGGCATGATATCTTAGACAGGACTTACTTATGGGGGGAGCAGGGACGCGGGGCCCGGCTGGGGTGTGTAAGGGGAACTTCAGGACGCGTCTTCGCTGGTGGGGGGCGCCGGCTGGGGGGTGTAAGGGGGACTTCAGGACGCGTCTTCGCTGGTGGGGGGCGCCGGCCCCGTCTCAGCTGCTCTCTAGCTCGGAGGCGGGTGAGAGGCCAGGTTCCGCTGAGTAAGAGGGTGAGGGCCTCTGTAACCTACCGAGACGCCGGCCAAGTGCTTTGTCTTTGCGGATGATGGGTGTCTTCCCGGAGGCCCTTGCGTGAAGGTCGGGCTCGAGGGGAGGAGGCAGGCAACTGTTCGAGACCGAGCGGCAGGGAGTTCGGTCTTCACGTCACAGAAAGGCTGGCTCAGCAGCCGGGCCCGGGTGTGACTGTGTGTGAGTCTCGGCTCCGACCGTGGCCGCGCTCTCACCCCACAGACAAGTGCAGTGGGCCACGTGCCGACTCCTGGCGGGCGGGGACCGCCGGACCCTTAGGTGAAGTGGGAGCGGTGCAGTTTTGCAGGAGTGGCTGATCGCCAGAGAGGCAGAGCTCTGCTGGACTGAGTAGCCCTGAATCTTTAAAAATTGTTAAGTTTTAATCTAGAATGATAAAAGCGTAATATGCTAATTAGACCGGGTGTCCTTCCGGACATCCTTCCGGATGAATCCAGGGCTGTGAGGGAAGCCCGGGATTGGGTGCCAGAGGGAAGCCGGTGCCGGCAGCTGGGGGAAGGAAGGCCTGCTCTTGCACGAATTTCATGCATCAGGCCTCTAGTTTTGAAATAATTAGACTCACCGAAAATTGCAAAAGCCAGTCAGGGAGGTCGTGTGTGTGTGTGTGTGTGTGTGTGTGTGTGTGTGTATGTGTGTGTGTGAGTGTGTGTGTGAGAGTGTGTGTGTGAGAGTGTGTGTGTATGTGTGAGTGTGTGTGTTAGAGTGTGTGTGTGAGTGTGTGTGAGTGTGTATGACTGTGTATGACTGTGAGTGTGTGTGTGTGTGTTAGAGTGTGTGTGTGAGTGTGTGAGTGTGTGAGTGTGTGTGAGTATGTGTGTGAGTGTGTGTGAGTGTGTGAGTGTGCGTGTGAGAGTGTGTGTGTGTGTTAGAGTGTGTGTGTGAGTGTGTGAGTGTGTGTGTTAGAGTGTGTGTGTGTGTGAGTGTGTGTGTGTGAGTGTTAGTGTGTGTGAGTGTGTGAGTGTGTGTGTTAGAGTGTGTGTGTGTGTGAGTGTGTGTGTGTGAGTGTTAGAGTGTGTGTGTGAGAGTGTGTGAGTGTGTGTGTGTGAGAGTGTGTGTGTGTGTGTGTGTGAGTGTGTATGACTGTGTGAGTGTGTGTGTGTGTGTTAGAGTGTGTGTGAGTGTGTGTGAGAGTGAGTGTGTGTGTGTGTGAGTGTGTGTGTGAGTGTGTGTGTGTGAGTGTGTGTGAGTGTGTGTGTGTGTGTGTGAGTGTGTGTGAGAATGTGTGTGAGTGTGTGTGTGTGAGTGTGTATGACTGTGTGAGTGTGTGTGTGAGTGAGTGTGTGTGTGTGAGTGTGTGTGAGTGTGTGAGTGTGTATGACTGTGTGAGTGTGTGAGTGTTAGAGTGTGTGTGAGAGTGTGAGTGTGTGTGTGTGAGTGTGTATGACTGTGTGTGTGTGTGAGTGTTAGAGTGTGTGTGTGTGTGTGAGAGTGTGTGTGAGTGTGTGTGTGAGAGTGTGTGTGAGTGTGTGTGTGAGTGTGTGTGTGAGAGTGAGTGTGTGTGAGTGTGTGTGTGTGAGAGTGTGTGTGAGTGTGCGTGTGAGTGTGTGTGAGTGTGTGTGTGAGAGTGTGTGTGTGTGTGAGTGTGTGTGTGTGAGAGAGTGTGTGTGAGTGTGTGTGAGAGAGTGTGTGTGTGTGAGTGTGTGTGAGTGTGTGTGTGTGAGTGTGTGTGTGTGTGTGTGTGTGTGTGAGTGTGTGTGTGTGTGTGTGTGTGTGTGAGTGTAGTTCTCTGAATTGCCCTACACATGCAGGTGTGTGGAACCACCACCTTCAGGACCCAGGCCTGTGGGCCCTTTTCTGAGGTGTGGGGGACTCCTGAGTCCTCCTTGCGAACATGGATGCCTCCCGGACCTGCAGGGCTTGGAGGAGACCCCGGTGTCGTGGTGTGTGCGGCTCGGCCAGTCCCCGATGAGCTTCCTTCCACGCCGCCTCGGCGCTCCGGGGTCTGCTTCGTTGGGCCTTGGGCGGCAGTGTCTTCTCGGGCGAGAGGGAGGGCAAGGGTTAGGAGGACGTTGTAGCGATTCCTGTATGTCTCTTAGCAGCAATCACAGTGCTTTCAGCACACGTAAGTGGGGACAAGGGATCTTTTAAAATATATATATGTTTTTATTGATTTCAGAGAGGAAGGGAGAGGGAGAGGGAGAGATAGAAACATCGGTGATGAGAGAGAATCATTGATGGGCTGCCTCCTGCACGCCCCCTACTGGGGATCGAGCCCGCAACCCAGGCACGTGCCCTTGACCAGAATCGAACCCGGGACCTTCAGTCCACAGGCTGACGCTCTATCCACTGAGCCAAACCAGCTAGGGCAAGAGATCTTATATCATGATATTATGTGTTCACTTGAAGAGTTAAACCCAAAGTGGTTTGACCTGATCAACTCCCTACAAAATTCCAAGGGAAAGGATATTTTATTAAAAACAAATAAAAAAGAAGTTATTTCATACACATCAGCAAAGAGCTTTCAAGACAGCACCTCTCTTTCCACAACGTTCTCCAAAGTCAGCAATTCCTGCTGGCAGCCCCCTGCCTGGCCGTGGCTTGGAGACCAGGGCTGGGGCCGGGAAAGAAGGGGGCACCCGGTGTTTGGCGAGCTGGCGTGGAGGCTGTGCTTCTGAGAAATAGTCACGGTGCTTCCGTGTGCCAGGAGCATGCACGCTGCCAGGTCTCACGGTGGGCGATGCCCTCGGTGCCCGGCGGTGGCAGCCTGGGCGGGGAGCCTGCATTTTGGAGGCGAGGTCTCTGCTGGATGTTCCTGGGGCCGCGGAGCCTCGCTCGCAGGCTTGGAGTTTGCAGCAATGGCTCTGCCCTCTGAGACCTTCTCAGACCCCCTGAGGTCATGAAAGCCATGACTCTGGGGTGTCTGTGGATGGCCACCCCCAAGGGCTGATGGCCCCCGCTGGCTGGCGTCCAGCCCACTACTCGTGTGGGCACATGGATGGCGGGTGTGCTACATTACCTTCAATGCTAAGTTAAGGCGCTCATGTCACAGATTGTTATGGAAGAGCCCGTCCTTGCAGGACACGTGTGGGTATTTGGCACATTCCGCTCAGGATCCAGAGAGCTGGGATCAAAATTCTGCTCCATCACCTCGGGCACGTGTGGCTTCTCCACGCCTCGGGCTGCGGACCGTGACACGGGAATGATGAGAAGCACACTTCCCGGGGTGGTGGGAGGTCAGGCGGGTCACCAGCAGCCTCCCTGTCTTTGGAGGGCTGTTCAGAGGCACTTCCTCTTCAGTTCCCCAGGGTCCCCGGCCGGGCGAGTCCCAGAGGGCCGTGTTCAGCACGCAGCCTGTGTTACAGGCGTTTCCTCCTCCATGTCTCTGTTCCTTCATTTCGTGAACTCACCTCCCAGAGACGCGCCAGCTCCAAGGCCTGGTCTCAGGCTGTTTCCAGGCTGAACCCAAACTGAGACAGGCAAGTGCCAACGGTGCCCGCACAGTCCTGGGCACATCCCCACCCGCTGCTGTGAGGGGTGGTTCTTTCTTTAAAGAGTTCCACACTGGTTGCCAGTTAGAAAGGCGGCAACGGCTGCACAGAGGCCGGGGTGCCCTGGGTCCCTGATGGAGACCACACCTTCCTCACAGAAGCTCGCCCAGAGGAGGGTGGAGGCTGATGGGGAAGACAGAGGAGGAGGGGTGGGAGGGCTTTTGGCTGATTGATGGGCTGGTTGGTTGGTTGGTTGGCTGGTTGATTGGCTGGCTGGTTGGTTGTTGGTTGGTTGGTTGATTAGTTGGTTGGTTGTTTGATTAGCTGGTTGGTTGATTAGTTGGTTGATTGGTTGGTTGATTGGTTGATTGGCTGCTTGGTTGATTGGTTGATTAGTTGATCAGTTGGTCGGTTGGTTGGTTGATTGGTTGGTTGGTTGGTTGGTTGATTAGCTGGTTGGTTGATTAGTTGGTTGATTGGTTGGTTGATTGGTTGATTGGCTGGTTGGTTGATTGGTTGATTAGTAGTTGGTTGGCTGGTTGATTGGCTAGTTGGTTGATTAGTTGGTTGGTTGGTTGATTAGCTGGTTGGTTGATTAGTTGGTTGATTGGTTGGTTGATTGGCTGGTTGGTTGATTGGTTGATTAGTTAGTTGGTTGGCTGGTTGATTGGCTAGTTGGTTGATTAGTTGGTTGATTGGTGGATTAGCTGGTTGGTTGATTAGTTGGTTGATTGGTTGGTTGATTGGTTGATTGGTTGATTAGTTGGTTGATTGGTTGATTGGTTGGTTGATTAGTTGATTGGTTGGTTGGTTGATCAGTTGATTGGTTGGTTGGTTGGTTGATAGCTTGGTTGATTTTGGTGTAGCCCTCGTGAAAGGCTTAGAAAATTGCAGTGGTATCTCCACCTCCACCCCAGACCATCCAGGTGACTGAGTAATAGAAGCAAGTACCTCATTCAACCACTCAGCCTCCTTTCAGGATTCACTGGATCCCCAGGGAAACCTGTTTCCGAGGGAGCTTAGTCTCAGAACTGGATAAGGACACAGGCTATTCCCTCCCCATCCTGGCCCTTTTGCTAACACCCCCTGGAGCTCGAGTTTGCAGCCACCATCATTTAGGATTTTCACGGTCACCTTCTGGCTCTCATGTGTGAGGTTCTCTGCAGACGTGCATGATGGCAGGGCTCTAGGAAGCTGTCGTCATCGTCTGTCTCGATGCCCGAGGCTGCATCTCTGGGACGCTCCTGAGAACCCCTTTGCCTGGGGAAGGCCTCCCTCCTGTGTGCGTTCCAGGAGCTGAAGGCCTGGGCCGAGCCCTTCGCCAGCGGGAGTGCAGACGCTGTTGGGCTGGAATTTCCTGGGGAAATGCAAAAGGCAGCGAAGAATTTGTCAGTTTCTGGGGTTTGCTACTGGAAGCTCCTTGTATATATCGAGAAAAGCCTTTCTCATAAACCCAGAATAGACACGGGCCCGGGCTGGCAACTCCATTTTGCTACTTTTAAGGAATTCAGCTTTGTCACGCAGCCCAGATGGAGATGTTGATTTAATCTGGCTCCTTCTCTCTCCACTTGGCTCTCTTCTTTCATCTGGACGGAGCATGTGGTGCCTTCCTTGCTGGGAAGGACCTCGAGGGGAGTCAGACTCCAGCTCTGCCCGGCTCTGTGGGTGCCCTGGGGTGGGTCTCCCCCATCTGAGCCTCAGTGTCCCCACCTGTGACATTACATTCACGGTCAGCCCCCGCCCTGGCGGGCACCTGCCAGGATGGGATGCTATAATCTATGTGCATGCCTCATGACGGTGAGTCACACTCCGCATGCTGTCTGTTGGCTTTTCAGCAGCTGGAATGGTGCTCTGTGATGGGAGGGGCTCCATCATAATATTAATGATGAGCAGATGGAAGCTGTCTTTTAAAATATATTTTTATTGATTTCAGAAAGGAAGGGAGAGGGAGAGAGAGAGAGAGAAACATTAATGATGAGAGAGAATCATTGATCGGCTGCCTCCTGCCCCACATTGGGGATCTATCCCATAACCTAGGCACGTGTTCTGACCGGGAATCCAACCGTGACCTCCTGGTTCATAGGTCGACGCTCAACCACTGAGCCACCGGAAGCTGTCCTACTCAGTGGTGACCGAGGCAGGCTCTGCCCGGAGCCCTGGATGTGGGTTATGTGTTGCTGGTTCCTCCCTGTAACTGCCATCCAGTTAGTTACAGGCGGGCCCTGTGTGCCCCTGTTTACTGAGGAGGGGGCAGGCCATGGAGAGGTGAAGGGGTCACTGAGGATTCAATTGCTCAGGGTGGTGGCGGCACCTGGAGCTTCCAGAGGGTGGCTGGGCCCTGCCTGTTGTCTCCGCCCCTTTGTCTCCACACATCCCCGGCGACGCAGGCTCTCAGCGGTTGTAGCACATGCGCCCACATCGGGCCCTTCCGTGGATCCCCGGAGCCAAGGAGGGATGTTTGGGTCCTGGATGGGGACCCGGCGTGTGGGAGGCGAGGCTGAGGATGTGGCCGGGGCTGAGCTCTGGACTCCCCCTCCCACGGCCCCTGGAGGCTGCGGCAGAGAGGAGGCAGGGAGCGCCCACATTCTTCCCCAGAACCCCGCTGTCCCCTCACGTAGTCTGTGACTCTTCCCCGCTCATGTCTAATCTTTCTGCCAAGTCAGGCTCCGCGTTCTCAGAAGTCCTGGCACCGGTTTTGCCCACAATCGAGGTCTCACGGACCCTCGGCCGGGCTCTTGGGAAGAGGCCACCTCTGGAGGCCACTGGCCTTGACATTTCTACCCACAGACCTGGCCCCAAGGCCCAGGGGGCTCGGGCTGAGGCCGGACACACCCAGGTCGGCAGCCTCTCTCCCTGCCTCTCCGGGTGCTCGGTATCAACTCCCTCGGCCGGAGGGGACGCTTCATGTGGCGCCTTTTCAGTTCATGGGAAGATGGGAGACGCTCCATCACCCGAGAATAGGATGGGGTGGGTGGGGGTTGCCCTTAGCTGGGCCCAGTGTTTGAAGATCTGTGTTTTGCTTGCGAAGCACATCTCCCCCTTTGGTGACAGGGGAACCGTCGGAAATGATTTCATTGACTGGCACGACCCGCTGGCTGGTTCGGTGCCTCGGTTTGCTGTAGGAAGTCCACGTGGGTCTCTTTCTCCGCAGAGCCGCCTCTTGTTTTCGTCTGTTTGGTCATCCATGACTCATTCGTTCACTCATTCATTCATCACAGCCAGTTATCTACCAGGTTCTGGAGACGGCATGAGCAAAACCAGACCCACAAACAGACCAACCGGCGTCACACGTGTGTGCTGACGCTACACAGCACGGGGTGCAGGGCTTGGGGGGGGGGGGGTGTTGCTGGCGCCCACGTGGCCCTCTTCTGCAGGTGCACGCGTCCCCGGCTGCTGGGGTCCCAGCTGAGCTGGCTCACGGCTGCTCCTTCGCTGGAAGGAGGGTCCAGCCCCCTTCCCAACTGGTTGGTCTGTGGCCAGAGGCCCGCCAGCAGGAGGAAGCAGCCCCTGGTCTCCAGAGGGTGGGGGACACCTGTGTGTGGCTCCTGCCCCAGAGCTGCCCGGGGACCAGGCTGAGTCAGAGCCAGCGGCCACAGGCCTTGCTCAGCCCCCTCCTGCCCCCTCCGCCTCCTCTGTCCGCTTCACCCCCTCCGCCTGCTCTGCCCCCGCCCCTCAAGCCCGGCCTCAGTGCCCCACCTGCACCCCAGTCTCTGCTCAGAGGCCTCTGGCCCTCAGACAGGTGCTGGCCGAGCCCTCACTTGACCAGGGAGTGCGGGCAGCCTCTCGGGGCCTGGGAGTGGAGGCGGAGCAGCGGTCAGTTAGGGGAGAGGAGGGAAGGCGGAGGGGGAGGAAGTGATCACTGGGGGGGGGGGGGGGCGGGGGGCGGGGGGAGGCAGGGCCTGTGGTGAAAGGAGCCGTGTTTCCGGAGGAGACGGAGGAACCTTGAGAGGAGCTGCCGGCCTGCGCGGCCGCCTCGTGCCCACAGCCCGGGCCTCGGAGGGCGAGGAGGGAGCGGCCCTCGGGGGGGGGGGGGGCGGGGGGGGAAATTCAAGCTCTGGGCCCAGCAGGCCCCATTCCAGCTCCCTTCGGTCAGATGGACACGGTGTCAGCTCTGGGTCCCGGGAGGTCCAAGGTGCAGGCTTAGACGGTACCGCTGCGTGTGCCTTGGGCTAGCGGGCTCTTCCTGGGTTCACCCCACAGCCTCCTCTCCTCTAACAGGGAGCACCTCAGTGTCCGGGCAGGGCATCGCTGGGGCCGGGGGTGGGGGCAGAGGTGGGCGGGGGGCAGAGGTGGGTAGGGGGAGGGGACAGAGGTGGGTAGGGGGAGGGGACAGAGGTGGGTAGGGGGAGGGGGCAGAGGTGGGAAGGGGGAAGGGGTGGGGAGGGGGAGGGGATAGAGATGGGGAGGGGGAAGGGGGGCAGAGGTGGGGAGGGGGGCAGAGGTGGGGAGGGGGAGGGGGCAGAGGTGGGGAGGGGGCAGAGGGCAGAGGTGGGGAGGGGACAGAGGGGGGAGGGGGCAGAGGTGGGGAGGGACAGAGGGGGGAGGGGGCAGAGGTGGGGAGGGGGCAGAGGGCAGAGGTGGGGAGGGGACAGAGGGGGGAGGGGGCAGAGGTGGGGAGGGGGCAGAAGGGGGAGGGGGCAGAGGTGGGGAGGGGACAGAGGGGGGAGGGGGCAGAGGTGGGGACGGCTGCTCTGCCAAAGAGGAGCCCTCGCCCCTGGGACGACGCTCACACGTGTGGAAGCAGACGTTCTATCTCTTTTTAGGTAAAAGCAGCAGCAGAAGAGGCGTGAGAACCAAGAGCCCTGAGAAGGCTGCCAGCGATGAGCACAGCGTCCCCGAGGCCCCCGGGGAGGCTGGGGCGGGTAAGCAGGGGGGGGCCCCCGGGGAGGCTGGGGCGGGTAAGCGGGGGGAGGGGGGGGGCCCGGGGAGGTCAGGGTTGGTAAGAGGGCCCCGGGGAGGTCGGGGTGGGTAAGCGGGGGCCCCGGGGAGCCGCAGGTTCCCGTGAGGGCCCTGGTGTGGGGCTGCCTCTTCCCAAGCCCCACGTGGGGGGGGGGTCGGCGGGGGGGACCTTCCCGCCTCGCTCTCCTCCGGGTGCACAGGGCCCACAGCCAGGGTCCCCGTCACTGCTGAGTGTCCCGGGCTCCTGAGTCCCCGCAGGCCCCGCCCCGCCTCCCAGGACAACACCGGGGCCTTTGGTTTCGCGAGGGGCCTGTAGCCGCCCCAGCTTGGCTGTGCGCGTCCTATCCCCCCCCACGTCCCCCCCAGACCCAGGCCCCCGGGGCCGAGCCAGTCCACCTGGAAGCTGAGGCATCTTGCGGCCTCGCTGCCACGAACACGCATCGGTCGTCGCCTGCCTCCCGCAGGGTGGACCGGCCATCAGCCCTAGGCTCCAGGCACACTCTGCCCACGGTCCTGTGACCGTCACCGGTTTACCTCTTACCGTCGCCAGCGATGGCTGCCCGGCCGCACTGCCTGGCTGTGTGGTCAGGGCAGCGACCTCCCTCCCTCCCCCCTCCCTCCCTCCCATCGTCAGAAAGTGGCCGCGTGGCCGCCCGCCCCGTGCGCCCGGCCGGAGCCATGAACACGCGGGTCCTAGACTCGCATCTGCTCGGTCGCGTCGCATACGAGGCTGCTCCTGATCGGTTGGTTCTGGGAACCTCACGGACAAGCACAGGCAGCTGATTTTCCCAAAAGTCACGTGGGATGTGGCAAACCGCATGGCGTTTCCGCAAAAGCTTAAAATCCCTTTGGACCCAGCGACCCCCTTCCAGGAGGCGCGCCCAAGAAAGGAGAACCCCGTCAGGGCGCGTGCGGGCGCCGTGTTCACGGCAGCACCACCTCCACCTGCGGCCGCTGAGGCCCCAACAGCCCCGGGCGGCATCGGGCGAGCGGTGAAAAGCTGCGGTGACGGGGGACAGCGCTCCCAGAACGGAGCCTCTGCGGCCCGGACGGCGCCCTGTCTCCAGTGGGGGGCGGTGGGGGGGGCGGCGTCTCAGGGTCTCTTTGATGGGGGTTAGAGGGCGCTGAGATAAGGCTGCAGGGTCCCTCCTTTCCCAAGACCCCGAGGGAGCACGCCCTCTGGGAGCCAGTGGCCTCTGAGCCGGCCAGGGAGCCCTGCAGACACTTTCCCTCCGCCCCCCGAGGAAGCTACCCCCACCCTCGTCCATCCAAGGGAACCCCAGGTGAGCCCAGTGAAGGGAAGGATGCCTGAGTCAGGGTTCCTGGCTGTACGGCTCACGTTGAGGTGCTGTGAGCTGGTCCCGGGGGGCCCTCGAGGCGGAAGCATCCCGGCCGGTTCCAGGAGGGGACCAGCTCACAGCACCTCAACGTGAGCCACACGGGAAGGATCCTTCATCGGAAACAGCCGCAGACAGTGGCGTGGACAGCCACGGAGAGGGGGTGTCCGAGCAGGTCGCCCAGAGTGGAGACTGGCATAATGTTGGCAATTGATCGCCAGGATTTATCCAGAAACGCTGGGCATGCAGGAGGGGGGTGCGGCAATGACGGGGAGCTCAGGGGGGCGGGGGGGGGTAGAGAATGAAAAGGCACGTGGCCAGGCTTAGAAAACCGGAAGCTGGCCCCTTTCCTCCTCTGTCCTGGTTTGTAACGAGCCTGTCCTTCCAGGGTGCCCGCCCCTCGGCCTGGAGGCCTTAAAAGTCACCGACTTCCAGCTCCACGCGTCCACCGTGAAGCGCTACGGCCTGGGCGCGCACCGCGGGCGGCTCAACATCCAGGTACCGGCCGGGAGGGGCCCGATCGCACGCCGCTCGCTCTGGCCGTGGACCACCCGCACGACCTTTAACCTGCACCGGGCCAGCCTGGCTGGTGTGGCTCAGCAGTTAGAGCGTCAGCCTGTGGACCGAAGGGTGGTGGTTCGATTCCCGGCCAAGGGCACCTACCTCAGTCGCAGGTCCGTCCCGACCGTTTGTCAGGCACATGCAGGAGGCAGCCAGTCGATGTGTCTCCCTCCCCTCGAGGTGTCTCTCTCTCTCTCTCTCTCTCTCTCTCTCCCCCCTCTCTCTAAAATGCCCATGGGAGAAATGTCCTCGGGGACGGGGACTGTGAAAGTAAGGTGCACTGACCCTAATGCTCACAGGGGGCGGCCTTGCTGACCTCAGCTTAGAGTCGGCCCTGAGACCGGGTCGCCGTCTTCCCCGAGGGCTACTCCGCGCAAGGATGCTGTTCCTCCTCGGTGCTCGCTGCCCCGCCCTCGCTGGGCCACACGGGAGCCGGAGGCTGGTGGAGGGATGGGTGATCGCTTCCCGGCCACCTCTGCTGCCTCCTTGTCCTTCACCCCAGAGAGGCCCCGGCTGGGTGGAGAGCACGCTCCCGGGGCCCCAGGTCTGCGGACACGCGCCGCCCGTAGCGAGGATGGCCTCGGGCGGAGGGAAAGCACTTGGGTGCCGGTTGCCCCCACGGGACCTCTTTTTCCCTCGGTGGCACGTCGCCTGCCCGAGGCCTCGGACAGACCCTCGCCCCGGCTCGCGGGTGTGGGGAGGCTGCTCGGTGGCTGTCCCCGCCCTGGCTCCCTGCCCGTGGGCACGCGGTGTGGGCCCCGGCACGGATGCTTCAGCCCCCGGGAAGTGATGCTCTCGCCTCCAGAGTCAGATCAGGAAGCCCGGGCTCCAGCGTCTCCCCACACGTCCGCCTGAAACGCGTTTAAAAACGACAGCTCGCCTCCCGCGCGCGGACGTGTCGGCGTGCCCAGGAAGGGGGTTTTGGGTGCGAGAAGCACTAAGGCGTCAGAATTTCAAACCGAATCGAAAGGCCGTCGGCGGGATGTGAGGAGGCAGCGCCGTGCTGGCCCCGCTCGGTCCCCCCGCCTGGCACCGCCGTGAGGTGAGAGCGTGGGAGACGGCGGGTGCCCGTGGCTGCAGCCGAGCCCCGAGGAGGACGGGAAGGCGGTGACAGACGTGGACCCGAGGTTTATGCCGGTGTCAAAGTTCACGTGCCTGTCCCTCCGCCCCGAGGCACCCGCCCCCACTTGCCCAGACGTGGAGCCCACGCGTGTCCTGGCAGGAAGTGCGTGGGCAGCATCGCTTCCTCGGGCACCCCCCACGCCCACCCCCACCCCCACCTGCTTCTCGCGGGGCCGCTCGCACCCAGCGCCTTCTGCCCCTGGCCTGCCTGCCCGTCCGACCGTCCGGCTCTGGGGGGCCAGCCACCCTAGGTCTCTGGCCGCACGAAGCCGCGGGGGTCCCCGAGTGCGGGGCACTGCGCAGGAGGCAGATGGGTCACGGTGGGTGGGCTCGTTTCCAAGCGCGAACGTCCTGCTCGCCCCGGTGGGGAGGTTCCGCCGGCGTCTGGCCGCGAGGAGCAGTCTGGCCGGCGGCGTTCGCGTGCCCGAGGCTGGAATGTTGGCTCTCTGGGTTTTTATGGGAAGAACAGCCCCAAATAGTTTAAATCTTGGGAACTGAAAGATGAGCATTCCCGCCGTGATTGTGCCGTTCTCGCCCTGGAGACGCTCGGACCTGCCGGTTGGGCACAGCATCGGATGACATTTTTTTTTCAATGTAATTTCTTCCCCTGAAACTCTCCCGGCGTCTCCCTGTGCTGGTCTCGTTCTCCTCTGTTGTCGGAGCTTCCTCGGGGAGACGCGCTCGGAGAACGCCCTGTCCCCGTTCCACACGCTCCTCCGGGCCGGCAGCGCCGACTCCCAGGCCGCCTCCTGGCCTCCGGACACCGTCCGTTCCTTCGCTGCTGGTCTGGCCCGGGCAGCCTGTGCTCTGGAGCCGGGTGGGGAAGGGGACCGGCATCTCCCAGTTCAATGGGCTGATACCACCGAGCCCGTGTGCCCTGTCAGGTCATGCCTGCCCGGCTCCACACGCTGGGGCCTCTGTGGCTTGTGGTGTTTTTTTTGTTTTGTTTTGTTTTTGTTTTTTTCAGACAAAAATCTAGGGCTTCTGTGGAGTGGGGGTGGCAACATGGGAATCTTTTTCTTTTTAAATATATTTTTATTGATTTTTTGCAGAGAGGAAGGGAGAGGGATTGAGAGTTAGAAACATCGATGAGAGAGAAGCATCGATCAGCTGCCTCCTGCACACCTCCCACTGGGGATGTGCCCACAACCAAGGTACATGCCCTTGACCAGAATCGAACCTGGGACCCTTCAGTCCACAGGCCGACGCTCTATCCAGTGAGCCAAACCGGTTAGGGCTTTAAATACGTACATTTTGAATCCGTTCCCTCTGTTCAGTCTGGCCTCACGGTCCCCTTCCAGGCACCTCAATCTAGTTTCAGAGCTTTTTTTTTTTTTTTAAAAAAAATCTATCTATCTATATAAAAGGCTAATTTGCAAAGTGTCCCTTGGGAGTTTGATTGGAAGATCAGGAGTTCGATAGCTCGCTATGATGTGTGCTGACCCCCGGGGGCAGCACAGAACGAAGGAAGGCCCTGGACGGCAGCTGGAAGGCCCTGATTGGCCCTGATCACCAGCCAGGCCTAGGGACCCTACCCGTGCACGGATTTCGTGCACCGAGCCTCTAGTATATATATAAAAGGCTAATATGCTAAGTGTCCCTCGGACTGTCTGACCGGTCGCTATGATGCACACTGACCACCAGGGGGCAGACACTCAACGCAGGAGCTGCCGTGACGCGCACTGGCCATTTACAGAGAAATGGCACCGCGGACCTCCTGGCGCTGACAAAGCAACACTCAGCTTCCCCTGGAGCGACACCCCACCAAGTCGCAGCCAACGCTGCCGAGACCCCATGGCGCAAAATGCGGCTCACAGCCCTGCGCGGCCCGGAAATGGTGGCTGTGGGCGCCGGGTAATGACATCACGTAGCAACTCCCAGCTTCTTCTCCCTAGCAACTAGTCTCCTTGCAGTTTCTTCAGCCCAGGAACACGACTTGCTTTATAGCCAGGTGCACACATTTTACACTTTAACCAAATGTCTGAAGGTTTTCCCGTGCCTCATCTCATTTGATCCTCACAGAAGTCCTGGGGTAGGCAGATAGGAGGCTCGATGGAATCCTATTTTCTTTTCAATAGCCGGAAAACGGAGATTTAGAAAGCTTAGAAACTTGACCCGACTGAAAAGAAGTAAGAAAAGGTGGACCTTGAAAATGACCTCAGGTTTTCTCACTGTGCAGAATATAGTCAAACACTGCTGCAGTTAAATATTTTACCCCTTGTTCTCCCTGCGTGATCTACAATAATAATCTGCTTCGTGTTGATATTTCCTGCTGTGTTGCTGACAATTACCTGAAAGAGAAGTTGGGGTGCTTCGCTGGGCTAGGAAAAGTTTAGCTACATCAGAAAGCAGGTCTAATTAAGCAAGTTTATTCTATGTCTATAAAAGGATAAGTTGACTTGTGCATGCGTGATACATATAAGCTCTCACCGGTGCCAATTGCACGTGTGTGTTTCCATCTGTAATTGTTGATCGTGAATTTGGTTGACACTTCTATTATAGAGAAAGGGCGAATAGCGATATTAAAATATTTCTTCTAATTAATTTCCTTTCAATTTGCACCAATCTGTGGACCGGGCCACCAGTTTTAAATATATTTTTATTGATGTCAGAGAGGAAGGGAGAGGGAGAGAGAGAGAGAGAAACACCAAGGATGAGAGAGAATCACGGATCGGCTGCCTCCTGCACGCCCTACACTGGGGATCGAGCCCACAACCCGGGCGTGTGCCCTGACCGGGAATCGAACCGTGACCTCCTGGTTCCTAGGTTGACGCCCAACCCCTGAGCCACGCGGCCGGACTGCAGCTTTAATTTGCACGGAGTCAGCCTGTCCGGCCACAGGAGCCGCCACCCCGGGCCTCTGTGAAGAGCGTGTCTGTCTCTCTCAGGCAGGTGTCAGCGAGAACGACTTCTACGACGGGGCGTGGTGCGCGGGCAGGAACGACCCCCACCAGTGGATCGAGGTGGACGCCCGGCGGCTGACCCGGTTCACGGCTGTCATCACGCAGGGGAGGAACTCGCTGTGGCTGTGAGTGCGGCACCCGTGCAGTGTGGGCTCCGTGTCTGGGCCTGAGGTTCCGGGTGTGGGCAGGGCAGGGCAGGGAGGGGCTGGCAATGGGTGGGCAGGTGACTGGCGGTGGGGCCGGGAGGGGTCAGGCAGGGGGCATTAGACGGGAAGGACCTTGGAGGATGGGCAGGAGGCTGGGTGCTGTGGACTTAGGTTCCCCCTGGGAAGGAGCATCTCTTAGAACGACCCCCCCCCCCCCTGCAGGGATGGGAAGTAGGACCCCCACCGGTTAGGCTGAGTGACACCGTGCAGGTTAGGCAGGTGGCGGCCGTCTCGGATCCGTGGTGGTTGTTGGCCGACTGGTGGCCTGAACACAGCCTGAGGAGGAGCTGGGCCGAGCAGAGTGACAGGGGACAGGGGACGGGGACAGGTCCCAGCACCGTCCTGGGACAGGTGTGGCTCTCCCAGACTCTGGGCCTGGCAGGGTCCTGAATGAAGGGTCGCTGCAGAAGCTGCAGAGGTGAGGGCCGGGCCAGCGGGAGGCCTGGGGACGAGGTGGGCACCCATTTCTCAGAACCCAGCTTGCCAGGTCAGTGACGGTGACCTGAGTGATCCCAGGAGAGGTGGCCGCAGCCCCTCAAAACGCTCTGCGGCCTGGTCCACGCACACATGGGGTATATCCCAGCCTGGCCCGTGCACATGTGGGGTCGTATCCTGTCCTGGTCCACGCACACGTGGGGTGTATCCTGTCCTGGTCCACGCACACGTGGGGTCGTATCCTGGCCTGGTCCACGCACACGTGGGGTGTATCCCAGCCTGGCCCGTGCACATGTGGGGTGTATCCCGGCCTGGTCCACGCACACGTGGGGTGTATCCCGGCCTGGTCCACGCACACGTGGGGTGTATCCCGGCCTGGTCCACGCACACGTGGGGTGTATCCCGGCCTGGTCCACGCAAATGTGGGGTGTATCCCGGCCTGGTCTACACACACGTGGGGCAGTATCCTGTCCTGGTCCACGCACACGTGGGGTGTATCCCGGCCTGGTCCACGCACACGTGGGGTGTATCCCGGCCTGGTCTACGCACACGTGGGGTGTATCCCGGCCTGGTCCACGCACACGTGGGGTGTATCCCGGCCTGGTCCACGCACACGTGGGGTGTATCCCGGCCTGGTCCACGCACACGTGGGGTAGTATCCCGGCCTGGTCCAGGCACACGTGGGGTGTATCCCGGCCTGGTCCACGCACACGTGGGGTGTATCCCGGCCTGGTCCACGCACACGTGGGGTGTATCCCGGCCTGGTCCACGCACACGTGGGGTGTATCCCGGCCTGGTCCACGCACACGTGGGGTGTATCCCGGCCTGGTCCACGCACACGTGGGGTGTATCCCGGCCTGGTCCACGCACACGTGGGGTGTATCCCGGCCTGGTCCACGCACACGTGGGGTGTATCCCGGCCTGGTCCACGCACACGTGGGGTGTATCCCGGCCTGGCCCGTGCACATGTGGGGAGTATCCAGCTGTGAAGGCAGGGAATTCTGACACCGGCTACAGCGCAGAGGAACCGTGAGGACATGGCGCTAAGTGCAATGGCCGTCACACAGGACAGACACTGTCTGAGTCCACTCACAAGGGCTCTGAGAGAGTCAGATCCCAACGCAGGAAGCACAGGGGTGGCTGTCAGGGGCCGGGGAGGGGACAGGGAGTTCCTGCTCGAAGGGTATGGCCTTTCACTTTGGGGTGATGGGATGTTCCGGGGTTGGAGGGAGGGGATGGTTGCACAGCAATGTGAATGTACTTATTACCACTGAATTATACCCTTAAAAATGGTTACAATCAGCCCAGCCAGTGTGGCTCAGTGGTAGAGCATTGACCTATGACCAGGAGGTCAGGGTTTGATTCCCGGTCAGGGCACATGCCCGGGTTGCAGGCTTGATCCCCAGGAGGGGGCGTGCAGGAGGCAGCCGATCCATGATTCTCTCTCCTCATGGATGTTTCCACCCTTCTCTCCCTCTCCTTCCTCTCTCAAATCAACACAAGCAAATTTTAAAAAAAATGGTTAAAATCATCGGTTTTATAGAATGTGTACTTTATTATAATAAGTGAAAAATATAAGTGCAAATCCCTCCCTTGCCCCCCCACCCCCAAATAACCTCTCCACCTCAGCCCAGGGCTGGAGACGGAGTCCATACTTGCCATCATATTTCGCGCGCGATGATGCTATTGTTAACTGAGCACCCAGAACATTTTCCTGCTGCTCCTTGACGTCGTAATGGTCATTTTTAACAGCCTGTCACCACACAGCCAGGCCTCCGTCCCCACCTCCACTGTCTGCAATCACAGGTCATTCTGCAAGAAGGCGTTTCCATCCTTTTCCTCTTCCTTTGAGCTGTTCCCTTCACTTGCATTTCCAGAGCTGGGACCCTCCGTGCATTGACAGCACTGGCTCATGGATGTGCTCTCCGTGTGGCACATGGTTCATCGAGGTGCTCTGCGGTGGCTCTTATGCGTATGTTTATACCTGCCATCTCCCCGCCGGCGTGGCTCTCTCTCTGATTGGTGGCTTGTTACCATGACGATTGCTCTCACTGTTCAGATTCCAAAAGGCAAGAGTTTTGAAAAAAAGGAAGAGAAAAAAGTTGAATTCCTCCAGGAAAAGGGAAACTTGGACGGAGAGGCCGGGTTGAGATTGTCCGCGGGGGCCGTGGGGACCAGCGTTAATGCTGGGTATTGACCTGCGGGGCGGCGGCGGCGGGAGCTGTTATTGGATTAGGGAGCGGCCGGCGGGCGGGCTGTTACTGGATCAGAAAGAAGGCAGCTCACTTTCCGTTCCAACCGAAACTCGAGAGGGTCTGGCTGGACGAGAAATCGCAGCGGAACAATGTGTTTCTGGGCTCAGCCGAGGACAGGAGCCTCGGAGGGAGGCGCGGGGTAGGGTTGCTTTGAAGAGGCAGTTTGTTTTTTTAAACGTCTAAGTGCATTTCAAGTCCAATTATTCTTCAAGGACAATGCAAAGGAGGCAGGAGCGGTTCAGTTTAAGCTGCTAGAATAGGACCGTCGGCCCTCAGGACGGGGATAATGAACGGGACGAGGGTGCGTTTGGGTGTCTGAGCCCTTTTCCCGGAGGCGTGAGTCATGCCGGAGGCATTGGGAGCTAGTCCAGCCCGACCCTAACACAGGGCAGCGGGAGAGGCCGCCGCGTGCCGACAGCAAAGAGGACAGCGTCCCTCTGTCCCTCCCCCCACGGCTGTGCTCATGCTGTGCCCAGAATGGGCATCTATGCTACCTTTTTTTTTAAAAAATCGATTTCAGAAAGGAAGGGAGAGGGAGAAAGAGAGAGAGAAACATTGATGATGAGAGAGAATCGCTGATCAGCTGCCTCCTGCACACCCCACACGGGATGGAGCCCACAACCCAGGCCTGTGCCCTGACTGGGCGGGAATGGAACCCTGACCTCCTGGCTCACAGGTGGACCACTGAGCCACACTGGCCAGGCTGCTTTGACCTTCTTTAGAACAGTTGCTTCCCAAGCTTTATCTTTAGCCACAGAGCCGTCCTTTCGAGAAAGCCTTCCTTGGAAACGCTCAGAGAATACGGACAGTGAGGCTGCTGTGTGTGACTCCCGATGTCCGCAGGTCGGCGTGGACCAGCAGCGACACGCTGACGCGGGATGGAGCGGGAGGGGGCGCAGGAGAGCCGTCCGCAGGCCCGGAAACGGCCGGGAAGCGGGTCACGAGGCTTGGCCACTGCCGCGACCAGTCCCTAACCGAGCGGATGAAACACTCCGTGATTCGTGATTTTCAAGTAACTCGCGCTCTCTGACGGGAACAAAATACAGTTGCGTTCATGGTGTTGAATAACTCACGTTTTTCGCTGACAAATGGCCTTCCTCGCTGCTGGCAGTTCAGCGAAACGTGAGTGGACTAGCAAAAGCCGTCTGTCACGTCCCCACTTGTGGAGGGTTTGTTCGGTAGATAATGACCCGTTGCAAGGTGACGATGGGAAAGTTAACCACATCGCCGGAGAGGAGTGGGTGCTTCTAATGCCCCGGACAAAGCGCAGGCAGCGTAAATGCCCGATGTGTCCCATTTTAATTGTTCCGTGAACAAAGCGGTCGTCGTCAGCTCTCGAGAGTCTGTCCCTCTGTCCGTAACGCGAGGGGCGGTTTGGCGGAGGAGTTTGCCGGGGGAGGGCTGGGGGAGGTCGGCAAGTTGGCGGGATGTTTAGGAAGCTTTGGGCCTGGCCGGTGTGGCTCAGGGGGTTGGGCATCGGCCCACACACCCAGAGGTCGCCAGTTGGATTCCCGGTCAGGGCACGTGCCCCAGTGCAGGCTGGATCCCCAGGAGCGGGGAGTGGGAGGCAGCCAGTTGATGTTTGCTCTCTCATCGACGTGTCTCCCTCCCTCTCCCTCCCCCTCTCTCTCTCAAATCGGTTATAAAAACGCATTTATAAAGAGCAAACCCAGCAGCCCAGGTTCCAGAACCTCATGCATCTTGTCGTCTGATTATGCCTTTAGAGGAGAAAGCAGTTGGCTAATTCGAGAGCCACGAGTGAGGCCGTGCCGGGAGCCGGGAGCCGGGAGCCGGGAGCCAGGGGCAGGGAGCAGGGAGCCGGGGGCCAGGGCAGGGAGCAGGGAGCCGGGGGCCGGGGGCTGGGGGCAGGGAGCAGGGAGCAGGGAGCCGGGAGCCAGGGGCAGGGAGCAGGGAGCCGGAGGCCGGGGGCTGGGGGCAGGGAGCCGGGGGCCGGGGGCTGGGGGCAGGGAGCAGGGAGCCGGGGGCCGGGGGCTGGGGGCAGGGAGCCGGGGGCCGGGGGCTGGGGGCAGGGAGCAGGGAGCCGGGAGCAGGGAGCCGGGGGCCGGGGGCAGGGAGCAGGGAGCCGGGGGCCGGGAGCAGGGAGCCGGGGGCCGGAGGCTGGGAGCCGGGAGCAGGGAGCCGGGGGCCGGGGGCTGGGGGCAGGGAGCCGGGGGCCGGGGGCTGGGGGCAGGGAGCAGGGAGCCGGGAGCAGGGAGCCGGGGGCCGGGAGCAGGGAGCAGGGAGCCGGGGGCCGGGAGCAGGGAGCCGGGGGCCGGCTGGCCGCGGAGGAGCGTGGCTCCGTTTGCAGGGGGATCTTAGCAGAGGCTCCGGTGCGGCTTCTCCTTCGGGGGCTCTGAGGGTGACGGAAGGGAGCGGACGAGGCACAGACCCCGAAGGAAGACGAGGCCGGAGCCAGGCCTGTTCCCGGTCCTTTCGGGAAGGCGGCTGTGCTCACAGGAGGGGACGTGCCAGGAGGCAGGGCCCTGGGGGCACGGGTGGCGGTGGGACGAGGGCTGACGTGGGTGAGGGGCGCGCCGTGGCAGGAGGCGTCCTGATCCCCTGAGATGCTAAAGGCGGGGACTCATTCTGGGGGATTCCGAGCCCTCACACCAGGGGCTGCTCCTGGTGGAGGAGGAGGCGGGTCCTCTGCAGCCGTGAGCCGGGCAGGTGCAGGGGTTGGACAGAAAGATGCAGGGAGGGCTGGGTGGCCCCACTGGTGCTGTTGGCGCTTGCCCACCAGGGGGCGGTAGAGAGGCTGGCAGAGCCCCTGGAGGAGGCCGGGGACCAGGGCCTGGTGGGAGGAGTCAGAGCCAGAGGCTGATCCCCTGGGGGTAAAGGGCAGTCAAGGATCGGCAGTGATGGAGGTGGGTGGGGAGGACTCCACGGCAGCAGAGGGGATGCCTGGGGTCAGGAGGCCATGGGCGGGGTTAGAGGGGAGCAGGCACCTGGGAATGTGGAGGCTGCAGGGCTGGCCACTCAGCGCTGTGCCTGCTGGGAGAATCCCCAGGACATGGGGACCCTGGCTTAGGTGGGGGGGGCGGTGGGGGGCAGCCGGGGAGACGGTGGTCTGAGTGAGGAGGGAGTGATGGAGAGAAGGGTCAGTGCCCAGCCACGCAGCCGCAGGGGGTGCGGGTCCAGAGGCCGGGATGCAGATGGCACCTCCCCTCCCAGCGGGAGGCCGGACGTCTGGGTCCCCAGGGAGAAGGGTCACAGAGCTCCCCTCTCTCTTCAGCACCCCCGCCCCCCCGGGTTTCCCTCCCAGGGCACGGATCAGGGCCTTTCGCAGCCCTCGGTGGGGTCGGGGCCCCAGCGCAGCAGGGCCGGGCGGGGGCGGAGGAGGGGGCCGGGGGGGGGGGCCAGGAGCCCGGAGGAGGCCACGCAGCCCCGGACGCAGGTCAGGGAGGCGGCCGGGGAGGCGTGTTTTCCTGCCGCGGCTCCTGTTACTGACGAAGTGAGTGTCGACACCTGTGGGGCCAGCGCTGAGCCGCAGGTCTGGCACCGAGCGGAGAGGCTGCAATGAGGACCTCGCCAAGTTCAAGTAGAAGGCCGCGTGCCGTCACTTCCTCCTTTCCTGTTGCCTCTCAACAACGCAGGGGCGTGATTCGAAGTTAAAGACACTCTCACCTCCAGCCACACGGCTCGCCTTGGGGTTCGGGGCGCCTGTGACGAAGGACTGGGCTCTCGGGGGGGGGGGAATCTCTCGGGGAACAGCTCGAGAATTCCCTCCTGGGGTGACGCTTCCTGCTGTGTCCAGGGCTCCTGGACCCCTGGTCTGACTCCCGGGAACCATGCTGGCCACACGGCCTTTTTTCACCTGGTGGAGGGCTCCCTCCCCAGCGTAGCCCCCAAATGCACCCACTCCGTGACCCACAAGGGCCTGTGTGGACTGGCCCCCTCTGCCTCTGGGACCTCGTTCCCTTTGCCCTCCTAGCCCAGCCTCCTTATTCTGCAGATAAGCAAGGCCCTCCTGCCCCAGGCCCTTTGCACCTGCCATTCTGTCTGCCTCGAGGCGCAGCCCTCCCTGCCTTCCGAGGCTTCCTTCCGAAACCCCCTCCCAGTGGAGGACCCGTGTGTCTGTGTGTCTGTGTGTCTGTGTGTCCGTGCCCTGATGGATGTCACCCTCCGGGAGGGGCAGGGCCTGGCTCCTGTTTGCCTCTGGGTCCCCAGTGCCCTGCGCGGGGAAGGTCTCCAGCTCCATCGCTGCGGACTGTCCTCTCCAGGGGCCGGACCTCAGCGCCCCCAGCCCAGGGCCTCCCGAGTGAGCCTGGGTTCAGACCTTCCTAGTCGCAGCCTCCGTTTCTTCATCTGCGAGACGGAGATGACAGTACCCGCCGCCCAGGTCACTGTGGGGGTTAAATGAGTGACGTCCACGTCAGGCGGTGAAGGGAGCCCTGGGCACACAGTGAGTCCCTGGAAGAGACGCCGCAGCCACTGTTTTGTTAGGATTCCTTCCCTTTCGTGGGGCTGCTCACATGCCAGCCCCCCTTCCCTCTCCGGCCAGTGCTCTTGGCGTGTCCGCACCGCACTCCTCCTCCCTCTGAGGCCCGGCTCCCCCGCCGGTCGGGGCTCTAGCCGGAGGCCGAGGAGGGGCTGGTCCAGGTGGTCCGCCGCCTCCAGGCCTCCGCGTCCTGGTCCCAGAGGCGCACAGGAGGCCCCGGCGCGCCGGACACGGCAGGTGCCGGGTGAGCCGTGGCTGTGCCATTTACAGAGCGTCCCCCACCCCCGCGCCCCCCCTCGAGCCCCCAGGCCCCAGCCACCGGCAGGGGCACCTCCAGCCCCCAGGGGACCCCGAGGGACTTGAGGACGGAATCGGTCACGCTGCGGCTGAGAAGCAGATCCTGACGTTGTGCCAAGACCCTCCGGGGCCACGTCAGTGTTTCGCGGACATTAGTGTGGCTCGCGGGAACTTTCCACGTAAAACATGCTGGCCCCGCTTGTCCCCATCGTGCGGATGAGGAAACGGAGGTGTGGCGAGTTCCCTGACTGTTCCTTCTGATTTTCTCCTTTGCCTCGAACCCTGAACCCTGGGAGTGGGCTCGCGTGCCCTGCATCGGAGCACATGCTGGGGCTGGGGCGGCCCAGGGCCACGTTCCCCATCGGGCACAGCAGGCGCGGTAGCCGGGCCCAAGAGCGTGGGTCACGTCTTTACAATTCGGAGGAAAGAAAGAGCGCCTGGGGCCGTGGTCGGCAAACTGCGGCTCGCGAGCCACATGCGGCTCTTTGGCCCCTTGAGTGTTTAGCAAAGGCCAGCTTAGGAGTACCCTAATTAAGTTAATAACCATGTACCTACCTATATAGTTTAAGTTTAAAAAGTTTGGCTCTCAAAAGGAATTTCCATCGTTGTACGGTTGATATTTGGCTCTGTGGACTGATGAGTTTGCCCACCCCTGGCCTGGGGCTGAAGAGAACGTTCCATGCACAAGGGCAGCACAGTCATCTTCACATCGACACAGTCAGGAAATAGGGCTCTTCCCCAGTTTTTAGGGAAGGAAGGGCGTGCGGTCGGCAGAACGGTGGTCCCCCAAAATGTCAGCATCCTGGTTCAAGCACCTGTGAACAGGTGGTCACATGTCAAGGTCGCGGATGCAGTTAAGGTTGCGGGTCCGCTGACCTTGAGAGATTCGTGTTTTTAACGGTTCACAGTTGATCCGCATTTTTAACCGTAATAATGCGGACTTTGTAATCAAAGACAACACGGTAATTTCAAGAGAAACATCAAAAGTGCTTTGTTCAAAGTAATGCCCATCGCTAGCTGCACATTTCCCCCGTCTTCCAGGTAATTTGTGGATACCGTCCCAATAGAGCTTTTCTTGTTTGGAGGCAGACCATTCAGAGACCCCATTTCCCACTTCTTCGCACGTGGTGAAGTGCTGCTCAGAAAGTGCGTGTGCCATCGACCGGAACAAGTGGTCATCTGAAGGAGCCAGACAACAAAATAGCACACACGTCCAATCGCATACATGTCAGCATACGTGTGACCCCATCGATGGAAAGAACCCGCATTAGTACCCGGTGCACCTGGTGTATGCATTTCCTCCTCAGGCAATGCCACCTTCTCTGCCTGCTTGTTCTTTTTTGCCCGTTCACAGCTCTTGTTCTTTTCCTTGGAGATTTCCTTTGTTGCCGATGGTTTGGAATGTGTGTGTGTGTGTGTGTGTGTGTGTGTGTGTGTCTGTGTGTGTATGTCTGTGTGTGTGTGTCTGTGTGTGTATGTGTGTGTCTGCGTGTGTGTGTGTGTCTGTGTGTGTGTGTCTGTGTGTGTGTGTGTCTGTGTGTGTCTGTCTGTGTGTGTGTGTGTGTGTGTCTGTGTGTGTGTGTGTCTGTGTGTGTGTGTAGTGCAGCTGGGGCCTGTTGTCCTGCAGGCATGTAGCCCGCCGCTGGGCTGACGGTGGACGTTTCTGGGTTTCATTCAAACCACCTTTACATCGGGTACTAACCGGTGGGAATGTGTTCCAGATGTTTCCGTGGCAGCCCACCTCCTCTCCTCCTCGTCTGAAGGACGGCCGGCTGGGAGGAAGGGTGGTGTCCGCTCTACGGGTGGGGCTGTGTTTGGCTTGGCTGGGCTTGGCGTGGCGCAGGGAGCCGCCTGGAGTCCCCGAGCCCCTCCGTCTTCCGCATCAGCAAGTCGCTGACACAGAAACCGACATCTCCGGTCACGGAGAAGGAAACGTCCGGTGGTTTTGCGATGTGGGGACATGTCTCCGAGGGAAGTGGGAAAATGCCACAGAGGGCTGGAAATGTCAAACCTCCCCGAGGGTTAGGACGTGGAAGCTCGGATCTTTGAAGCCGGCTTCTGACAAGGATGTCACAGAAGCATCCCGGCGGGCGTGGCTTTTCTGTGAGAGGGGCCCGGCTGCGTTCATCCACCCGCCCGGCCCGCACCCCTCCCGGCCACACGCGGACCTGTCCTCACCTAACTTCCTCGCGTCGTCATATTCTCCTGCGCCGTCCAGCTTACGCCCCCGTGCGTCTCATGGACCTGGGACCCTCAGCGAAGGGCTCATGTGTGATGTTCCCTGGCGTTCCCAGGGGCTGGCCGGGCGCTGGGGGCGTAGCAGCCTCTGGGTCAGGAGCAGCACTTAGCACATGCCCCGGGGCAGCTGGGATTTTTTCACGTGGAGAGAACTTTCTGACCCAAGTCCATCCTCCCTCAGGGTCACTGATGGCAGCTACCCCCACCCCCCCGCCCCATCACCACGGATGATCCACCTCCTTCGCTATAATTAAGATCTAATTAACTAACACTTCCTTTTTTTAAAAGAGTGTTTCATTTATTTTTTTAAAAATATGTTTTTATTGATCCCAGAGAGGAAGGGAGAGGGAGAGAGAGAGAGAAACATCCGTGAGGAGAGAATCATGGATCGGCTGCCTCCTGCACGCCCCCCACTGGGGACTGAGCTCAAACCCAGGCATATGGCCCGACCGGGGATTGGACCGTGACTTCCCGGCTCAGCGGCCGACACTCAGCCACGGAGTTGTGCCTATTTCTCTGTGGCTGCACCAGGCCATCCCCATCGCGAAGGCGCAGAGCGTTAATCCTGAGCGTCGGCACAGGCCTATCGGATGAGGTGTGAGGTCTGAGTCACCTGGATGCAGGCAGGGACGGGAGAGAGGAGGAGTCCCGGTGGGCACACGGACGGGGCGTGCCAAGGCCGAGGCACGGAGCGTGTGATCGGTCCCAGGAGCGGAGAGGCAGCGCACAGAAAACAAGGCGGGCGGGGCCCGGAGGCCACGGTGCGGGGGCCCGTGCCCACGTGGCGGCCGGAGTGAGCAGGTGGTGATGGTCTCGTGAGAGGCGTCGTCCAGGCAAGACGGCTTTACGTGTTTATTCAGGAAAGCTCAGAACTCTGATTCCCACGTTCTACGAACAGACTGTGGCATCGACGGTCAGTGACCTGGCCCAGGTCCTGGGAAGGGCACACCTGCTCTGCTCTCCGCTGCCCTTCTGCATGGAAGAGGAGAACACTGGAAAGTGCGTAGTCCCGCCCGCCCGGCCGGCGTGGCTCAGGGCTTGAGCACTGACCTAGGAGCCAGGAGGTCAGGGTTCGAGTCCCCGTCAGAGCACAGGCCCGGGTTGTGGGCTGGATCCCCGCTAGGGGGCGTGCAGGAGGCAGCTGACCCAGGATTCTTTTTCATCATGGATGTTTCTATCTCTCTCCCTCTCCCTTCCTCTCTGAAGTCAATAAAAATACATGTTTAAGATAAGTAAGTAAAGTGTGTAGTCCCAATGACATTTTGTTTCCTCTCAGGAGTGACTGGGTGACCTCCTACAAGGTCATGGTGAGCAACGACAGCCACGCATGGGTCACCGTGAAGAACGAATCAGGGGACGTGGTGAGTCTCCTCCCAGTGCCCTCGGTGCCCGCCGGGGGCTCTGCCAGGCAGGCGGTGTGTGCCTGTGTGTGCACTGTGTGTGCCCGTGTGTGTGCCCGTGTGTGCCCGTGTGTGCCCGTGTGTATGCCTGTGTGTGTGCCCTGTGTGTGCCCCGTGTGTGCCCGTGTGTACCCCGTGTGTGCCCGTGTGTGCCCTGTGTGTTCCCATGTGTGCCCGTGTATATGCCTGTGTGTGCCCCGTGTGTACCCCGTGTGTGCCCGTGTGTGCCCGAGTGTGCCTGTGTGTGCCCTGTGTGTGCACCGTGTGTGTCCGATGTATACCCTGTGTGTGCCCTGTGTGCCCTGTGTGTGCACTGTGTGTGCCCTGTGTGTGCCCGTGTGTATGCCCATGTGTGTGCCCTGTGTGTGCCCTGTGTGCCCGTTTGTGCCTGTGTGTGCCCTGTGTGTGCCCGCGTGTACATGTGTGTGCCCTGTGTGTGCCTGTGTGTATGCCCATGTGTGTGCCCTGTGTGTGCCCTGTGTGCCCCGTGTGTGCCCCGTGTGTGCCCTGTGTGTGCCCGTGTGTGCCTGTGTGTGCCCTGTGTGTGCCCGTGTGTATGCCCATGTGTGTGCCCTGTGTGTGCCCGTGTGTGCCCGTGTGCCCCGTTTGTGCCCGTGTGTGCCCTGTGTGTGCCCGTGTGTGCCCTGTGTGCCCGTGTGTGCCTGTGTGTGCCCGTGTGTGCCCCGTGTGTGCCTGTGTGTGCCCCGTGTGTGCCCGTGTGTGCCCCGTTTATGCCCGTGTGTGCCCCGTTTGTGCCCGTGTGTGCCCCGTTTGTGCCCGTGTGTGCCCCGGGAGTTTGCTGATTTTCTGCCAGCTCAGGGCACTCACAAGCTCTGATGGATGACGCCCCAGAAGCGCAGCACCCAGTGGCCCTGGTTCAGGGCTCCTGTCGGGCTTAGTCTGCCAGCTCACAGCTCAGCCCTGGAAGTGGGGGGCCCTTGGCATCGCCCCCCCCAAGCTGTTCATTCAATGTGACCGATCCCTGACGTGCTTGAATGGCCGCAATCTTTCGGCCCCAGGATGGGCTCCAGGGCGGCCAGTCTGACCACGTCCCCTCTTCCTCGGTCCGCTGCTCCTGGCCTGGCGCCCCGTGTCCTGCGCGACCTGTCTGTGGCCTCCCTTTCCCTTCTTACCCCCAACGCACTCCTGTGTCCCCAGAGGCCACGGTCCCTCCCTCTGCGCCCGTCGAAGGCCCCCGCAGCCACCACGGCTGCTGCTCTCTGGAGCCCGCCCTTCCCTGCAGCCCCACACACCCCGCCTTCGGGGCCACACGGGGCCCTTCACACGCACCTCACCCTCACGCCTCGGGGAGCCCGGCGCCCTGAGGCTGTCCCTCTGCCGTGGCCCCGATGGTTTCCGTGGGGACATCTCAGTCCCCATCCCCGCCCAAGAAGGGCTTCCTGTGGGCAGGGCCCAGGCTGGTCGGTGCTCCCCCCTGCCTGGCCCCCCCCCCCCCCGACGCCAGCACGCGTGTGGGATTCCTCAGTGAGGCCGGGTGAGTGAGTCCGTTACCCCCGACACGCAGCGCTGAAAGGCTGTCCCTCGCCCTTGTGTGTGAGCAGGTGTTTGAGGGGAACAGTGAAAAGGAGGTGCCCGTCCTCAACGAGCTGCCGGTACCCATGGTGGCCCGCTACCTCCGCGTCAACCCGCAGTCCTGGTTCCAGGACGGGAGCATCTGCCTGCGGCTGGAGGTCCTCGGCTGCCCGCTGCCCGGTGAGCGTGTCCCCCGCGCCCCTCAGGGGCCCCCCACGGGGAATCTAATAGACCAGCCCGGCCGCTGTGGCTCAGGGGCTGAGCATCGACCTATGAACCGGTCCGATTCCCGGTCAGAACACATTATGCCCGGGAGGCGGGCTCGATCCCCAGTGGGGGGCGTGCAGGAGGCAGCTGATCTATGACTCTCTCTCATCAGTGATGTTTCTCTCTCTCTCTCCCCCTCTCCCGTCCCCTCTGAAACCAATAAAAACATATTTAAAAAGAAACATATCTGCTGCAAAATATTTAGAAAGCGTGGGTCAGCCAAAAGCAAATAAACAAAAAACTCGCCCTCACCGGTTTGGCTCAGTGGGTAGAGCGTCGGCCTGCGGACTGAAGGGTCCTAGGTTCGATTCCGGTCAAGGGCATGTGCCTTGGTTGCGGGCACATCCCCAGTAGAGGGTGTGCAAGAGGCAGCTGATCGATGTTTCTGAGTTTCTATCCCACTCCCTCTCTGTAAAAAAATCAATAAAACATATTAATTAAAAAATAAATAGCCCTAACCGGTTTGGCTCAGTGGATAGAGCGTCGGCCTGCGGACTGAGGGGTCCCAGGTTCGATTCCGGTCAAGGGCATGTACCTTGGTTGCGGGCACATCCCTGGTGGGGAGTGTGCAGGAGGCAGCTGATCGATGTCTCTCTCTCATCGATGTTTCTGACTTTCTGTCCCTCTCCCTTCCTCTCTGTAGAAAGTCAATAAAATATATTTATAAAATAAAATAAAATAAAATAAATAAACAAAAAACTCCCATAATCCCTCTCGGAAGCACCAGGGACACCTGGACCGCGCGGTGCCAAGCGGCCGTGGTCCTGCAGGGATTTGAAGGCGAGGCCGATTTCCAGGTTGCACATGCCTCCCCTCTGCCCCCCACGAGCGAGGGTAGCCCTGAGTGTTCCCGCTACGGCAGGGGCGCGGCAGGAGTTCACCGTAAACCTGCCCGTGTACACCGCGCCTTTCTGTCTCCGTAGCTTCCCTGGGGCGCGCGTGCCTTTGGGTAAATGTCTGTTCCTTTAGGTTGTATCCCTTTGCCCCGTTTTCACAAGACGGTGTCTGGCTGGGACCTCGGGGTGTCGGGAAGCAGGGGGCTTCGTTCCCATCAGCCACCTGGGTCCGGGCTGGTGTTGGCTGTGAACAGCTGATCCGGCCTGGCCAGATCTTATCAGAGCTTATGTGTTTGTGGCCACGTGGAGCCTGTAGGCCAGCCGTGGGCAAACGACGGCCCGCGGGCCGGATCCGGCCCGTTCGGCTGTTCTGTCCGGCCCGCGGAGCCGAAAGAGCGGAGGGTTCTCTTGCTCTCCCCTCTGCTCCTTTACTTTGAATTTATATTAGTTCACACAAACACTCCATCCATGCTTTTGTTCCGGCCCTCCGGTCCAGTTTAAGAACCCATTGTGGCCCTCGAGTCAAAAAGTTTGCCCACCCCTGCTGTAGGCGGTGGCCTCTTCATTCTGACCCGGCATCTCCAGGAAACTGGACCCCCCCCCTCCCTCTCGCCCCGCCCCCAAGCATCCCTGCAGCCCTTCATTAGACCTGTAGGAATTCGCACATCCCTGCCCGCCCAGAGCCAGGCCTCAGGGAGCAAGCCGCACGGCTCCGGGCTCTCTCTCCTACACGCCTACCCAGGGAGGCTCTCCCAGTCCCGGGCCCTGTGGGGTGAGGCCTTTGCTGCCTCTGGGTTCCCCAGTCCCCCCAGCACCCCCAGCTCTGAGGTCCGCGGGCACCGCTGTATCCATCTCATTATTTCGACGGCCATCCCACCCCCGACCATGAACTTAATTTACCACATTTTTTATGTCACTCATTGCTCGTCTCTCATTCCCTTAATAACCCTGAGCCAACTGTGACTTTTTAGAACTCAGTCTTCGTACGGGTGAGAAAGTCGCGTCTGTCTTTCTCGCACACCTACTTCCCCGCACACCAGACCGAGTCTCTGTCATATATTTGTACGGACTGATCGCAAAACGTCTCCCACGCCGGGGAAACGATGAGAGTGCCTGCCTTGTGGGTGCCTGCGTCCTGGCTCAGGGACAGAGCCCCGGTTTTGAACCCGCCTTAGAGCTGGAAGCGGGTGGTGCTGGTGGTTTGCTTCGGTGAAGACCCCACAGGGAACACGTTGTTTCTGTGTCGTGGCGCGTGTCCGGGAGGGAACACGTTGTCTCTGTGTGGTGGCGCGTGTCCGGGAGGGAACAGGTTGTCTCTGTGTGGTGGCGCGTGTCCGGAGGGAACACGTTGTCTCTGTGTGGTGGTGCGTGTCCGG
Organism: Plecotus auritus; assembly: GCF_963455305.1. Lineage (NCBI taxonomy): Eukaryota > Metazoa > Chordata > Mammalia > Chiroptera > Vespertilionidae > Plecotus > Plecotus auritus. Next base: position 1,675,396 of record NC_137783.1, on the reverse strand, counting down.
GAGGGAACACGTTGTCTCTGTGTGGTGGCGCGTGTCCGGGAGGGAACACGTTGTCGCTGTGTGGTGGCGCGTGTCCGGGAGGGAACACGTTGTTGCTGTGTGGTGGCGCGTGTCCGGGAGGGAACACGTTGTCTCTGTGTGGTGGTGCGTGTCCGGGAGGGAACACGTTGTTTCTGTGTGGTGGCGCGTGTCCGGGAGGGAACACGTTGTCTCTGTGTGGTGGTGCGTGTCCGGGAGGGAACACGTTGTTTCTGTGTGGTGGCGCGTGTCCGGGAGGGAACACGTTGTCTCTGTGTGGTGGCGCGTGTCCGGGAGGGAACACGTTGTCGCTGTGTGGTGGCGCGTGTCCGGGAGGGAACACGTTGTTGCTGTGTGGTGGCGCGTGTCCGGGAGGGAACACGTTGTCTCTGTGTGGTGGCGCGTGTCCGGGAGGGAACACGTTGTTTCTGTGTGGTGGCGCGTGTCCGGGAGGGAACACGTTGTTTCTGTGTGGTGGCGCGTGTCCGGGAGGGAACACGTTGTCTCTGTGTGGTGGTGCGTGTCCGGGAGGGAACACGTTGTTTCTGTGTGGTGGCGCGTGTCCGGGAGGGAACACGTTGTTTCTGTGTGGTGGCGCGTGTCCGGGAGGGAACACGTTGTCTCTGTGTCGTGGCGCGTGTCCGGGAGGGAACACGTTGTCTCTGTGTCGTGGCGCGTGTCCGGGAGGGAACACGTTGTTTCTGTGTGGTGGCGCGTGTCCGGGAGGGAACACGTTGTTTCTGTGTGGTGGCGCGTGTCCGGGAGGGAACACGTTGTCTCTGTGTCGTGGCGCGTGTCCGGGAGGGAACACGTTGTCTCTGTGTCGTGGCGCGTGTCCGGGAGGGAACACGTTGTCTCTGTGTGGTGGCGCGCGTCCGGGAGGGAACACGTTGTCTCTGTGTGGTGGCGCGTGTCCGGGAGGGAACACGTTGTCTCTGTGTGGTGGCGCGTGTCCGGGAGGGAACACGTTGTCTCTGTGTGGTGGCGCGTGTCCGGGAGGGAACACGTTGTCTCTGTGTGGTGGCGCGTGTCCGGGAGGGAACACGTTGTCTCTGTGTGGTGGTGCGTGTCCGGGAGGGAACACGTTGTTGCTGTGTGGTGGTGCGTGTCCGGGAGGGAACACGTTGTCTCTGTGTGGTGGTGCGTGTCCGGGAGGGAACACGTTGTTGCTGTGTGGTGGTGCGTGTCCGGGAGGGAACACGTTGTCTCTGTGTGGTGGTGCGTGTCCGGGAGGGAACACGTTGTTGCTGTGTGGTGGTGCGTGTCCGGGAGGGAACACGTTGTCTCTGTGTGGTGGCGCGTGTCCGGGAGGGAACACGTTGTCTCTGTGTGGTGGTGCGTGTCCGGGAGGGAACACGTTGTTGCTGTGTGGTGGTGCGTGTCCGGGAGGGAACACGTTGTCTCTGTGTGGTGGTGCGTGTCCGGGAGGGAACACGTTGTCTCTGTGTGGTGGTGCGTGTCCGGGAGGGAACACGTTGTCTCTGTGTGGTGGTGCGTGTCCGGGAGGGAACACGTTGTCTCTGTGTGGTGGCGCGTGTCCGGGAGGGAACACGTTGTTTCTGTGTCATGTTGCGTGTCCGGGAGGGAACACGTTGTTTCTGTGTCATGTTGCGTGTCCGGGAGGGAACACGTTGTCTCTGTGTCGTGGTGCGTGTCCGGGAGGGAACACGTTGTCTCTGTGTCGTGGTGCGTGTCCGGGAGGGAACACGTTGTCTCTGTGTCGTGGCGCGTGTCCGGGAGGGAACACGTTGTCTCTGTGTGGTGGCGCGTGTCCGGGAGGGAACACGTTGTCTCTGTGTGGTGGCGCGTGTCCGGGAGGGAACACGTTGTCTCTGTGTGGTGGCGCGTGTCCGGGAGGGAACACGTTGTCTCTGTGTGGTGGCGCGTGTCCGGGAGGGAACACGTTGTCTCTGTGTGGTGGTGCGTGTCCGGGAGGGAACACGTTGTCTCTGTGTGGTGGTGCGTGTCCGGGAGGGAACACGTTGTCTCTGTGTGGTGGCGCGTGTCCGGGAGGGAACACGTTGTTTCTGTGTCATGTTGCGTGTCCGGGAGGGAACACGTTGTTTCTGTGTCATGTTGCGTGTCCGGGAGGGAACACGTTGTCTCTGTGTCGTGGTGCGTGTCCGGGAGGGAACACGTTGTCTCTGTGTCGTGGTGCGTGTCCGGGAGGGAACACGTTGTCTCTGTGTCGTGGTGCGTGTCCGGGAGGGAACACGTTGTTTCTGTGTCATGTTGCGTGTCCGGGAGGGAACACGTTGTCTCTGTGTCGTGGTGCGTGTCCGGGAGGGAACACGTTGTCTCTGTGTGGTGGCGCGTGTCCGGGAGGGAACACGTTGTTTCTGTGTCATGTTGCGTGTCCGGGAGGGAACACGTTGTTTCTGTGTCATGTTGCGTGTCCGGGAGGGAACACGCTGTCCGGGATCATTGGCGAATCCCAGGACCACTCAGGTAGAGGGTCCGAGCTGAAATGAGTCCATGAGGAGCAGGGTGGCTGGTTCCTCCTGGAACTGCAATCCCCAGTCCCGCCTGCAGGGGGCCAGGCCTGCTGGGCTTTTCTGAGCACACAGCCCCGTGGGCACGCCGTGGGCAGGTGTCTGCCAGGCCCTGGGTGCCAGGCTGCGGCTTGCCCTCCGCGTCGCTCAGCACGGCCTCCGCCTGGTCCCTCTCTGCGGCAGGAGCGCATCTGTTGTTGGGAGAGGGCAAAGGGCAGCCGTGAGAGTCTCCTGGAATAAGGATTTCCCTGTGAGTTATTCCCGGAGTGTGTGTGGGAGTGCGTGTGCGTGTGCGTGTGCGTGTATGTGTGTGAAGTGGGTCCTGAGGGCAATTTAAACCTCACAGAGAGAGAGTTACAGTGTGGAATCCAGTGGGTTTCAAATGTGGACTCAGGCCCGGCCGGTGTGGCTCAGTGGTTGAATGTCGACCTATGAACCAGGAGGTCAGAGTTCCATTCCCCGTCAGGGCACATGCCCGGGTTGTGGGCTTGATCCCCAGTAGGGGGCGTGCAGGAGGCAGCCAGTCCCTGATTCTCTCTCCTCATGGATGTTTCTATTTCTTTCCCTCTCCTTTCCTCTCTGACATCAATAAAAATAGATTTTAGAAAATACAAATGTGGCATTGGAATAGCTCTGTTTCCCAGCCCCCATATTCAGGGCCACTTTTCTTCTGCCCACGGGGGAGCTGCCTTTACACCTGCCGCCCCGGGGTGGTGACGTCCAAGGCCCAGGTGGCAGGAGGCCCCCCACACCCGCGGGTCTCAGAGCTCGTGGCCCTGAGCTGGCACCGTCCATGGGTGAGGTTAACCAGCCCAAGGCAGGAATGACCCCACCACCTCACCCCTCCGCCCGAGCTGCGTCGTGGCTAAATGTGCCACCAGGTTCTCTCTTCCCGGGACGCCTGCCCATGAACTCCATGTCCCTTTGCTCCGCCTCCTCCTGTTCCGTCCTCCACCTGCTCCCTCACATCCTGGAGCCCTGGCTCCCTCACATCCGGAGACCCTGGCTCCCTCACATCCGGGGACCCTGGCTCCCTCACATCCTGGGGCTCCCTCACATCTGGGACCCTGGCTCCCTCACATCCTGGGGCTCCCTCACATCCTGGGACCCTGGCTCCCTCACATCCGGGGACCCTGGCTCCCTCACATCCTGGGGCTCCCTCACATCTGGGACCCTGGCTCCCTCACATCCTGGGACCCTGGCTCCCTCACATCCTGGGACCCTGGCTCCCTCACATCTGGGACCCTGGCTCCCTCACATCCTGGGACCCTGGCTCCCTCACAACCTGGGACCCTGGCTCCCTCACATCCGGGGACCCTGGCTCCCTCACAACCTGGGACCCTGGCTGCGATGCTTTCCACGCCTTTGTGGATGCTGTTTCCAGAAATGCTTGACGCTCAGGGGGACATAAGCGAGGAGTGTTGTTTAATGGCCATAGAATTTCGGATTTGCAAGATCAGAAAGGTCCGTTCGCAGCAGTGCGCACACACGTGACCCTGCTCGCCTCTGCCCTGAGAACCTGGTTAAGGTGTTACGGTTCACGAAGCTCGTACCCGTGTCCTCAGGCGAATTGATTTG
>NC_137783.1:1538808-1668808 GCF_963455305.1 Plecotus auritus | reverse complement strand
TGAGAGGTAGAGAATGGGGGGCCCCCCAAATGGCACAAGGCTTCTGTTAGGAAGGATGGCAGTGGACTGAATGCTGGGTAAGCAACTGAGAGTGTCCACCACACTTGCAAAGATTTCCATTTCTGCATGCAGTTTGGCATTTATTCATCGACTCATTCATTCATTCATCCATTGGCTTATTCACCCATCTGTCCATCCACCCATCCATCCATCCATCCACTCATCCATCCAACGATCCATCCATCCGTCCACCCATCCATCCATCCATCCATCCACCCATCCGTCCATCCATCCACTCATCCGTCCGTCCGTCCGTCCATCCATCCACCTGTCCATTCATCCACCCATCCACCCATCCACCCACCCACCCACCCATCCATCCACCCATCCGTCTGTCCGTCCATCCATCCGTCCATCCACCCACCCATCTATCCACCCACCCATCCATCCATCCTTCCATCCATCCGTCCATCCATCTATCAACCCATCCATCCTTCCACCCATCTGTCCATCCGTCCATCCATCCACCCATCCATCCATCCATCCATCCATCCACCCATCCATTGCTGACAGTGTGCTAGGCACACAGGTCACGCCAACTCAGACCACAAGAAACCACCGAGGGAGGTGCCAGCACGTTTCTATCTATGGGTGAAGAAGCCAAGGCAAAGACCCCTCTGAGCGTGTCAGGGTCACACAGCCCACACCCGGAAGAGCAGAGATCTGAGCCCAGGCGTCCTGGCTCCAGGCCCACGCCCTCCATCACTGGGTAATTCTGACTGGAACGAAGCTTCTAGAAAGTTTCTCTCCCCTCTGTGGGGATCTTGGGGATGGGCTGTGCCCCCGCCCCCTTGAGTCAGGCGTCCGGCAGAGCCCCCACAGGTACCAGATGACACCCGTGAACTCAGAGCCGTGTTCCTCTCCCTAGATCCAAACAACTATTATCATCGGCGCAACGAGATGACCACCACGGACGACCTGGACTTCAGGCACCACAGCTACAAGGAGATGCGCCAGGTGAGGCGGCGGGTCAGCGCGGAGGCCGCGTGCCCAGGAAGAGGCACACGGGTCCTCACCTTCAGAGACAGGGGCATGAGCTAGGGACAGAGTCAGAAGGAGCGCCGAGGTTGGCGGAGCCACTGCTGCCTGCAGGCTCAGGTGGAGAAGGTGCCAGGCACCAGGGGGCTCCTCACCAGCAGAGGGCGGAGATGGGTTCCCACCCACACGTTCCTCACTCAGTACTCGAGCTTCTTAAGCGTCTCTGTGTGCGAGGGATTCACTGACGTAAGGGTGTCGGTTGTGTGCAGATTCCAAGAGGAAACAGGTGCAGGATAAGCAGTAATGGCAGGAAGCCCTCACCTGGGGCCTATGTTCCTGATGGGGAAACTGAGTCACCGAGCGTGCAGAACCCCACCCGTAGCTATTCAGAGACTCTGAGCCTCCATCTTGGCTGGGAGTTTGGAAAACTGCCTATACTTGAACCCCTGTCGGGCCAACGACAGACAGCAGAGTCTTCAGCAGAAGGGCCTGGGACGGAAACTTTCCATCCCGCCTTCTGACTGTCATGGACACCCCGACCTCAGCACTCCTGCCCGAGCCCTTGGCGCTCTGGGAGCTTTTGTGCTGTTAAGAGGAAAAGGAAGCCCTGGCTGGTGTGGCTCAGTGGATAGAGCATCAGCCTGCAGATTGAAGGGTCCCGGGATCGATTCCAGTCAAGGGCACATGCCCGGGTTGTGGGCTCCATCCCCAGTAGGGGGCGTGCAGGAGGCAGCCCATCCATGATTCTCTCTCATCATTGATGTTTCTATCTTTCTCTCTCTCTCTCCCTTCCTCTCTGAAATCAATAAAAATATATTTTTAAAAAGAGGAAAAGGAAATCTCAGATGGGTCCCCCCGGCCCCCAACATAGTTACAGAGACCAAGGAATTCTGGGGTATCGATGGCCTTTGCATCCTGGGCAGAGAAGGGAGGAGGGGCCGATGGTTTGGGGACAGGCTGCAGGGGCGGCCCCTGCCGTCCAGGTTCGTCCCCCCACGGTGCTGGGCGGTGCGGGCAGGTGCCGGCTAGTGAGAAACCCTTAGATCAGCCGTGGGCAAACTACGGCCCGCGGGCCGGATCCGGCTGTTCTATCCGGTTCTCTTGCTCTCCCCTCCGCTCCTTTACTTTGAATTTATATTAGTTCACACAAACACTCCATCCATGCTTTTGTTCCGGCCCTCCCTCCGGTCCAGTTTAAGAACCCACTGTGGCCCTCGAGTCAAAAAGTTTGCCCACCCCTGCCTTAGAATCAAAGGGTCGGCGTGAAGACGTAGGATAGAGAAATCAGAGCCATGCCCTCATGAGTACACTTACAGGGCAAGGACCCACAAGGGAGGCCACGCTGCCGTGGCTCCGAGCAGGGCTCCGGGGCGGGGAGGAGGCCGCAGGCTCAGGGGCCTTCCTGAGGACGAGCAGCGAGGCTGAGGCTGAGGCTGAGGCTGAGGCCGAGGGCTGGGGGGTCCCCGGGGCATCAGCAAGCCCGGTCCCTCCGTGGCCTTTCACGGGGACACTCACAGCTCCGCACCTGTCGGCGCAGACTCAGAGGCGGACACTCTGGAGAGACCTCCCGCTGCCGCACTTTCCAGAAATCTCCGTAACCTGTTTGGACTCGAGGCTGTGAGTCACACTCCGGGGGTTCCTGGGGCCCTGCCTCCGCCTCGGTGGACGGAGCCCTTGTGTGTCAGCTCAGCTGACTCCCTGAGCATCCAGGACACCTTTCCGAGCCCAGGAACGAGACAAGTACCAATTCGGTGCAATTAATGTCAAGAGCAATACACCGAACTGCCTTTCAGATGAGCTCCCTGCACCGAGGCGGCAGCTGGTGGCTTTAAATAGCCGTCCCACTTGCAGAAGGGCCTCCTCTCATCCGAGAAGAGACAGGGATGGCCGGGCCAGCGTGGCGCAGGGGCTGAGCGGCGACCTCTGAACCGGGAGGTCACGATCTGATTCCCGGTCAGGGCACAGGCCCGGGTTGTGGGCTCCATCCGCAGTGTGGGGGTGCAGGAGGCAGCCGATCCATGATTCTCCCTCATCATTGATGTTTCTCTCCCTCCCTCTCCCTTCCTCTCTGACATCAATAAAAATATATTAAAATGAACAAAAAAAACCCCGAGGAGCCACAGGAGGGAGAGAGAAGAGGCAGTGAAAGGCCTGTTGCCCGGGAGGGAGAGGGCGAGGGTGTGAGTCCCGTGGGTGGGAGACTTTCCCAAGAGTGACTCACCGGAAGGCGCCGTCCTACCCGGGCCCGGGGTTGGATGGGGAGGGGAGCCCCGGAGAACGGTGCACAGACCCTGGTCTCTGAGGAAGTTAATGGCTCCCGAGAGCCCAAGGCCTCCACAGCACGGGTCCCGCTTTAGAACCGCTCAGTCCCGTGTGTCTACGTGTAGGTCTCCTGCATGTGGGACCATGAGGGCCGGGACTCTCACTCTGTCACCACTTCCTAGTGGTACGGACCAGGGGTGGGCAAGCTTTTTGACTCGAGGGCCACCATGGGTTCTTAAACTGGACCGCAGGGCCGGAACAAAAGCATGGATGGAGTGTTTGTGTGAACTAATATACATTCAAAGTAAAGGAGCGGAGGGGAGAGCAAGAGAACCGGATAGAACAGCCGGATCCGGCCCGCGGGCCGTCGTTTGCCCACGGCTGGCTAGATCCAGGTGTACATGTGAGGCCGTCCCAGGGAGATACCTGGGGAAGAAGCGGGTGGGGCACCGCCTGGCCGGCCTGGGTTGGGTGGGCGTTGGTGGAGATGGGGCGCCGGGCTGGGGCAGCAGAGGCGGGTGAGGTTGCTCAGGGCAGGGAGGCGGCTGGAGCAGAGGCGTGGAGGTCGGGCCAAGGGCATGCGTCTGGAACGGTTGGCCGGGCGCTGGGAGGGAGGCTGGCCTGAGTGCCCGGGAGGCTGCTGTGCTGAGTCTGGGCGTGGGGGAGGCTCCGCACGCACGGGGAGCTGGGAGGTCAGTGTGGGGTGGTGTGGAGAGCAGCTGGCGGTGCTGGAGGGCCGGGCAGAGGGGCCGAGGGGAGCGCTGGGGCGCGAGGACAGCACGGGGTGTGGTGAGGGCGGCCTGGGGGCCGTGGGCGGGGGCAGGTGGCTGCCTGCTGGGGGGCCCCTCCGTGCGCCTCCGTCCTGGCTGAGGCCCTGGCCCGTCTTGCTTTCCAGCTGATGAAGGTGGTGAGTGAGATGTGCCCCAACATCACCCGGATCTACAACATCGGCAAGAGCCAGCAGGGCCTGAAGCTGTACGCCGTGGAGATCTCCGACCGGCCGGGGGAGCACGAAGTCGGTGAGGCGCCCCCCTGGGGCACACATTGCCCGCGGGGTCAGCCCTGCCGCAGGGCAGAGCCGGCTGCCTCGGGTCCCTGCGAAAGCTGCTGGCAAGTCCTTCTAGGAAGGGGTCTCCCCGCGGAGAAAAGCCGCGGCCGCGGCTCCGGGGAAGTGGGTCCTTTCCAACCCGCGGCCCGTGTTCTTGTATCTGTCCTTCCCCGTGGCCGAGAGCAGCTGAGACTTCGCGACACATCCTCCTAGTTACCCATCTGGGAATAGAAACGTACACGGATGGCGTTTTGGAGGTTGATGTAAAGGGACGAGGCTGCCCGGCCGGCGTGGCTCAGGGGTTCAGCGTCCACCTAGGAACCAGGGCGTCAGGGTTCGATTCCCGGTCAGGGCACAGGCCCGGGTGGTGCGCTCCATCCCCAGTGGGGGGCGTGCGGGAGGCAGCCGATCGATGATGTTTCTCGCTCGTCGATGTTTCTCTCTCTCTCTCTCTCTCTCTCTCTCTCTCTCTCTCTCTCTCTCCCCCTCTCCCTTTCTCTCTGAAATCAATAAAAATATATTTAGAAGAAAAAAAAGGCCAGACAGGCTGAGACGGCCAGAGGCTGTCATTCCCTAGCGCCATGCGGTGAGCGGCTTTGCCGCAGCAGCTGACGTGCCCGTTTCCGCCCGGTCCAGGGGAGCCCGAGTTCCACTACATGGCGGGCGCCCACGGCAACGAGGTGCTGGGCCGCGAGCTGCTGCTGCTGCTGGTGCAGTTCCTGTGCCAGGAGTACCTGGCGGGCAACGCGCGCATCGTCCGCCTGGTGGAGGAGACCCGCATCCACATCGTCCCCTCCCTCAACCCCGACGGCTACGAGAAGGCCTCCGAGGGGGTAAGGGCCGCGCCCCCTCCCCGCTGACCCCTGGCCCTGGCTGCACGGGCGCACTTGGCCCGAGTTCAAATCCCCCCGGGGCCCCGGCCGGGGAGCCCCATCATCCAGCCCCGCCAAGGTCACAGGACCCATCCCCGGTCAGGGCGCGCACGAGAATCAGCAATGAATGCATATCGGTGAGGGGAACAGCAGGTCGCTGCTTCTCTCTCTCTCCCCCCCCTCCCTCCCGCCTCCCTCTGCCTTCCTCTCTCTCTAAGAAAAACCCCAACAGAATCGACAAATAGAAACCCCCACCAGGAGCTTCCTGGTTGATTCTCTCTCTGCTGAGGCGGGGACACCACAAGGTCATGAAAGGCTGGAATAGAGAATTTCGGGGATCCCGAGGGGGGCCCGTGCCAGCAGACACAGCGATAACAGAGCAGCGGGCTGGCACCTCACACAAGCCCTAAGCCAAGGCCTGGCCCGGCCGGGATCATGACTCGCCATCCTCTCTTCCTTCCTTGGAGGAGAGTCGTCATATTATCCTGATAGACCGTCCGTATTATCCTGATAGACCGTCCGTATTATCCTGATAGACCGTCATATTATCCTGATAGACCGTCCGTATTATCCTGATAGACCGTCCGTATTATCCTGATAGACAGTCATATTATCCTGATAGACCGTCCGTATCATCCTGATAGACCGTCGTATTATCCTGATAGACCGTCCGTATTATCCTGATAGACCGTCATATTATCCTGATAGACCGTCATATTATCCTGATAGACCGTCCGTATTATCCTGATAGACCGTCATATTATCCTGATAGACAGTCATATTATCCTGATAGACCGTCCGTATCATCCTGATAGACCGTCGTATTATCCTGATAGACCGTCCGTATTATCCTGATAGACCGTCATATCATCCTGATAGACCGTCCGTATTATCCTGATAGACCGTCATATTATCCCGATAGACCGTCATATTATCCTGATAGACCGTCATATTATCCTGATAGACCGTCATATTATCCTGATAGACCGTCATATTATCCTGATAGACCGTCCATATTATCCTGATAGACCGTCATATTATCCTGATAGACCGTCATATTATCCTGATAGACCGTCCATATTATCCTGATAGACCGTCCATATCATCCTGATAGACCGTCATATTATCCTGATAGACCGTCCATATTATCCTGATGGACCGTCCATATTTCATGGCTGAGGGTGATGTAGAATGTGCACAGGGCACCGTCATGTATGGAACACGCGTAGGCATTGGATTCTGCATCGGACAGAGTTAGTGTTTCCTGGGAATAAACTGGAAAACCACCTGAAACGGTGGAACCGCCAGACGCGAGCGTTCCACGTGGAGGTTGGGTCGTATTGATCGCTACAAACAGGGATTTGCTGCTACAGTCGGTTGGGGATTTGTGGGCCGGACAGGCTGTTGAGTTTGCAATGACGGGCTTCTATTTTCATTCATTCATTCACTCATTCATTCAATTTTACTTTTTTAAATTTTAGAGAGAGAGAAAGAAGGGAGAGGGAGAGAGAGAGAGAGAGAGGGAGAGAAACATTGACGTGAGAGAGAAATACCAATCAGTTGCCTCCCATATGCCCCAACCAGGGATCAAACTCACAACCTAGGTGTGTGCCCTGACCGGGAGTCGAACCCACAGCACGGTGGTGTGTGGGACAAGGAGTGCTCCGAGCAGCTGGGCCACTGGCCAGGGCCGGACGGGCTTTTGGGTTCATTTGCCTCGGTCTCCTCCGCCCGCGCAGCAGCCCTCAGAGGAGGCACAGCGGGGAGAAGGGCCGGGACCCTGGGCAGGAGTCGCCCCCGGGGAGGGGCTTGGCTGTGCTGCGCACCCACAAATATCAGCAGGGCTTTCGAGTGGCGCCTTTGGATGTGGCCTTCGGGTCAGACGTGTGGAGGGGCGTAGAGACACGCCGGGTGGGGGGAGGCGTCCCGTGGCCCCTCTCCTTCTGAATTGTCCCCCAGGGCTCGGAGCTGGGAGGCTGGTCCCTGGGGCGCTGGACCCACGATGGGATTGACATCAACAACAACTTCCCCGACTTGAACTCGCTGCTCTGGGAGGCCGAGGCCCGGCACCGCAGCCCGCGGCCAGTGCCCAACCACCACATCCCTGTCCCCGAGTGGTTCCTGTCGGAGAACGCCACGGTGAGCACAATGCCGGGGGCTGCTGGCTCAGGGGGCTGCGGGGGGCCGCGGGGGCTGCGGGGGGCAGCGGAAGGATGCGGGGGGGGGGCTGCGGGGGCCAGCGGAGAGGTGCGGGGAGGGGCCACGGGGAGCAGCAGGGGACCAGTGGAGTGGTGCGGGGGAGTTGCGGGGGGCCGCGGGGGGCCAGCGGGAGGGGGGGGGGCTGCGGTGGGCCAGCAGGGGGGCGGGGGGCGCCGCGGGGGCTGCGGGCGCACCCACCCAGGGCATTTCAGAAGGGGACAAAGCCATTTCTCCTCTTATACATCTTCTCCCAGAGCAGGGAAGAGCGCTGATAATAAAACACCTTCCAAATGGGTATTGGAGGAGAGTCTTTATAAAAATCACTTAATTACGTGTCTTCACAAGAACACAGAAGACACAACAGCAGAAAACACGCCACCGTTATCTGTTCTTCTCTGTTGCTGCCACTGAACCTGACCCTCAACTGACAGAGCCCCTGGGGGCGCGTGCCTTCAAAGCCAGGGCGGGACCAGGGCCCCCCGCCCCCCCCCCCCCCCCCCCCCGCAGGCAGGCACGGCCGCGGCCCCCGTGTGAACAGTTGTAGCTACAGATGGGACCCTCGTTTCAGACAGGAAGTCATTGCCATCATCACCTAAAAATAAATGCTTTCTCAACATTATAAAATATCTAGCCAGTCTTCGCATTTCACTATTATTTCTCTCTCTCTCTCTCTCTCTCTCTCTCTCTCTCTCTCTCTCTCTCTCTCTCTCTCTCGTCTTGTTTACATCAGGATCCAAATAAAGAACATGCATTTTGATTGGTTTACAATCTTTTAAGTCTTATTTATTTATTTAACATTTTTTATTGATGTCAGAGAGGAAGGGAGAGGGAGAGGGAGAGAGAAATCAATGATGAGAGAGAATCATGGACCGGCTGCCTCCTGCACTCCCCTCACTGGGGATGGAGCCCCCAATCCAGGCCTGTGCCCCGACCGGGAATCGAACCCTGACCTCCTGGTTCCTAGGTGGACGCTCAGCCCCTGAGCCACGCCGGCCGGCAGGTTTCTCTTGTTTGAATCCGTTATTTCCACGAAGTCCGGTTTTCAGGATAGTCTCTGAAATTCTGAACTGGCTCAGGGTCTCCGGACATCGGCTGCTTCCCCCCGCGTCCCTGTCTGGGGCGTCGGGGGAGAGCGGGCTCCTCCTCACGGCGGTCCCCGCGGCGCTGGGTGCTCTCGCTCGCAGGTGGCGGCGGAGACCCGGGCCATCATCGCCTGGATGGAGAAAGTCCCCTTCGTGCTGGGCGGCAACCTGCAGGGCGGCGAGCTGGTGGTGGCCTACCCCTACGACATGGCCCAGTCCCCGTGGAAGACGCAGGAGCGCACGCCCACGCCCGACGACCACGTGTTCCGCTGGCTGGCCTACTCCTACGCCTCCACGCACCGCCTCCTGACCGACGCCCGCAGGCGGGTGTGCCACACGGAGGACTTCCAGAAGGAGGACGGCACCGTCAACGGGGCCTCCTGGCACACCGTGGCCGGCAGTGAGTCCTCCCCCGAGCGATGGCACCGCCCAGCCCTCCTGCCCGCGGGGTCCCTGCTCTGACACTGACAGCTCCCTGCGCTCAAGGTCCCGGCTCTGCAGCCTCCCGGTCTCGGCGGGGGCGGGGCTTGCTCCCATTTTACAGGTTCCCCACTTCACATTCACCCCTTTGCAAGGCAAGAACGGGACTTGCAAAAGGGTGAAGTGGAGCCCTGACCGGTGTGGCTCAGTGGATAGAGCGTCAGCCTGCAGACTGAAGGGTCCCGGGTTCGATTCCGGTCAAGGGCATGTACCTTGGTTGCGGGCACATCCCCAGTCGGGGGCGTGCAGGAGGCAGCTGATCGATGTTTCTCTCTCATCGATGTTTCTAACTCTCTATCCCTCTCCCTTCCTCTCTGTGAAAAACCAACAAAATATATATTTTTTTAAAAAAAGGGTGAGGTGGAGACACTGAGAGAACTGGGGCTTGGACACGGGAAGGGGTGGGACCTGCCCAGCGAGAAAGGGGCGGAGCTGGGCTGTGGGACTCCGTGGTCTGGTCTCAGCCACTGAGCGTCTCCGATTTGATGGGCTCAGAGATGGGTAGGCGTAGACTTGGGGAACATTGGACCCAAGAGCAAACCCGGTCCGGGCCGGCGTGGCTCAGGGGTTGAGGATTGACTCACGAACCGAGGTCACGGTTCCATTCCTGGTCACGGTACAGGCCTGGGCTATGGGCTGGATCCCCCATGTGGGGTGTGCAGGAGGCAGCCGATCCATGACTCTCTCTCATCATGGATGTTTCCATCGCTCCCTCCCTCTCTCTTCCTCTCAGAAATCATTAATGTAAGAAACATGCCTCTGATTCATCTTCATAGAGAAGAAACAGCATGAGGCCAGGCTGTTACTGAATTTCCCCACAGCAAACGGGATGTGGGGGTGGGGAGAGAGGATGAGCCGTGTAGGTGGCCGACAGCAATGTCCTAGGAGGGTCCCCCTAGACCAGGGGTGGGCAAACTTTTTGACTCGAGGGCCACCATGGGTTCTTAAACTGGACCGGAGGGCCGGAACAAAAGCATGGATGGAGTGTTTGTGTGAACTAATATAAATTCAAAGTAAAGGAGCGGAGGGGAGAGCAAGAGAACCGGATAGAACAGCTGGATCCGGCCCGCGGGCCGTAGTTTGCCCACGGCTGTCCTAGACAAAGGGAGGTGGAGGCAACTAGAAAAGGCCCCAGCCCCATTTTTTAATTTTAATTTTTATTTTTTTAAATTGATTTCAGAGAGGAAGGGTGAGGGAGAGAGAGAAAGAAACATCCACGATGACAGAGAATCATGGATCGGCTGCCTCCGGTACACCCCACACTGGGGATGGACAACCCGGGCCTGTGCTCCGACCAGGAATGGAACCGTGACCTCCTGGTTCATAGGTCGATGCTCAACCACTGAGCCACGCCGGCCGGGCCAGCCCGTTTATTTATTTATTTATTTATTTAATTATTATTATTTTTTTAGTATTATTTATTATCTTCTCTATTAATACTCATATATAACCTTTGCTTTTACAGCAAAGTCTACTTTCAATGAATGCCTCCTTGGTTTATTATTCCCAATGGGGCTTTCTGCTCCTGGGCCACTTCCCCTTTTTTTATCCCCTCACCCCACATCCATGTTCTACATGTTCACAGATTCCACATGTTCACAGATACCACATGTTCACAGATACCACGTGTTCACAGGTACCACGTGTTCACAGATACCACGTGTTCACGATACCACGTGGTCACAGATACCACATGTTCACAGATACCACGTGTTCACAGATACCACGTGTTCACAGATACCACATGTTCACAGATACCACATGGTCACAGATACCACATGGTCACAGATACCACGTGTTCACAGATACCACGTGTTCACAGATACCACATGGTCACAGATGCCACATGTTCACAGATGCCACATGTTCACAGATACCACGTGTTCACAGATACCACGTGTTCACAGATACCACGTGTTCACAGATACCACGTGGTCACAGATACCACGTGTTCTCAGATACCACGTGTTCACAGATACCATGTGGCCACAGATACCACGTGGTCACAGATACCACGTGTTCACAGATGCCACGTGTTCACAGATGCCATGTGTTTACAGATACCACATGGTCACAGATACCACATGGTCACAGATACCACAAGGACTCTGTAAACAGGATTTGGGTTACTGGATCTTGATTTCAGCAGTAACCCACTTCAAAATGCAGGGCAGGGAGGAGAGAGGGTGAGACCTGGGAGAAAAGGCAGCGAGACAGGAAGGCAGCTCGTCCGAACTTCCCAGCCTCGCCTTTTCTGAGTTGTGCGTGCATTGTGACTCTTCTTGAAATGCAAGACTCGGAACATTGACAGCAGTGTCTGTGTGGTTGTTGACATTACACATCCATAATAGACTATGTGGGCCTCCTCGGCTTGGGTCTGGACTGATTCTGTTTAAACACACCCCTGGGGGTAGATTGTCTCCCACCTCCACAGCCTTCCTGTGTGTCTCCCACCTCCCGTCAGGCCCCCCGGGAAACCCTCAGAGCCGGGGCTGGAGGAGCAGGGTTTTGCTGAGGTCTTTGACTTCCTCGAGGCTATTCACCCTCGGATAGCCCAGCACAGCCATGGGCTGATAGCAAACTCCCTCCACTTGTTTGATCTGCTGCAAGGAGAGGGCAGTCCGCCATGCGCTGGCTGCCTGTGTGGCGTTGCGGGCAGACACCGCCAAAGGCCCGGAGGAGGAGCCGGAACCACTGGTCATGTTCAAGGCAAATGGCTCCATTCCAGGGCTCACCAGCAGTCCCACAAAGCCGTACACCCTCCGTAGGGTCTTGACGGGGTCTCCCACCAGGTCCTCGTACTGCACCACGAGGTAGTGGCCTTGGAGCCCGTCAGGGGGCCGCAGGGCTGTCTGCAGTGTCTTGGCCATGCTGTTGCAGACGACCTCCATAGCGCCAAGTGCATGGTAGTCTGCCGGGCCACCCACACCCTCCTTCTTGGCACCCAGCTTGCTTGTGGCCAGCAGCCTCCAGGAATGGCATGCGATGCAGCCCGTTTTTTTTTAAAACACCCAACGGGAGACAGCAAGACCTCGGCGACCTATTAGGAAACGGGTGACCCAATAGTCCTCAGCCAATGAGGGACCGGGGGAGGGGCTAAGTAAACAGGCCGCGTCCCTGCCCGGCGTGTGATCCTGTACAGTGGGCGTCTGCTCTGAGTGTTTGCTAAAGGCCCCATTTCGCCACGCTTCTGCTTGCCAGTCCGGCATTGGGAATTTGGACAGGTGAGCCACTTCCCACATTAAGGGTTTTTTTAAAAGCAAGCCCCGTGAAGGGCGAGAGCTGCTGGGCTGCCCCCCCGAGGGGCGGGGAGGGGGCATCGGTGCCGCATTCCTTCGGTGGGGTCGGCAGTAGCGCTCGGAGCGGCCTCCTGCCACACGGTCTCACACCGGAGGCGGCTGATTTTTTCTATCCGTTACCTTTTCCGTTATTTCAGGGACTTGATGGCAGAGCCTTGCGGGGGCTGGAGCCTCTGCAGCCATCCCCCGCCCGGCAGGGTGACAAAGCCTGCAGCGTCATGTCTTGGTGGATTAATGCGATGCGGCTTCTGATTTCCCTGCCTCCCCCTCCGCCTCCTCGCGCCTTTCTGCTCAGGTCTGGCTGGCTCATTAGCGCGGCCTGCCAGGCCTTCCGCAGGGGGAGCGGCGGGCGCATCTCCAAATGCACACGGCTGTGCGTCCTCCCTCCCCAACCCTCCCCCTCCCCCCCGGCTCTGCTCCTGCGCCCGCCCCTCCGTGAAGGCAGCTCCGGTTCCATGTTGAAGCTCGTGTCTCGCCGTCCCCGCCAGGGCTGATGGCCCGGGAAGGGCTGTCGGGGTCACACCACAGTATCCTGCCCTCTCAGGGGCCCGTCTCCCCATAAACCCTTCTGCTGCGTCCTCGCCTCCCTGCGCCCGCCCCTCCCCCGCCCCTGCTCTAGTGAGTGTTTTGCCTGCGACGTCCCCCTGCCCCTGCGACGGACGTCCCCCAGGCCCGTGCTCGCTGTGTCCGGAGCCACTCTGAGCCCGGCTCAGCTTCCCGTTGTCGGTCGGCTCGGCAGGTCTCAACGACTTCAGCTACCTCCACACGAACTGCTTCGAGCTGTCCATGTACGTGGGCTGCGACAAGTTCCCGCACGAGAGCGAGCTGCCCGAGGAGTGGGAGAACAACCGGGAGTCCTTGATCGTGTTCATGGAGCAGGTGCGGCGCGGGCCCGGGCTGCCGCGGGTGGCTACGGAGCGAGGCGGGAAGTGAGACCAAGTCAGTGCTTTGGACCGTGGCTGTGGTCCCGGGTGGCCGTGGTCCCGGGTGGCCGTGATCCCGGGTGGCTGTGATCCTGGGTGGCTGTGGTCCTGGGTGGCCGTGGTCCTGGGTGGCCGTGGTCCCGGGTGGTCGTGGTCCCAGGTGGCTGTGATCCCGGGTGGCTGTGGTCCCAGGTGGCTATGGCCCGGGTCACCATGGTCCCAGGTGGTTGTGGTCCCAGATGGCCGTGGTCCTGGGTGGCTGTGGTCCCGGGTGGTCGTGGTCCTGGTGGCTGTGGTCCCGGGTGGCTGTGGTCCTGGTGGCTGTGGCCCCGGGTGGCTGTGGTCCTGGGTGGCTGTGGTCCCAGGTGGCTGTGATCCCTGGGTGGCTGTGATCCCGGGTGGCTGTGGTCTCAGGTGGTCATGGTCCTGGTGGCTGTGATCCCGGGTGGCTGTGGTCCCGGGTGGTCGTGGTCCTGCTGGCTGTGGTCCCAGGTGGCCGTGGAACTGGGTGGCTGTGGTCCCAGTTGGCCACTCCAGTGTGGAAGGAGCCGTCTGCTCTTCCTTCCTCTCTATATACTAAGTGTATAGAGCTCAGGAAAATTAAAATAGGTGCATATCAAAATTCCATCGTTAGTGGATTTTTAAAAGATAAATGTTTTTTATTGATTTCAGAGCGAGAGGGAGAGAGAGATGGAAACATCAGTTGGCTGCGTCCTACACATCCCCTACTGGGGATCGAGCCTGAAACCCGGCATGTGCCCTGGCCAGGAATCGAACCGGCAACCTTGTGGTACATGTGCCCAGGCTCAACCACGGAGCCACACCGCCCGGGCTAGTGGTTTCTTTTGATGACCCTCTCAAATGCTAACACGTTTTAACCTTCCGGAAGATTTCACTCCAAAGGGAGACTTTGTGGAGCCTGCCGAGAGCACGCTGCCTCACGAGCTCCCGTTCGCAAGCCCTGTACAAAGACGTTTACACTCCAAACCCACACCGCGCCGGGGCGCTTCCGCGGGGCGGGGCGGGGCGGGGCTGCGTGAGGGCTCTCGGTGGCCCTGGCGGCCGGAGGGTCATCGTGCTCACTGGGCGGTGGGCGGGGCGTGCCGGGGAGCTCACCGTGTCCTGTGGTGTTTGCTGAGCAGGTGCACCGCGGCATCAAAGGCCTGGTGACGGACTCACACGGAAAAGGGATTCCGGACGCCGTCATCTCGGTCGAAGGCATCAACCATGACGTCCGCACAGGTAACCGCCTGTGTGTGCTCCCCCCTCGGCAGGAAACGTGCATTTCCTGGAAGGGTTGAGGGGTGAATGGACATTACAGGGTGTCCCCAGGAGGGCACAGTGGATGGCGCGCCAGGGAGGGCCCCTTCCTGGCCCCGTGCTGCTCCCTCTGAAGGGAAGGAGGGGCCTTCCCCCCCCAAACTGTTCTCATGCATAAACTGACCCTGTGCTCCCGACAGATCATCCCATTTGATCTGGGAGGAAACAGAGACCCTGGGACATGAGGCTGGGGTGAGGCTGGCATTTAGACCTGGCCACGTGCCCTTCAGTGCCAGGCTGCCTGCCCACCCAGTGCATGGCACAGAGGCCAATGGCTATGGAAATAGGTGCAGGGTGTCTGAAATGCCACAGAGCAGCTGCCTGCTGTGTAACGCCCTGAGTCGTGTGCTTTCCGTGTGGTTACCTGTTTCTTTACTCAACAGTGTTCCCATGCCAGGTAGCATGGCATTAGGTACATAGCAACCCCCTTAGGCATCCAGCACTCATCCATCATTCATTTATCCATCATCCTTCACCCATCTATTCATCCATCCATCTATCCATCCATCCATCCATCCATCCATCCATCATCCATCCATCCATCCATCCACTTACCCATCATCCATCCACCCATCTATCTATTTATTCATCCATCCATCACCCATCATCCATCCATCCATCCATCATCCATCCATTCACTTATCCATCATCCATCATCCATTCACCCATCTATCTATTCATTCATCCATCCTTCATCCATCCATCCATCCATCCATTATCCATCCATTCATCCATCTTCCATCCATTCATCTATCTATCCATCCATCCATCCACCTATCCATCATCCGTCATCCATTCATTCATCTATCTATCCATCCATCCATCATCCATCATCCATCCATCCATCCATCCATCCATCCATCCACTTATCCATCATCCATCACCCATCCACCCATCTATCCATTCATTCGTCCACCATCCATCCACCCATCTATCCATTCATTCATCCACCATCCATCCACCCATCTATCCATTCATTCATCCACCATCCATCCACCCATCCATACATCTATTCATCCACTCAATAAATGGGAACTCACAAGGAGATGGCAGTCTTTATGAATGAAAGAGGCTGTCTGATTGGCTCCGCACGGGGACTGTATTTTAAGCATTGCTAATGAACTCCTTCAAAAGAGTGATTCATAAAAGAGCCTGGAACATTCTGGGACTATCAGAGCCATGTGCGCACTGCGAGGAGACGTGAGGGTTTCAAATGGAGCGGGAGATAACAAGGCCCCAGGGCCCCCGAGCCTGTAGAGAGCTCACTGCCTAATGAGCTCCAAGTTGCAAGCCCTGTGATCAGGGCGACAGCTTTGCTGAGCCGGTGGGTTTCGCATCCCCTCGCCTTGATTTCCCCGGTGACTTCCCGGTGCGTCCTCATGTCGCAAATCCCATGCTTCACACGCGCCGCTTCCCCGCGTTGGTTTCAGCGCCTTTGGGTACCCCGCGTCAGCTCCGAATTTGCTTAATTTCTGTCTGAAGCTTATGGGGTCTGACAGGTTTTATTTCAGGAGGGATTTTGTGTAACATAAACAGCGGGATTAGATGACAGCAGCTTGAGATGAATTCTACCGGGAAGGAAGCCAGAAAGAACGCCTTCCTTCTCAACACACGTAACCATGTGGGCCAGGGACCGGCTCCGATGCCACGGGACGGTCCTTTGCCTGGTGGGCACTGACCTGCTCACAAATGGGCATTCGCTGGGGCCTCATTGGCCCCCTGTCCACGGTGTCCATCTCTGTCCACGGTGTCCACGACGCCAGCTGTGTGTCCACCACCCCCGCAGCCCACGGTGCCCTCACCCCGGTGGGACAGTCACCCAACGGTAGCTGACACTTCGCGTGCCCAGCCCTCGTGTTCCTAAGACATGTCTGCTCATGTGCCCGTGTTGTCTCCTCCCACTGGAGGGGACGTGCATTAATGGGGGATGCGCCGCGGGGGACACACTCAGTGTGGAAGGATGAGAGTGAGGTGCCCACCCCCGACACAGGGCCAGGCAGGGAGAGTGGGGCGCAGGGCCCGGTAGGAGGACCAGGCTGGGAAAAGCTGGCTCCTTCCGCTTCTGGCAGCTCCAGGGGCCCCGAGAGGCGTCGCCAAGGCGGGGACCGTGCTGGGAGGTGCAGGCCGTCTGGTCGCAGGACCAAGGCTTTTCAAGATGGCATTTCGTGCCCTGGCCAGTGTTTCTCAGTGGATAGAGCGTCGACCTGCGGGCGGAAGGGTCCCGGGTTCGAGTCCGGTCAAGGGCACATGCCTGGGTTGCAGGCTCAATCCCCAGTAGGGGGTGTGCAGGAGGCAGCTGTCCAACGATTCTCTCTCATCATGGATGTTTCTATCTCTCTCTCTCCCTCTCCCTTCCTCCCTGAAATCAATAAAAATATATTTAAAAAATAAAAATAAAAAACATTTTTTTAAAAAAAGACGGTATTTTGCGGTGAGGGGCGAGGGGGAAGCGCACGTGCAGAATGAACGGCCCATCGTCACGGGGGAGCGGTTAGAGGTGATTTCTCCATTTCCGCCCACGTGTGCGGACGCTGTGGGGAGCCCCCTCCCAGGCCCTGCCTGTCAGAGCCCTCCAGGGGGCTTCCGAAGAGGGCGAGCACCCCTCCAGGGTTGCCCACGCCGCCCCTGAGTCTCTCTGGTCTCGGACTCACGGGGCTGGGGGGCCGCGTTAGACCGGAGCTGCTGAACCCCCCGCTTTCTCTCCCCAGCCAGCGATGGCGACTACTGGCGCCTCCTGAACCCCGGCGAGTACGTGGTCACGGCCAAGGCCCACGGCTTCACCTCGTCCACCAAGAACTGCATGGTCGGCTACGACATGGGCGCCACGCGGTGCGACTTCACGCTCGGCAAGACCAACCTGGCCCGGATCCGGGAGATCATGGAGCAGTTCAGGCGCCAGCCCGGCAGCCTGCGCGCCCGCCAGCCGAGGCCCCGGGGGCGCAAGCGGCGGCAGCGCGGGTGACCTCCGGCCCTGAGCCGAGGCCCAGACCCCACCGAGGACCCCCCCCCCCCCCCCCCCGCGGGGCCGTGGCTCCCTAGAGGACACGTCCCCTGTCCGTGCTGTCATCCCAGGAGGGCTGGGGAACGCGTGCCTTGCAAGTCTGGTCCCCAGGGCAGGTCTGCGGGCTCGGGGTCTTCCCCTCCCTTCGTTCCCACACGTCCAAGTGGCTCGGGAAGAGCAGCGGAGAAAGGCCGTCACGGGGGATCGGGGAGCGAGGGGAGCTTGCCACCCGGGGCTCCTGGCCGCGCGGTGGGGAGCCCGGCGCGTCCCCTGCTTGTGTGATGGGAGCTCCCCGTGCCTGGGCCATGTGCCCAGCTGAAGTCGCTGTTCCCCGGCCCCGCTGTCCCCGACGTCACCCTTCCCGCTGCGCTCAGGGCACTCTGGGAGAGGCCCCCCTCTCCGGCCGGGCACTCCCGCTGCCGTCCAGCAAGCCCGGTCTGGTGACAACAGCAAGCCGCGGGCAGCTGGCCGCTGGGTCGGTGTCATTTCTCCTTCATCAGCGGGAAAAAGGCTGCAATAATCCAGGAGGGAGGCCTGGGCGGCAGGCGTGCCCGGGGCCGGTCGCACGCCCACGGGGTTGACAGAACCCCCGCCTCCCCCTGGTCCGGCAGCCCGCGGGGTTCCCTAGGGGCTGCCAGGAGGAGGTGCTTCCCACAAAATCACACCGCGTCCGGCTCCTCTGTGAGCCGCTGGGACTTGGGAAGAGATGTCCGGCGGCCCTGCGACCTCCTTCTGCCCCGGACCCGCTCCTCCGCGGGGGTGCGCGCTCCTAACCTGCCCGACACGGCGGGGCGTTCGCTGTGGACACTCGCTCAGAATCGTCCGCGGAGCCTCGCTCGCTCGGGGGGGGGGGGGGGTATGGAATGACCACGTGAGAAGACGCGTCTCGCTTTTATGACTGTTGCTGCCTCGCTGACCCGGGGGGTGTGGGGAAATAAAGAAAGCAAACGGGAGAGGCCTCCGTGTGTGCTTTTCCTGGGGAGCCTGGCGGCCATGCCCAGCAGCTGACAGTCCCCGTCCCGCCCTCCCCCCCACCCCCCCCCCGCCCCGCAGCCTGGCTGAGCTGGGCCACCAGGCCCAAGAGCTCGTCCTCCTGCGGTCTGTCGCCTGCCACACACACAGCCCCACGGCACAGCCACAGCCACGGCCCCAGGAGTCCAGGGGAAATTAGGAAAAAGACATGGGGCAGGGGGGGCGCGTATGCGGTGCCTTCGGGGGGTGGACAGAGGAGCGAGGCGGGTCTTTGGGTCAGCGCGTCCAGGCTGGCTGCCGGGCTTTCTCGCAGGCCGACTCGGTTTATCGGGGCAGCTGCCGGGAGCTCTGCGTTAAGAAGGATCCCGAGGCAGGGTCCCGGCTCCGCGGGAGAGAATGCGGTGTGTGCGGCGGGATGAACGGGCGGGAAGGGCTGACAGCAGGGTGCCTCGAACTGGTTTGGTCCCCCTGGATTTGGAGATGGGGGTCCACGGAGGGGCACAAAGTGTCCAAAGTCGTGCTGTGCCCCTGTAGGGGGTCATTCCGCCCTGATGACCCGGGGGGAGGGGGGAGGGCGGGACGGGGACTGTCAGCTGCCTGGGAAGGCGACCCAGAATTCACAGCAGCCAGGGAGGGGGAGCCCTGTCACGGGAGACAGGGTGTGTCTGAGCCCCCCACTGGACAGGGAGGAAGGCAGGCAGGAAGGCGGGGGCGGGCGCAGAGGGGAGCAGGGCAGCCTGGTGCCGGGCAGTGCTGGCCTGGGGTTCGAGCAGTTCCCTGCGGGCGCGGCAGGCCCTACACGCAATATTGCAAGAATACACGGGAGCGAGCCCCCGCTTCTCGCCGGGGAGCAGTGGGCCATTTCGGCGAGTCTGAAAATACGGGTGCTGAAAGCCGTCCTTTCACAGACGGGGGGTGTTGGCTGTAAAGGGAGGACACGGGCTTTTTAAGAAAGCAGGAAGCCGCGGACAGGGGCTTCGTTGCAAACCTCACCTGGTTGGCCTGGTGCAGGGCCTCGTGGAACTGGGGGTGGGGGTGGGGGAGGCACAGTGACCCCCCCTTCTGGCGGGAATGGAGGCTGGGCAGCACCGACCGGCCTGCGTGCTTTTCAGATTGTGGAGACGCAGGGTGTGGGGGTCGCGTTCGGTGGAAGGTTTCCAGCCGTGGCCAAACTACGGCCCGCGGGCCGGATCCGGCTGTTCTATCCGGTTCTCTTGCTCTCCCCTCCGCTCCTTTACTTTGAATGTATATCAGTTCACACAAACACTCCATCCATGCTTTTGTTCCGGCCCTCCGGTCCCGTTTAAGAACCCATGGTGGCCCTCGAGTCAAAAAGTTTGCCCACCCCTGCTTTAGACGCTGGGAGGGTGGGTGAGCGTTTGGAGCAGGAGAATGTGCACGTGGATGCTCTGTCTACTTGAGGGCCTTGGTGCGGGGGCCCTGAGACCCAGCCTGGGGCAGGACCTGGACCCCGGGGAGTACGTGGTGCAGGGAGCTTCCTGGAGTGGGGCGGGATCTGGGAGGGAGAGGAGGGAGCCGGCACGGCTGCGGAGGGAGAAGCGCGGTGAGACACTGCGGGGCGGTGGCCGTTCAGCCCCCGGATCTCTGGGAAGGGGGGACGCTCGTGCTGTGGTCCTCGTGGGGGGCAGGTGGCGGAGCTGGGGTGAGGCCTCGGGGCTCTGGGGGTCAGGGCAGGGCTGAGTGTGGGGAGCAGGCAGCACGGGGCCGGGAGGGGCACTGCCAGCGGGAAGGGGGGCCTCAGGGAACGGGTGGGGGGGCGGCTAGGGCGCTGGCACTGAACCCCGAAATGCTCCTGCGACCCAGGAAAGCCTGGCTGAGAGGGGGGCCCCAGAAGCTGTCTCTGCATGAGGCGCTGCGGGGCG
Source organism: Plecotus auritus (assembly GCF_963455305.1). Taxonomy (NCBI): domain Eukaryota; kingdom Metazoa; phylum Chordata; class Mammalia; order Chiroptera; family Vespertilionidae; genus Plecotus; species Plecotus auritus. The sequence continues at coordinate 1,648,429 of NC_137783.1, read as the reverse complement.
GTCAGGTTCCCGGCCAGTGCCCCTGCCAGCGGGCACCGTGGCTGAGGGCAGCGGCCCGGGGTCGGGATGGGACCTCTGCCCGTCGAGTCCTCCTTAACCAGGGGCTGGCGGCAGGAAGGAGGAGGGAAGCCTGTCCCCGTGGAAATGCACCCTCTGGGGCCTCCAGCCTCATGCTGGGGTCGGAGGTCAGGGGTCAGGGGCAGGATGAGGAGATGCGGTCCTCTGACTACAGGGGAAATGACACCCTCACGGGCCCTGAGACCAGGCTGGGGGGAGGCCGCGTGGCCCGTGGCCCAGGCCCAGGGGCTGAGCCACGCGGAGGCCCCGCAGGGCCAGGTCGTCTGTTCCGGTTTCAGAGGGAGGTTTTCACAGCAGCCAGAGGGAGAGCGCGGGGGCGAGGCAGGGCAGGAGGCGGCCTGGAAGTTCCACCGGCCAGTGAGAGGCGACAGAGGCCAGGCAGGACAGCGGCCACGGGGTGGGGCGGGGGTGGGGGCGGTGACATCACAGACCAGACCGTCCAGGGCCGGCTCAGGGGGGTCCCTGCATCAGGTTCCTGTGCAAATGTCAAGTCTCAAGCCCAACAGTCCAATGCGTCCAGTGGTTGAGCGTCGACCTAGGAACCAGGAGGTCAGGGTTCGATTCCCGGTCAGGGCACCTGCTGGGTTGTGGGCTCCATCCCCAGTGTGGGGTGTGCGGGAGGCAGCTGATCCATGATTCTCTCTCGTCATGGATGTTTCTCTCTCCCTCTCCCTCTCCCTTCCTCTCTGAAACCAATCCTATATAATAAAAGGCCAATATGCAAATTGTCCCCTTGAACGGGAGTTCGACTGGGAGTTTGACCAGGGGGTGGGGCCAGCCTGCCAACCACCCGTGGCCCCTCCCTCCAGGCCGGCCCAGCCCGATCAGCCACAGGCCTCTAGTTTATATCTATAAAAGCCTAATATGCAAAGTATCCCCTTGGGGGTTCAATCGCTCGCTATGACATGAGCTGACCACCAGGGGTGGCGCGGAATGAAGGAGGGCCCCAGTCGGCAGCCGCTAGGAACCCTGTCCCTGCAGGAATTTCGTGCACTGGGCCTCTAGTGAAAATACATTTTAACAAAACATTGAGGCAGCCGTGGCCTCAGTGCTTCCTGCCAACCCCTCCCCCTCCTCCTCAGACGGGCCTGGAGCCTCCCTGTCCGTCCCGCCATCTTTAGGCCGTGGTCCCGCGAGCAGAGCTGGTGACGTCCATTCGCTTCAGCCGACCCCTCCCTCCGTCCCCGCAGCAACAAGGAGGCGGCCACTGTTACCGCAGCTGCAATCGTGGCTTCGGGCAGGATTCTCCTCTTCAAAGTTCCACGAGGCAAACACTCTCCCTTCCGTCCCTTGTACGAACGGCGGGGACCACGAGGCACCATCCGCTCTCTAAACCGATTTTTTAAAATATTACAAAAGGAAGAGAAGCCTGGTCCAAGACCAGATGCCGCCGGGGTCCGCGGGCTGAGCGCCCTGCGAATGCCCTCCTTACTGCCTCGCGCTGCGCCCACCTCCCACCAACGCCTCTGCCGGGGATGCAGCGCTCCGAGCAGCCGGCTATGGGTGCCTCGCCCACCCTAAGAACACGGTGGGGGTGGGGGGTGGAGGGGAGGGTGGTTCTACGAAGCAAAACCGATCCATTGTTGAGAGAGAGAGAGAGAGAGAGGGAGAGAGAGAGAGAGAGAGAGAGGGGCTGACTCCTGGGCTCCACGAGGGTGCCCGTCCGCTCCGGGGAGCGGGTCTTGTCGCCCGGTTGGCCGCGTGTGGGACGCGTGTCCGTGTGGAACGGTGCTGCTAAACAGTTGCTGAGGGCCGTTAACCGCAGCTGCTCCGTCCTCTGCAGACGTGGGCCCTGGGCCCGCACAGGCGCTGTACCCGGGGAAGCACGCTGGCTCCATTAAGGGACCGTCCCGTCGAGGCGGCCCCAGGATTCCGTCGGAGAAGCGCTGGGCTTGTCTGTGGACAAGCTGCCGTCTTGTTAACTCTCGGCCGCAGGGCCTGTGCCTGACGGGGCCCCTCGGTGAGAGGCAGAGCACGCGGCCGGGCCTGGGCCTGCTGGTGTCGAGGTTGCCATGGAGACTGGGATGGAGGCGGAGGCAGCCTCGGCAGCTTCGACACCTTCTCCTGCAGCCAGCAGCCTGGCGGTGTGGGGCTCTGCAGGGAGATGGGAGCTGGTTGATGAGGGGTGTGTGTGTGTGTGTGTGTGTGTGTGTGCAGGCCTGCATGTTGTATGTTAGAGACGTGATGCTATGCACCCATGTGGACACAGGCGGTCCTCTCCCTGTACACAGGGGCAGTGCACTCGGAGAATCACAGCGGAAGCCAGCACGTGGGCTGGGCGATGCGGGAGGAATCTCCAGGCCAACTGACCACAGACCCCCCTCTGCTGGGCCCCAGGCTGAGGGCCCGCTGGGCTGCTGGGCGCTGGGCCCTGGGCCCTTCCAGCTCACACTGCGGCCCTCTGAGTGGCCTGGGTGCGAGCACTCGGCTGTAATTTGGAGGGGCGCCCAGCAGGAGGCGATGCTGAGAATTCCGCTGTGAAGCGGTGCAGACACCCCTGTGATCGCCGCAGGTGACACGGCCCCCGGTGCCGACACCGCCACTCTGGAGGGTCCCCGGCATTCACGGCGAAGGAACGCTACGTTGCATAAGTTCGTGCAACAAAGAACGTTTCCCCGTTCAGGTGCGTCAAGCACAGGGGCCCCTGGTCCCCAGGTGGGCCTCCCCGTCCGGTGGATCCCCACTTTCTCTCAGTCGCCTCAGGCCTTGCAGGCGGCAGCGCAGAGGCACCGAAGGAAGAAGCGGGTGGGTTGTGTTTGCTTAGCAACTTCAGGGTCCGCCGGAGCGGCCCTCCCCGCCCACCGCTGGTCACCATCTGCCGTGGGTAAGCAATGGCCGGCTGCAGAAGGACTGTCACCCGGCCTGGGAGGTGAGGGCGGCTCTGCCACGGGCCGCAGCCCGCAGGAGCCCGGAGGATGTGCTGAGGGAGAGAAGCCGGTCACCAGAGCACACAGACTGCGGGTTCCCCGCGCTGAGGCTCCCGGAGAGGTCAAGGTCAGAGAGGCAGAGGCTGCTGGGAGCCAGGGGCTGCGGGACGGGGGCGGGCGGTGTTTCGCGGGACGGCTTCCATCGGGAAGAGGCGAAGGTTCTGGAAGGGAAGGTGGTGGTGATCGCACAGCGGTTTGACCTCTTGTGCGAACCCACGGCCCTGAGAAACGGGCGCGGTCCGTCCGTCGCTCGTGTTTCACCGCAGTTACAGCCGCCTTCCCCCTCCCTGTCCGTCTCCGGGTCTCCCCGCTGTTCCGGCGAGAACAGAGCGTGTCTGCTGTTCAAACAGGACGCACCCGTTCGGTGATCTTGTGAGGCCTCGTGTGAGCTCAGTGCTTTGCACTGAAACTGGCGCCACACAATGTAATGATGAAGAATACATTTCAAAACCTTTATTATTCTATTAGTGTTATTAATTTTATTAGCATTTATTCAGAACGCCGATGATGTAAATTTTTATTTATTTTTTTTTTTTACTTAAAACCACATTAGCCTGCCTGGTGTGGCTCCGTGGTTGAGCGTTGACCTGTGAACCAGGAGGTCAGGGTTCGATTCCCGGTCAGGGCACAGGCCCGGGTGCGGGCTCCATGCCCAGAGTGGGGTGTGCAGGAGGCAGCCCACTGATCTTGCTCTCTCTCTCCCTTCCTCTCTGAAATCCATAAAAAATATTTGTTAAAAACACACCCATTAAACAGCCCATTAGAAACACCATGGCGAGTCAGGAGGAATGAAAGGGCTGATTCAGGCCCCGAGACCAGGTGCCCCCAGGGCACCAGGAGGACCCGGCCCGGTGCTGGCCCATCCCAGGGGTCACTCAGAGCAGACCCGGTGGCCTCGAGTGTCATTCATTCAGCGTTCACTCCCTCGGCGCCGCACTGCCCCTCGCCCGCCTGGACGGGACGCAGGAGGTGGAGTCCGATCAAGGCCGGGGAGGGATGGCAGGAGAGACGACAGCTCGGCTGAGTGTGGCATCACCAGGCGGCACGTCACCAGCGTGGACAGCGCGAGGTCCACGGGACAAAGGGAACGGCCTCCCTGCACCTCAGTTTCCCTCACAAGGAAACCAAGGGCACGTCTCCGGCTCTGACCGGCCAGGATGGCCTCACCCCCCCCCCCAACAGGAGTCCGCCCTTCCCTCCTGGAGGTGTGGGCGCCCCCTGGAGGCAGCGAGGAGAGGGGCCGGGCCTCCACTCCCCCAACCTGTTGGCAGGGTACACGTGGACATGGCCACAGTGACACAGGCGCAGGGGGCCCCGGAGCCTCCCGGCTCGTGAGAAGGGGTGCCACATGCATCAGCAGCGGAGCCCCCCGCCCCCCCACCCCCCGTTCCCATTCCAGCTCCGCTCCATCCCGGCGGAGGGAGCGCCAGGCCTGGCTCTGGAAATGGGCTGGGCCGGCTCCTGCAGGGCACTGGCTGGGCGCAGCGAGGACTCTACCTCCTGCAGTAACGGGAACCGGCCAGCAGAGGGCGACAGCGTCTGCCGCCTCCCAAGGCAGGCAGCTGGGCTGGGGGGGGAACCACACCCCGTCCCCCTTCAGCAGGGGTGCGGGGGAGGCTGAGCGAGGGCTCTGGGGCCAGGTGGGCACCCAGCTGCCCTGGGAGGCCTGCTCCGCCTGCCACTCTGCAGACGGGTCCCCTCTGGCGGCCGCACTGCACAGGCCGAGCCCTCCAGGAGCCGGACGCCAGCACAGACTCGGTGCTCTCGGCGTTTCCTGGGGGGGAGGGGAGGCGGAGTGCCCAGCTGGTGTCTCTACCCCTCTGTCTAAGGGGTCAACCCACCAGCCCCTCCCAGACTGGTTTGAGGACCCTGGGGCTGCAGGAAGGACCTGGGGGACCAGTGACAGGCTGGGGCCTGGGCTCAGCAGGTCCCTGGAGCTGCAGGGGAGCGTGGAGGGTGCTGTGCACTGAATAGGGACGCCAGGGGGTGAGAGATGCTGCCACAAAGGTGGGGTGGCATCAGGGACTTGGACCAGGTGGTACTGGGACAAGCCACATGAACAAGAGGGCGGAGCCACGTGATCACCTGGAAGTGGACACATGAACAAGGGGGCGGGGCCACGTGATCACCTGGAAGTGGGCACGTGAAGAAGGAGGTGGGGCCATGTGATCACTCGAGGCTGGGCACGTGAACAAGGGGGCGGGCACACGTGATTCCCCGGAAGTGAGGTGGCATCAGGGCCTTGGACCAGGCGGCACCTGAGCAGAGCTGTGTCTCAGGGAGCGAATGCAGGAAGCCAGCGAGTTTGCAGACCCCGAATCAGTTTCTTTTCGAGGTAAAACAAAATCTGCCTGGGGAGGCAGGCGGCGGAAGCCAGACTCAGGAAAAGTAATGGTGCTTGTCATGAAGCCACAGACGCGAGGCGGCCGTTCCCCACACAAGGCCCTCACCCCAAGGCCGCTGGACGCTGCCCAGGTTATCAGCTGGGAGGGACCGCGGGACCAAGAGAGCAGCCGCCCAGAGCCGCTGGTGCAAGGACAGGAGCCCTGTCCACGGGGGTGGAGGGGGGAGAGTGGGGGGAAGGGTGAAGCTCATCAGAGCAAATGGCCAGAGGGTGAGGGGCCGCTTACCCAGAGGTCCCAGGTCAAGGAGACACAGGCTGTGGGCCGCCCAGGGTGCCATGTTTAACTCTGCCCTTTTAGGCTGTGTGCCCTCGAGGAAGTTGCTCGCCCTCTCTGTGCTGCAGTAGCGTCACCTGTGCAATGGGCCACAGCTGCTCCTCACAGGAGTGTGCGGTGATTGTGTGTGTGCCCCGCTTGCCCTGAGGGCTTTCCGCTTCCTAGTCAGCACCCCACCTCCCCCCTTCCCTCCCCCAGCCTTCCAGGGCCGGCACAGGCCCCTCTGGACCTCTGGCATGGGCTCTGGACGGCCCCTGCGTTCCTGTCTCCTGCTGTCACAGTCCCAGCAGGAAAGAGGTGGCATATGCAAATGGCTTTCTGGGAGGACTTGGGCAAAGGGGCTGTGCCAGGTGTGAGAGCAGGGGCAGACAGCCAACCAGGGAGGTGGCACCCCGAAACAGACCATCCAAGGTCTCAAGGGGGCGGGGCCACGTGATCCTGGGAGGGTGGGGACCGGGTGTGGCGTCTCAGCCAGGCAGGAGCCCTCGGTCGCCCGATCTGGGATGGGGCCCGTGCGGTGACCAGCAGGGGAGGAGGGCAAACCTGCAGGCAAACCCGGGCACATCCAGTGGGTTCCCTGCACGTGCAGGCTCGTGGGCCGCACCTCCTGGGTCAGGAGGCTGATGCCACATCTCCCCCCGACCCCCTGGGGACACCGTGGAGAGAGGGCTGAGGGTGCTCCGGAGGCCCCGTGGCGAGAGGGAGGGTGTCGGCGCTGGGGGAGGGGACCACTGCCTTGGGCTGCCGGGTTGAGGGAATTGGGGTGTGGCCATGGCCTCGCTTTGTCCTCGAATTTCTCTGTGGCGGCCCCGGACCCAGAGGTCTCCCCGAGCTGAGAAAGGGAGTTCGCGATGGAGCCGCCATCTCAGGGTTGTTGTGAGGTGACTAGAACCACGGCCGGATCCCTCAGCCTGGGGCCCGCTCAGTGCGCCCCGTTAGGGCGTGGTCACTGTTGGGGCTCAGTGCGCCCCCCGTTAGGGTGTGGTCACTATTGGGGCTCAGTGCGCCCCCCGTTAGGGCGTGGTCACTGTTGGGGCTCAGTGCGCACCCCGTTAGGGCGTGGTCACTGTTGGGGCTCAGTGCACCCCCCGTTAGGGTGTGGTCACTATTGGGGCTCAGTGCGCCCCCTGTTAGGGTGTGGTCACTACTGGGGCTCAGTGAGACCCCCGTTAGGGTGTGGTCACTGTTGGGGCTCAGTGAGCCCTCTGTTAGGGTGTGGTCACTATTGGGGCTCAGTGCACCCCGTTAGGGTGTGGTCACTGTTGGGGCTCAGTGTACCCCGTTAGGGTGTGGTCACTGTTGGGGCTCATTGCGCCCTCCATTAGGGTGTTGTCACTATTGGGGCTCAGTGCGCCCCTCGTTAGGGTGTGGTCAATGTTGGGGCTCAGTGCGCCCTCCGTTAGGGTGTGGTCACTGTTGGGGCTCAGTGCGCCCCCCGTTAGGGTGTGGTCACTGTTGGGGCTCAGTGCCCCCCCCGTTAGGGTGTGGTCACTGTTGGGGCTCAGTGCCCCCCCCGTTAGGGTGTGGTCACTGTTGGGGCTCAGTGAGACCCCCGTTAGGGTGTGGTCACTGTTGGGGCTCAGTGCGCCCCCCGTTAGGGTGTGGTCACTATTGGGGCTCAGTGCGCCCCCCGTTAGGGTGTGGTCACTGTTGGGGCTCAGTGCGCCCCCCGTTAGGGTGTGGTCACTAGTGGGAGCTGCCCTGGGGACCCTGCGGGACCCAGCCGTGTTGGGGGGAGGGACCCTGCAGGACACCCACACCCAGTGCTTGGCATCTGTTCTGCCCCTCTCTCCGCCCGCCTCCGCCCGCCTCCGCCCGCCTCCATCCCGCGTGGGAGACTGGAGGGAAGGGCGTGGGACGGGCTGCTCAGTGATGGAGGCACCGTCACCTCCCACAGCTGCCGGGGCGGAGCCTGAGCCGCCAGCACGTGCCCCGGGGCCTCGGCTCCTGCTCCCTTCTCCTAACGGGGAGAAGCCATTCACAGACGGAGGAGGGAGGGCTGTTGCTCACCTGACAGGAGACGGCCGAGCCAGGGGGTGCACACGGTGGGGCGACTCAGGCCCATGTCCCTCCCTCCCCCCGCCCCCCCCCCCCAGGCCTAAGTGGAAGCAGACAGGCTCTCGGTGGACTGTCTTTGGGGGGTCAGCTGACCACAGACACACCAACCCCAGATGCCTCGCTCCTCCGAGTGGCCCGCCCCTCGTGGTCTTGGGCTCTGGGGCGCAGAGCCCGGCCCTGACAGGTGCTGGTCTGGGTGTTTCCAGGGGCTTTGCCTGAGGAAACGGGACGTTGAGCGGGGTCTCACCCCACGAGGTAGACAGTTCACCCGGGGCCTTGGCGCGGGGCACGTTCCGTACCCGCGGCCGCCAGCCTTCCGACCTCACGGACCACCCGTTGGCGACCGCTGGCCTAAGGCTGTGGGATCAGCATACGCCTCCGGCTGGGCCACGCTGGCCGCGCTGCTGGGTGCTGACCATCGCTAACACCCGGCTTTCTCCCGTCTCCTGGTGTGTGTGTGTGTGTGTGTGTGTGTGTGTGTGTGTGTGTGTGTGTTTATAGAGGGAGAGAGGGAGATAGAAACATCTACGATGAGAGAGAATCATCCATCGGCTGCCTCCTGCACGCCCCCCACTGGGGATCCAGCCTGTGCCCTGACCGGGAATTGAACTGTGACCTCCTGGATCCTAGGTCGACGCTCCATCCCTGAGCCACGCGGCCGGCTCCTTGGGTGTCACTGTCTGTGTCTAAAAGGGGTGAAAACACCGGATCGGCGAACGGAGCGGGGGCTCTGTCTGTCTTACGCCCACGCGCTGGTTTTCACTGGGTTTGGGGCAGTTTGGTGAAAATTCCAAAAGGCATCTTTTGAGCCCCGTGGTGTCGGGCGAGGGGCCCTGCTTCCTGGCTAAAGGCGAGGTGACGGGCCGGCTGCCGCAGCCGCCCTGTCCCCGGCGGGGGGGGGGGGAGGGGAGCGGGAGGAGGAGCAGGCAGGGCGGCACCTGCGGATCTGACTTTGACAAGAAACGCATTTTCCTGCTTGAACGTGACTGCCCCTGACCTCACCCGCCGGGTCACGCGTCGCCGTGGGCCCAGTTCTGAGCGTGTCCGTGTCCGTGCGTGTGGTCTGTCTGGTGCCGCGACCTTGGACAGGGAGCACCTGCGGTCGCTAGGAAACCGCCACGGAAACAAACGGCGGCGGCGACTCACACTCGGGCGGCCACGTGCACGCAGAGACAGCGCCTTCGCTTCGGTGACGCTCGGAGCCCTGCCCGGGCGGTGGCGTCTGGCGTGTGGCGGCCGGTCAATGCCAGCTCCGGGGAGAACAGACCTCACTTGCAGCAGCTGCAGATTTTCCTGGAATAAACCTTCCCCTCCTGGCTGATTCCATGCGACCAAGGTCACGACCCTGAACGCGGGCCGGGAGAGACCTGCTCTGCCCGCTCCTCCGGAAGGGGGTGAGCCCACCCCCACCTGCCCCCGGAAGGGGGCTGCAAGCTGCACCTGCCGCTCCTCTCGTCTCCATGGAAACCCTGAAGCGAGACGAGACGAGGCGGGGCTCCGTGACTCGTGTGGAAAGTGCGAAGCTAAGTTTAATGAGGCATCTTTCACACAGACACACAGCACTCCCCTCCCTCAGCGCCGGGACCCGGGCCCGGACACCGACGGCTCCTCCCTGCTGGGGTCCCTGCTGGACCGCGGCCTCCCCTCCGTGGGGCCATGGCGCTGGCCGGAGAGGAAGCTGCGCCTCTCCCGTCCCTCCACCTGCAGAGGACGGACGGGTGGCGGCTCCGAGCGGTAGGCACTCATTTGAAATGGTGAGCACGAAGGATGGGCAGAGAGCACGGTCCGCTCGCTTGGTTCGGACTGGATCCACGGGCTGCTGAGGGGCTGGCGTAGGCACCACCGCTAGGATTTTCAATAAAAACCTCACCCTCCCACCAACTGCCCAGGGCTCCCGCTTGCCCCCTGGACAGCCCGCGCTTTCTGCCGCTGGACTTGGGACGTGAGCGTAATGGAAGCCCACGCCTTAAAGTCGGGCTGGAGCCCTTGCCCGTCGATCTCAGAGGACGGACGTGCCAGACGCGGTGAAGTGCGCCCGCAAGTTCAGGCCGCGGGTGGGTGGGGACCAGCCAGCCCCCTTCCTGCCACCTCTCCTCGGCGCCGACACCCGGCACGGGAGTCAGAAGCAGGCAACGTCAGGGTCCGACTCCAAAGGACAGAGTCCGTGTCTTCCCGGCCCCTTGGAACCATCTTCGAACCTGGATTGTCTACACGCACGTGTCCACTTTGGGTGGGGGGCGGGGGAGACGGAGGGACAGACGCTGAATCCAATGTGTTTCTACGGTTGGTCCACAGCCATCGGCAGGGGCGCCAGCAGGTGTTCACCACAGGACCAGGGCGTCCCAGCCCAGCACACTGTAGTTGGACCCGCTGAGTACCATCTGCTTAAAGCAGCCACCACTGTGGCGTGGCCACGGCCACGGCCGTCTGCACTCCCAGCACGACCCTGTCCCGTGGAAGCCACCCCTCTCGGCAGCCAGGGCCAGTGTCAGGGCTTAGAGGGCAGGCGGACCCCATGCTGCCCCTCCTGCCCCCGCGCCTTGTCCTTGGCCGTGACTGTCCCCTCTGAGAGCCTCTGGCGTGTCCAGGAGCTCGGAGCAGCTCATCCCACTGTCATCCTTCGGTGACCGACGGCCCGCTCAGCAGCCAGCCCGGAGGAGCCGGAAGCAGCCCTCACAGCCCCGAGCCGGGACCCGGGATCCCTGGCCGCCCGGGCGGTGGCGTCCCGGCGTCTGCCCGGAGCCCCGCCTCCCCGCCGTCTCCCGTGTCCAGCAGGAGGCGCCCCTCACTCGGCGACGGGCAGCGTGTTCTGGCTGTGGGAGCCGCCGGCCAGGCCCGAGGAGCGCAGGGCGCGCCGGTGGAAGATCCGGGTCAGGATCTCCTTGCAGCTCTGGCGGTACTGGTGGCGCAGCAGCGAGTACACGAAGGGGTCGGACGCGGCCTTGCTGTAGGCCAAGCACTTGGACAGCACCCCCCAGTGCGCGGCGATGGGCACCGTGGCCGACAGCTCCACCAGCCTGCGGAGAGAGGGCGCGGGAAGGTCACAGGTCACAGCCGGCACAGCCCCCCTGCCCCCGCCGTCCGAGCCCCCGGAGCCCCCACCCAGCTTCCCGGACGAGCCTGGAGTTCTCCCAGACCGCCCCCCAGGAGCACGAACCGCCAGGATCCTCAGCAGTGACCCCTGGCAGGCAGCCATTTCACTCCAGGTCCCGCCCCAACTGCGCCCGCCCCACGCGTGACTTCACGGAGCCCTGGGCGACCGGACCGTCTCCGTTTCACACGTGAGGGGGTAGATGTCCAAGGAGGTTAAGTCCTTGGCCCCGGGTCACATGACCAGCCAGTTGTCAGGTTGGGACTGGAACCCAGGTCTGTGGGACTCTGGAAGCCAAGATCATCTAGAAACGGCCGAGAGCGAATCGTGTCCCGGCCACTGGCTCCCACGCTGCCACTGGCCTGTCCCGCGACCCCGGGTAGCTGCCCGCCTGCCCCGTGACCCCGGCTAGCTGCCCGCCTGCCCCGTGACCCCGGCTAGCTGCCGGCCTGTCCCGTGACCCCGGCTAGCTGCCGGCCTGCCCCGCGACCCCGGGTAGCTGCCGGCCTGCCCCGTGACCCCGGGTAGCTGCCACTGGCCTGCCCCGTGACCCCGGCTAGCTGCCGGCCTGCCCCGTGACCCCGGCTAGCTGCCGGCCTGTCCCGTGACCCAGGCTAGCTGCCGGCCTGTCCCGTGACCCCGGCTAGCTGCCGGCCTGCCCCGTGACTCCGGCTAGCTGCCGGCCTGCCCCGTGACCCCGGGTAGCTGCCGGCCTGCCCCGTGACTCCGGGTAGCTGCCGGCCTGCCCCGTGACCCCGGCTAGCTGCCGGCCTGTCCCGTGACCCCGGCTAGCTGCCCGCCTTCCCCGTGACCCCGGCTAGCTGCCGGCCTGTCCCGTGACCCAGGCTAGCTGCCGGCCTGTCCCGTGACCCCGGCTAGCTGCCGGCCTGCCCCGTGACTCCGGCTAGCTGCCGGCTTGCCCCGTGACCCCGGGTAGCTGCCGGCCTGCCCCGTGACTCCGGGTAGCTGCCGGCCTGCCCCGTGACCCTGGCTAGCTGCCGGCCTGTCCCGTGACCCTGGCTAGCTGCCGGCCTGTCCCGTGACCCCGGGTAGCTGCCGGCCTGCCCCGTGACCCCGGGTAGCTGCCGGCCTGCCCCGTGACCCCGGCTAGCTGCCGGCCTGCCCCGTGACCCCGGGCTAGTGTCCCTTCCTCAGGCCTGGAGGTTTCCTCTGAGAACAAGGCCCTCCCTGTGGTCCCTGCGAACAGAAAGACCGACTTCGCTTGCAGCCCAGCCCGCCTCCCGGAGGCTGCGGGGAAGACGGTGAGGGTGACTTTGCGAACCGTCTGCAAAGCTCAAAGGGCGTCTCGCATCGGGGAGGCTGCTGGCCCGGGGGGCCCCTTCCCAGGCGGGTTCGGAGACGCGTGCCAGAGCGGCCGTCGGGGTCCCCTGGAGTGACCCTGGTCCCTGGAGGGGCCGAGGGAAGAGGCAGCTTATGCCACAGGGGCCCCGTCTGAGGGTCCTTCTGGGACCCGCCCAGCACCCCCCAGGGGAGCGGACGCCGGGCGCTGAGGCACTGCACCCCTGCCGTGTGCACGAGATGTCCCCACGCGATGCCACGCACTCCTCCCGTGCCCAGCGCCCTTGGCCATGAGGGCCACTCCCCAGCATGCATGAAGGTAGAAAAGGGGCGCGGTCACCACCAGCACAGCCGCCTCTGGGCCCCGCGCCAGGTCACCCGGTGGGGGCCAGAGGTGACGCCAGGCGAGCCCCCCTCTTCCAGAGGAAGGATGCACACGCCCGCCTGGGGCGCAGGGCGCTGGGTCGGCCTGCAGGGGCGTCTCTGCACGTCCGCGCCTGGTCCGCACACTCTGGAAACGTCGCCTGGCTGCGAGGCTGAAACAGCCAGCGGGCGGGCGCCGACCTTTCACCCTGGGTCTGCCAGCCGCGGCTCCCACGTCCTCAGGAACCCCTCCCGCCTCTGCACCTCAGTAAGTGCGGGTGCTGCCCCTCACCCTCCAGGAGGCTGGACTCAGTGCGAGCAGGTCTGGTGGCACCTCCTGGTGCGTCACAGCGGGCCAGTGAGTGACAGGGGCAGCGGGAAAGAGCTCACGTTCTGCCCACCCCCGGCGCGCCTCAGGGGCTGAGCATCCACCTGGGAACCAGGAGGTCAGGGTTCGATTCCCGGTCAGGGCACAGGCCCGGGTTGGGGCTCCATCCCCAGTGTGGGGCGTGCAGGAGGCAGCCGATCCGTGATTTTCTCTCATTGATGTTTCTCTCTCTCTCTCTCTCCCCCCGCCTCTCCCTCCCCCTCTCCCTACCTCTCTGAAATCAATAAAAATATTTTTTTAAAGAAAAGATTCTTAAGAAAAGAGAGAGAGTCATGTTCTCCTCTAATGGGGTAACGGGAGGGAGGCCTGGGAGCCATGTGAGGGCTTGAGAGGTTCCTGACTGACCCGGGAATGACGCCCCACCGAGAAGGCTGCCGGGCAGAGGGGGACACACGGGGGACAAAGAGGGGGGCCCTTCCCAGCTGGCTGCTCGTCCTATCAGCTCCAGGGGGTGGCAGGCATCACAGCCGAGACCCGCTCCTCCTGAAGCCAATTCCCCCAGCCCCGCCCCCGCGCCCAGCTGTCCCAGCGTGGACCACACTCTCAGGCCCGCACACAGGGCACCTCCATGAAGGCGGGCGGGAGAGGCTGCGCGGGGCCCTGGAGAGCGAGCCCCTGGGAGGAGAGCGGACTCGGAGGGCCTGGTGCAGGCGTGTGCGAGGCCACCCCGGGCTGGAAGCCGGCTGAGTCCCGGGCGGAGGGCAAGGGGCCCACCTGGCTGGGCGGGGTGCTCGGGGGCCTCCCCTTCTCCCCCCTCCCCTCTCCGGGGGCCTCCTGCGGGCACCCCGGGATGAAGCGTTAGAGGGAGGAGGTTTAGGAATCAAGCTGGGAGAACTCAAGGCCGCAGAGGAAAGGCGTGCACCCTCCTCCCCGTCGGACCTGTCACGTTCACGCTCACCCCCGACGCACCGTCCGGAGAGGCGTGTGGCCGAGCGGCCGAGACCGCTGAAGGTGACGTGGGGGTGCCCCTCCGAGGCCCCGCACCCGTCCCGCCGCGCACCCGAGCACCCGAGCACCCGAGCACCCGCCGGCTCACCTGGTGAGGACGTAGGGCGCGAAGCACAACAGGAAGGTCCCGATGAAGGTGCTGATCTTCCTGGTGGCCCGCTGGCGCCGCCGCCGCTGCTCCTCCAGGCAGCGCTCCCGCACGCTGCACGGGAGAGAGGGGACAGCGCGGCTCAGGGCGCCGCCTGGGTCACGGGGTCACCATCCCCGAGCACAGGCACCTGGCTGCGCAACCCGGAGACCCGAGGCCCAGGCCTGGCCCGGCTGTGGGGCCGCGGCAGGCGGTGTGACATCACCAGCCTCAGGGCCACCAGCTGTAAAACGGGACAGTCGCCTGTGCACACAGGGCTGCCGTGGGAACTGAATGCACGAAGCGCACGGATGCACGACACGTGTTCGGTGCAGCCCTGGCTGGGTGGCTCAGTGGACAGAGCGTCGGCCTGCGGACGGAAGGGTCCCAGGTTCAGTTCCCGGTCAGGGCACCTGCCCGGGTTGTGAGCTCGATCCCCCCCGTGGGGGGCGTGCAGGAGGCAGCTGACCGGTGACTCTCTCCCATCAGTGATGTTTCTACCTCTCCCTCTTCTTTCCTCCCTGAAATCAATAAAAAATATTTTTAAAAAATGTGCTGGAGCCGAAACCGGTGTGGCTCAGTGGATAGAGCGTCAGCCTGCGGACTGAAAGGTCCCGGGTTCGATTCCGGTCAAGGGCATGTACCTTGGTGGCGGGCACATCCCCAGTAAGGAGTGTGCAGGAGGCAGCTGATCGATGTTTCTCTCTCATCGATGTTTCTCTCTCTCCCTCTCCTTTCCGCTCTGTAAAAAATCAATAAAATATATATTTTAAAAAAAATGTGTTGGATGCATGAAGCAGTTCGCACCATGCAGGGGCAGGTGCACATGTCAACTCACCCCTCGCCAGACCGGCCGCGCACAGCCCGAGTGTGCGCCCTCTACGCACGCGCTCCACTTCCTGGCTGCCCAGAACCGGTCCAGCCCGGTGCCTGTGGCCGCCCCGGGGCGAGCTGCCTGCCAGCGTCACCTGCCTGTTTCACAGGCAGACCCTGAGCTCGCCCAGGCCAGTGAACTTGCTCAGCTGGGAAGTGGAGACAGGTCTTGAACCTGCGTCCACGTGACTCACAGCTGGCCCGTTCGCCTGGCAACCGGACGCTGCGCAGGGACGGGGCCTCCTGTCCGCCACACCCTCCGCCCGCACCTCCCGTCCCGAAGCCGCGGCCCCGCCGGGAGCTGCAGATAAGAAGGGGCCCGCGCTGCTCTGTGGCTGCAGACGAGCCGCCCTGCAGGGGCCGCGAGCCACACGTGGACACGTGCAGCGAGCCGGCCTGTGTCCCCGGCTCAGTGTGCGTGCAGGGGGCCTGTGCACATGCAGTTCACATGTGAACACGTGGGATTGCGTGTGACATTCACAGATTCGTGTACGTGGCTTCCTGTGCCCCGCTGTCCACGTGCGGCTGGTCACGCACATGCACGTACGTATGTGATCCTGTGGGAAGAGTATGATGAGCCTTCATGTAACTGGTCAGCATCTAGTGAGGAGGCGGGTCCCAGGGGACGTGGGCACACGCCATGCGCTTGAGACAGGGAGGCGCACGCTTGTCTGGATGGCTCCTGGGCAGGGCCCTCTCAGCACTCCTCACCGGAGGAGCCTTGGCTCAGAGACACCTCCGGTCTGTCTCCCTCAACCAGGAGCTTGCTTCTAGGGGTGGGTGGGGGACACACCTTGGGGAGCTCCCCCTGACCCTAGCCTCCCCCATCGGTGCTCCCCGCCTGCCTCACTGTCCAGAAGCCAAAGCCCCCCAATATTGAGGGTCCTGGCAGCCGCTTTTCCCCAGGACAATGGATACAAAGGAGCAGAGTCCACAGAAAACTGCCAGCATTTCCTCTCCCCTCCCCCTCCCCCCTCTTTCCTCCTCTCCCTCCTCCCTCCTCGCCCTCCTCTTTCCTCCCCTCCCTCCTCCTCCTTCCTCCCTCCTCTCTTCCTCCTCTCCCTCCTCCCTCCTCACCCCTTTTCCTCTCCCTCCTCTCCTTTCCTCCTCCTCTCCCTCCTCTTTCCTCCTCTCCCTTCCTCCTCCTCCCTCCTCTCCCTCCTCCCTCCTCTCCCCTCTTCTCCCCCCTTCCTTCTTGCCCCTCCTCCTCACCCCTTCCTCGTCTGTAAGCAAAGCCTAGGTGAGCTCAGGCTGCCTTAGCCAAGTGTCCCCCCTTCTCTCTAGGAGAGTCTCAGGGAAGAGCAGGAGTTCCCAGGGGGACCCCCACCTGTACCCCCGAGCTGCCTTCCTGAAAGACGGCTGCAGGTGAGGGTGCAGGTGAGGGTGCAGGTGGTGGGAACTCAGGGGTGACACTCCCCTGCAGGGCCATCGGCTCCGAGTCCAGAGGCACAGCAGCACTGGCGGGAGGGGCAGGACCAGGTTCCTCCCCGAATCCTCGGCGCCTTTCAGGTGCTCCCTTGAGGACCGGCAGGGGGTGCAGCCCGCATCCCCCCCCCTCTCTCTCTCTCTCTCACACACACACACACACACACACACACACACACACACACACACACGCAGCGCAGGCCCAGAGAAAGGACCGCCGGGAAGCGCAGCTGGCTTCGGTGTGAGGAGCCCCCTGACCGTCCAGGCGACCCTGTCAGGCCCCACAGCCCCTCACAGGCCTCCGTGCGCTGTGAAGTGCCAGCCGCACACAGGGAAGCAGGTCTGAGCTCGGACTGGTTTCCACCTGCTGCCCGCTCTGGGAGGCCGCTGTGCGGACCCTGCGCTCTGGGCACCTGCCCTGCCACCTGCAGCATCGCCTCCCACACCTCCTCCCGGGAGGACATGAGACTCAGGCGTCTCCAAGGCCGCACCCTGGAGCTGGAGGAGGCATGGGTGCCCTTTCCCCCACCAAGACCCCTCCCCGGCCCCTCCCCCGCCGGGCGCCCTCGCCGGCCCTCACCTGGGGTGGATGTCCACGAGCAGGACCAGCGTCTGCATGGTGATCACGTCGATGCGCCTGCAGTGGGCGCGCGCCACGCGCAGCACCTTGAGGTACGTGCCGCAGAGCACGAGCAGGGACAGCAGGAAGCTGAGCGCGTGGAAGGCGCCGGAGAAGACGGCGAAGCGCGGGTCGGGGCGGCGGCTGCGCAGCGTGCAGGACGCGTAGGGCGCGTGGAAGCCGAGCCAGGACAGCGCGAGCGCCACGGCGGGGAAGGCCAGCGCGTGCAGCCACGTGTAGGCCACCATGAGCGCGGCGTCGCGGGGCCGCATCTTGGCCCGGTAGCTCAGCGGGAAGACCACGGCCACCCAGCGGTCGATGCTGAGCGCGGCCATGCTGAGCATGGCGTTGCTGGCCAGGAAGGTGTCCAGGAAGGCGGCCAGGCGGCACAGGCGGTCGCCCGCGGGCTGGCGCTGCGCCACGAGGCCGGCCAGCGTGAGCGGCATGTTGACCGCGGTGCTCAGCAGGTTGCCGCACGTGAGGTTGAGCGTGAAGAGCGCGGGCGCCTGGCGGCGGAGGGCGGCGCTGCGCAGCAGGCAGAGCAGCACCAGCGCGTTGGACAGCAGCGACACGCCCATGGTGCCCGCCAGCAGCCCCGCCAGGCCCGCGTCCCACGAGTTCATGGTGCGCGCTCAGGGCCCGCAGCCCGGCGCCCCCGCGGCGCCGCCCACCGCCTGGCGACCCCCGGTCCCCGCCGCCATGGTTCCCTGGAGGGCGCGGCCGCCCCAGCCCCGCGCCGCCGCCGCCGCCGCCGCCTCCCCGGCGAGCACCTGGGCGCGCCGCTCCTCTGGAGCCCGAGCCACGTCCCCGGCGAGTGCGGGGTGCGCCGCCGCCGCCGGTCCGGAGCTTTCCGCGCTCCGATCCTGGATCGCAGGCGCCTGCGCCCCCGCGCGCTGTCTGCTTCCTCTGCCCTCACCCCATCCCTGTCTCCGCTGCGCGCCCTCCGCTCCGCTCCGCTCCTGGCCGCTCTCTTCCTCCCCGCTCTCGGCCGGGCTGGCTCGCTCTCCCGGTCTGCTCTCCCTCCACCTCTCTCTCTCTCTCTCTCTCTCTCTCTCTCTCTCTCTCTCTCTCTCCCCTCTCTCTCTCTCCTCTGCTGCGCTTCTCTCTCTCCCCCACTGCTGCATCTCCATCTGTCTCTCCCACCCCCAATTTTCTCCTTGCCTCTTGTTCTTCCCTCTCCTCTCCTCCCGGGGGAATCTAGCCGCTTCTACCACAGAAATTCCCGCTGAGGCGCTCTCTCTCTCTCTCTCTCTCTCTCTCTCTCTCTCTCTCTCTTTCACACACACACACACACACACACACACACACACACACACACACACAGGACAGGAGGACAGAGAACCAGCCCTGACCCTGAGGCTTGCTCCGTGCACCCCGCCCCCCTGCTCCTGGGGAAAGGGAGGGCCCCTCCCACCTTCACCTCAGTGCCACGAGTCCCGGCCTGAGCCCCTGCCCGCCAGGCCTGGGGGTGGGGTGGGGGTGCCCTCTGCCCATCGCCTTCCAGCCCGAGCATCAGCAGCATCCTCAAGCCCACGGGGAGGGGGTTTCGGGGACTCACTGGGCACCCCCGGGCACTCCCTCGGCCGGAAAGGCCCTTATCTGACCCTGACCCCGAGCGCAACACAGGTCCACATGTCCACGCGCAGCAGAGCCGGGTGGCTGACACTCAGCGTGCCGGGCGTCCCAGCTGCTGCATCTGTCCGCGGGCACACCCAGGCGAGGCAGGACCTCCAGGGCAGGGGGACCCGGGGGACACGTGTGCATTTCAGAGGAGCAGAAGCAGAAGCAGAAGCTGAAGGGCTCCGGGACAGCGCGTGCAGCCAGGGCCCCGCTCCATAGCCGCCCTGTGCACACTCCAGAGGCCTCGGGCGCCTCGGAGAGGGGGGGGCGGTGGCCTCGCCGAGCATTCCTGTTGTTTTTTTAGTTTTGTTCTTCTTCATCCGAGGATATGTCTCCATCGATGTTCAGAGAGAGTGGAAGGGAGGGGCAGAGGGAGAAGGACCGATGTAGAGAGACATCGATGGGTGCCTTCCCACATGCCCCCGACCAGGGCTGGGGATCGAGCCCGCAACCAAGGTGCGTGCCTTTGACTGGATTTGAACCCGGGACCCTTCCGTCCGCAGGCCGACGCTCCATCCCCGGAGCCACACCAGCGAGGGCTCGGTGGGTTTCGTCACAGCCTTTCCCTACACGTCTCCTCGCCCTTTTGTTTCCTCCACTGAGGTCATGCTGTTCGTGCCCTTTTAACGCGACCTCATAACGCGAGTCCCAGCAACCTCGGCTTCCTGGGCGCCCCCCTCCATTCGTGGGCCTGTCGCTGGGGTCTGAGGGGCCTGTCGCTGGGGTCTGAGGGGCTGTCGCTGGGGCCTGAGGGGCTGTCGCTGTGTCTGAGGGGCCTGTCGCTGGGGTCTGAGGGGCCCGTCGCTGGGGTCTGAGGGGCTGTCGCTGTGTCTGAGGGGCCTGTCGCTGGGGTCTGAGGGGCTGTCGCTGTGTCTGAGGGGCCTGTCGCTGGGGTCTGAGGGGCCTGTCGCTGGGGTCTGAGGGGCTGTCACTGTGTCTGAGGGGCCTGTCGCTGGGGTCTGAGGGGCCTATCGCTGGGCCTGAGGGGCTGGAACGTGTCAGGACAACAGGAGTGCTGGAACGAGCTCCATGCTTCACGGTTTGGTTTATTCCTTCACAGAAGCAGGAAGCCTGGGTGACTGTCCATGACGGAGACCCGGGGGGCGGGGGGCTGCCACCCCCTCCCCCCTCCTCAGCACTGTTCCTCCCCCAGTGCCTGTGAGTGAGGGGTGGTGTTAGCTAAGAGGCAGTCACCCTGTGAAGGACGTTGGTGCGTTTATTTGAGCCGAACTGTGGGCAATGGCCGGAGGCAGGCTCGAGGGAGCGGGAGAGTGCTCTGGAGAACGGGGGGTTCACCTCGTTTTATGGTTACAGTAGAAGGAGGAGACATGAGGGGGTTACGTGAAACCCATTGCTGGGGAGGGGGGAGAGAGAAAGCGGAGGGGGGCCTCTGGGGTTGAGTAAGGAGTACAGTGATAGACACACGCTTCTTTCACTTTAGTGGGGGGGAGGGGGGGAGGGAGAGGGGAGGGGGAGGGGGGGAGGGGGAGGGGAGAGGCATGGACCTGCCCCAGGAGGGAGGGCACTGGGTCCTGGTCCTGAGGGCTTTAAGGGGGGATGATAGGGAGGCCCCAGGGGAAGATCTCAATAGAAGGTTCCGCAGCGTTCCAGGTGTGGCCTCTCAGGGTCCGGGTCCCCCTGATTGACGGGCGGTGCCGGGGCAGGGGTCATTATTCCTTGCAGCTGGTCCTGACGTCAGCCGTGGCTGGTTTTATCGCTTTTCTGGGCCTGGAACTGAGCTACAGCTGAGGCCTAGAGCTCTCTCTGGAGGAAAGGTCAGGGGTCCAGGATATGCTGGGGGAGGAAAGGCCACCCTGGGGACCAGGTCCCACCTACAGTGGATTGCCCCTTGCTAGCACCCCGGGCTCGCCATCCTGAAGACCTTCTGTACCTGCCCTCGTCCCTGCTCTGCTCAGGTCTGTCTGCCTCCAGCAGGTGTGCTACAGGGTTAGGGTTCGGGTTCGGGTTCGGGTTCGGGTTAGGGTTAGGGCTATGGCTAGGTTTAGGGTTAGGGATAGGGTTAGGAATAGGTTTAGGGATAGGGCTAGTGCTAGGATTAGGTTTAGGGTTAGATTAGGGTTAGGGTTAGAGTTAACGATAGAGTTAGGGATAGGGTTAGGGATAGGGTTAGGGCTAGTGCTAGGATTAGGGTTAGGGTTAGGGTTAGGGTTAGGGTTAGATTAGGGTTAGGGTTAGAGTTAACGATAGGGTTAGGGATAGGTTTAGGGATAGGGTTAGGGCTAGTGCTAGGGTTAGGGTTAGGGTTAGGGTTAGATTAGGGTTAGGGTTAGGGCTATGGTTAGGGTTAGGTTAGGGTTAGGGTTATGGTTAGGGATAGGGTTAGGGTTAGGTTAGGGTTAGGGTTAGATTAGGGTTAGGGCTATGGTTAGGGTTAGGTTAGGGTTAGGGTTATGGTTAGGGATAGGGTTAGGGTTAGGTTAGGGTTAGGGTTAGGGTTAAGGTTTGGGTTCGGTTAGGGTTAGGGTTAGATTAGGGTTAGGGTTGGGGCTATGGTTAGGTTTAAATTTGTTTATATTTAGACATAGATGAGGTTAGGGTTAGGGTTAGTTTAGGGTTAGGGTTAGGTTAGGGTTAGGGTTAGGGTTAAGGTTTGGGTTCGATTATGGTTAGGGTTAGGGATAGGGTTAGATTAGGGTTAGGGTTAGGGCTATGGTTAGGGTTAGATTTGTTTACGTTTAGACATAGATTAGGTTAGGGTTAGGGTTAGGGTCAGGGTCAGGGTCAGGGTCAGGGTGTGGTTCGGGTTTGGTTTTAGGGCTATAGTTAGCTTTAGTATTTAGTGTTAGTGTTAGGGTCCTTTTAGTTCCTGAGTAACAGGAATTGCTCACTTTGGGACCCCGACTTGTCACACTTCCCTGGGTTCCATTGTCCCTCTGTCCCTCTGGCCCAGCACCACGACCTCCCACCATCACAAACATCCCTTCCATCGTGACCTCAAACACTCTCGTGAAAGAGGCTATGACCTTCACGTCCTGGCTGCCAGTGAGTGCAGACCTGTCAGCTGTGGCCCTCGGGGCCCCCATCCCTCCTTCTCTGCCTCTTCCCTTTCTCTCTTCTCTTCCCTTGACGGAAATGGATCCTTAGCGACTGCAGCAGCAGCAGAAATAAAATCAACCAAAACGGCCTAAGTCTTTGATTCCAGGATGATCCTAGGATACACTGCATTCAAAATACAACAAATGGCCCAGCTGACTAGACTCAGGGGTTGAGTTTCGACCTATAAACCTGGAGGTCAGAGTTTGATTCCAGGTCAAGGGTCCATGCCTGGGTTGTAGACTTGATCCCCACGGAGAGGCGTGCAGTTGGCAGCTGGTCAATGATTGTCTCTCATTCTTTCTCCCTCTCCTTCCCTCCATCAACTCTCTCCTCTGAAATCAAGACAAATATATATATTTTTAAATACAAAAAACCCCCACAAAATCATGGCTTCTCACGGTAACACACGCTAAGGCAGCATTCATATTACAATATACAAACATGTGTAAGTATGTAACGCTAACCCTAACCCTAACCCTAACCTTAACCCTAACCCTAACCCAAACCCTAACCCTAGCCCTAACCCTAACCCTAATCTAACCAAAACCCTAACCCTAACCCTATCCCTAACCTAACCCTATCCCTAACCCTAGACCAAGCCCTAACCCTAATCTAACCAAAACCCTAGCCCTAATCCTATCCCTAACCTAACCCTATCCCTAACCCTAACCCTAACCCTAGACCAAGCCCTAACCATAACCCTAACCCTAACCCTAATCCTAACCCTAACCCTAACCCTAATCTAACCAAAACCCTAACCCTAACCCTATCCCTAACCTAACCCTAACCCTAGACCAAGCCCTAACCCTAATCTAACCAAAACCCTAGCCCTAATCCTATCCCTAACCTAACCCTATCCCTAACCTAACCCTAACCCCACCAGCCGTGGGCAAACTACGGCCCGCGGGCCAGATCCAGCTGTTCTATCCGGTTCTCTTGCTCTCCCCTCTGCTCCGTTACTTTGAATTTATACTAGTTCACACAAACACTCCATCCATGCTTTTGTTCCGGCCCTCCGGTCCAGTTTAAGAACCCATTGTGGCCCTCGAGTCAAAAAGTTTGCCCACCCCTGCCCTAGACCAAGCCCTAACCATAACCCTAACCCTAACCCTAACCCTAATCCTAGCCCTAACCCCACCTTCCCACCCTCATGGAGGCAGCCTGTCGGGGGGCAGTCGGTTGGGGCTGGTGAGGGGGCCTCTCACACCAGACAGCGCACACTCCGGGGACCTTCGTTGTTGTGACACTGAGGTCGATGTCCCTTCTTAAAGAAACAGCAGCAACAGGACTGGAACCTGCGCTGGGCATGTGCGTTGGGCAGGAAGATGCTGGGCTCGCGCGGAGGCGGGGCTGCATGGCTGATGGACAGACCGGGGGGGGGGGGGGGCGTGGAGGTTTGCGGGTGAGTCCATGCCCCCGTCCTTGCTTCGGAAGGCGCTGGCTGTCCTCGGGGTCCCTGCAGAGCTGTCCCCGGCGGCAGTGGCAGACCCAGCGGCTCCTCTGAGGGAGGCAGGTCGCAGACTGAAGATGGAGGGGGGGCGGGGGGGAGCAGAGAGCACCCTGCAACCAAGGGTGCGCCCTGGATGGACCGCATGGCCCACCCCTGTTGGCGAGAGCCGCTGGAACTCCCCTCATTAGGGGAGAAAACTCAGCAAGTGAGCCTGGAGGGGTGCGTGGGCTCGTCTCTGTGACGAGACCCGGAGCTCGGCTTCTCCCTGAGGGAGCCGTCAGGGCAGCGAGGGAGCATCGCCTCGATGCTGCAGTCACCCCCTCTCTCCACTGACAGGCCACGCCCTGCAGGCCCCTCGGAGCCTAAGCCCAGAGCCAGGACTTCCCGCCTGGGTTGGTGACAGCGTCCTACCCCGTGTCGCCCTGAACAGCAAGAGGATGTCAGAGCGGGGATGGTCCCACATGGGGAAGTCCAGCTCCCCGGGCCCAGGCCTGTCCCTGCCCCATTGCAAGGGGGCCCCTGGCCTGTCCCCGCCCCATTGCATGGGGGGCCCCTGGCCTGTCCCCGCCCCATTGCAGGGGGGCCCCTGGCCTGTCCCCGTCCCATTGCAGGACCACGGGCCTGTCCCCGCCCCATTGCAGGGGGGCCCCAGGCCTGTCCCCGCCCCATTGCAGGGGGGCCCCAGGCCTGTCCCCGCCCCATTGCAGGGGGGCCCCTGGCCTGTCCCCGCCCCATTGCAGGGGGGCCCCTGGCCTGTCCCCACCCCATTGCAGGACCCCTGGCCTGTCCCCGCCCCATCGCAGGGGGGCCCCCCTGGAAGGTGCTGGCGGGGTGCTTCTCCTGCCTCCAGGGAGCCCCCCAGGCTTCGGGCCGAGAAGAACATCAACCAGGGCCAGATCTTCCGGTTCAGGCAGAGACATAGGGAGGCTGCTGCAAACACCTGCGTCCCGCATCCTTCCGCGCAGACGCGTGCTCCGTTCTGATCCTTTTCAGTTTTTTTAAAAAAATATTTTTTTATTGATTTCAGAAAGGAAGGATCGAGCCTGCAACTGGGGCATGTGACCTGGCCGGGAGTCGAACTAGGACCTCCTGGTTCATAGGTGACACTCAACCCCTGAGCCAGGCCGGCCAGGCTGCTTCATTCTAATCTTTGCCGGCCTCCCTGCTCCGGGGAGCGGGGGACGGGGGCACATGCTTCTTCACCCCTTTCTGGTTTCACACACTTGCCATTTGTGAGGCAGGGAAACGCACCCGCTCTGGGCCCGGGTGGCTCCCCCAACAGCCCGTTGGATGTGTGCCCAGTGTCCCCACAGCTCCCGGACCACGGCCCGTGGGTAGACCTGCAAACACGCAGCACCTCCTCGGCGTGCGGGCGATGGGCGGACGGTGCCCGTCTCCACGGGGCCGTTTGCTCCTGTGCCAGAGGCGCCGGCCCGGCCCACGTGGCTGCCGCCCGCCCGGCGGAGCGGGTCCAGCCGAGGTGTCCGCGGAGAGCGCTCGGCCGTCTCCTCTCCCTCGAGGGCACAGCATCGCGAAATGGGTTTTTCGTAACCTGAAAGGGAAATGAATTTTTCATAACCCGAAAGGACACTCGGCTTGGCCGTGTTTGAAACGGCTCCGGAGCCTGTGCAGATGAGTCATGCACCACCAGCACCAGCACCGGCGGGCGCACGCAGCGAGTGGGTCCCTACAGGGTGTCCCCGCGCCAGAGGGACCTGGGGGCTTCAGGTGTCATGACGGGCATCGCTTTCATCCTTTTTAAAAAATATTTTTATTGATGTCAGAGAGCAAGGGGGAGGGAGAGAGAGAGAAACATCCACGATGAGAGAGAATCATGGATCAGCTGCCTCCTGCACGCCCCACCCTGGGGATGGAGCCTGCACCCCGGGCCTGTGCCCCGACCGGGAATCGAACCCTGACCTCCTGGTTCACGGGTTGACGCGCAGCCGCTGAGCCCCGCGGGCCGGGCCTTCGCTTTTTTAGGAAAGGGTGACTCACAGGGGATGCTGTCAGAGGAGGGATGTGTCAGAAGCGGTGCAGAGAGAGCTTGGGGGGGCGGGGGGGTGGGGGGAGGCTCGGGGAGCAGTTGCAATGAGTCACCGGCAGCGTTGCTCTCACTCGGCAGCCTTCGCGGTGCTGGCCCGTGGCACGTACACAATCCGGTTAGAACGACCCTGCCCTTAGGGGCTGGGAGTCTTTAGAATTGGGGGCCCAAGCTGTGGGCGCTGAGAACTGGGATCATGGGTATCCGACCTCAGGGTTTTAGGGCTCACCCAGGGAGTCCGCAGGGGAAAAACTCTCCGTCTCCCTCAGACGGCTGGCCACCGTTCGCTCAGACGCTTCCAGCAACGCGTGACCTTCCAAAGCCATCCCGCGGGGCCGGGCCACCTGGTACAGCACAGCCGAGGCTGCCGGCCTCCCTGCTCCGGTCCCGTCTCCCAGTGCCGCCGCCTGAGCGGAAACAGCCTCCCTGCAGGCTTCCCCCACAGCGGCGTGCTCCCACCATCCCCGGAGATCCGGGGCGCGGCTGGGTGGGTGGGCTCTCCCCGAGCAGGTGGCGGGTGGCGGCAGGGCGTCCAGGCCCTGGGCTGGCTTTACAGCTGTTTGCCCCACACCCAGCGCCATCCAGTCAGCCAGTGCCTCCGCCCCCGTGGCAGGGCCTGTGGCTGAGGTGCCCTGAGTTGTGGGATCAGAGAAAGTGTGGGCAACGGACTCAACTCTCCCAACAAATGGATGGTTTCACATTGTGCGGACAGAGGCCAGGGCAGGGCAGGGCAGGGCAAACACAGTGTAAGGAGCAGCAGTTCTTGATCTCGTTTGAG
The DNA here is from genome assembly GCF_963455305.1 of Plecotus auritus. Taxonomy (NCBI): domain Eukaryota; kingdom Metazoa; phylum Chordata; class Mammalia; order Chiroptera; family Vespertilionidae; genus Plecotus; species Plecotus auritus. The sequence continues at coordinate 1,622,606 of NC_137783.1, read as the reverse complement.
TATGTTTTGGTTTGTTTTTCTGAATTATGTTTTCGATTTTTTTAAAAAAGGTGATAAACACACACTTCAAGCAAGCCCTGGCCTGTGCTGCTCAGTGGTTAGAGCGTCGGCTTGTGCACACAAGGGCCTCAGGTTCAATTCCTGGTCAAGGGCATGGACCTGGGTAGCAGGTTCCATCTCCTGCCCACTGGGGTACATTCAGGAGGCAATCAGTGTGTCTCGCTCACATCAATGTTGCTCTCTCTCTCCCCCCACCCCCTTCCCTTTCACTCTCTTTAAAACTCAAAGGAAAAAATATCCTCGGGGGAAGACTAACAAACAAACAAATTCAAATAGCACAACCGGGTACCCGGCGGGAGGAATTCCTCTCCCCGCTTGCACGGAAATCCATTGGAAAGAGGCACCCAGTTCCCAGGGGACCCTCACCCCGGACACTGGGGCTCTCTCAGCCTCTCTATGGGAGCAGTGGCTGCAGCGTTTCTGGCTGAGGGGCTGGTGCTCTCTGGCTTCCTCATCTGTTGTCCCAGGTGCCAAAGTGATTAGGTACAGGGTCTGAGCCAGAGGCTGTGACTCCCAGCCAGTGGCTCCTCTCCTGTCGGCCCCAAGGGCCTGACACCTGTGGGACCCGGGACACGGCCATGGAGGCAGCCCAGGCTGGAGTGTGTCTGCCACTTGCTCTGCTGGCCAATGAGGGGATCTACACCCGGTGCATCCTTAGTCAACACGGTGCATCCTTAGTCAACACGGTGCAGCCTTAGTCAACACGGTGCATCCTTAGTCAACACGGTGCAGCCTTAGTCAACACGCTGCATCCTTAGTCAACACGGTGCATCCTTAGTCAACACGGTGCATCCTTAGTCAACACGGTGCAGCCTTAGTCAACACGGTGCATCCTTAGTCAACACGGTGCAGCCTTAGTCAACACGCTGCATCCTTAGTCAACACGGTGCATCCTTAGTCAACACGGTGCATCCTTAGTCAACACGGTGCAGCCTTGTCAACACGGTGCATCCTTAGTCAACACGGTGCACCCTTAGTCAACACGGTGCAGCCTTAGTCAACACGGTGCATCCTTAGTCAACACGGTGCACCCTTAGTCAACACGGTGCATCCTTAGTCAATACAGTGCAGCCTTAGTCAACACGGTGCAGCCTTAGTCAACACAGTGCATCCTTAGTCAACACGGTGCACCCTTAGTCAACACGGTGCATCCTTGTCAACACAGTGCATCCTTAGTCAACACGGTGCATCCTTAGTCAACACGGTGCATCCTTAGTCAACACAGTGCATTGCTAGGCAACACGGTGCAGCCTTAGTCAACACACATGACTGCCCCCAGCAGAACTGCCCCAGGCAGAGCGGGGTGGGGGTGGGCTGGGAGTGGGGAGCCCCAGTTGGGCCCCACCCCAATCTCACCTTCTGGCAAAACCAATGTGCACATGCCCGGCACCTCCGGTGACATCTGACGAGGCTCTGCGCAGGCGTGGGTTTGGTGGTTTGACATTTGCATGTTCTCCCGCTGCTTCCTCCTGCAGCGATCAGCCGCATGGAACTCAGGCTCCCTGGTCCTGCTTCAATATTTAATCATTTGGCTCCGTTTAGTGAATGTCATTAAACTAAAATAGAAAACTCGTTTGCAAAGAGCACTTTGCGGGCTGCTGCCTCGCTCAGGCCGTCTATCTCCAGGCACGAAATGGGCATTTGCCCTCCCTCGCTCTCTCTTTCCTTTTTAACCTTTGTAACCCTTTGTAGCCCACAGGTTAGCGGGAAGCTGTGGGTCCTGGGATGTGATTTCTCCCCATCGCCCAGCGGTCCCATTTGGTGAAACTGTCTTGGAGACACGGTCTGGGCATCCTCGGGTCTGTGTCCGGCTGGTGGGCCAGGACGGGCCAGGTCTGAGGGGCTGCTGGCACTGCAGCGATGCCAGTACCGACGGCTCCGCCAGCAGCAGGCAGTGCCGTGCCTACTATGTGTCAGACTCCGGATAAGCGCTTTGCCTGCATCAGCTCATCCAATGTGTGCAAAGTGCTGATTGATAAGGAGCGGAGGCCTGGGTCAGTGACAGGCACACGGTAGCAGGTGGGGGAGTCCCGGGGCTGTCTGACACCTGTGGGACCCGGGACCCGGCCATGGAGGCAGCCCAGGCTGGAGTGTGTCTGCTACTTGCTCTGCTGGCCAATGAGCTGATCTACACCCGGTGCATCCTTAGTCAACACGGTGCATCCTTAGTCAACACGGTGTCAGAGGAGGGATGTGTCAGAAGCATAGTGAGTCCAGCGTGCCCTGGCCCTTCTGGGGGCCCTGCTCGGGCACAACTTGAATCTGGATTGTCTTCCATGTCAATCACCGACAGGACTGTCTTGCTCGAGGTCCAGGAGCCCGTGGATGCGGGGGGATCCACACGCCAGTACTGCACGTGTTTGGCTCTGTCCAGACACGCTGGGCCTCGGGGACCCGCCCCATCCAACTTTCACACGCGCACTCCACGCACCTGCCAACGTGCAACTCAGACAACAGGAGGGATGATGGGGCAGATGACGCCACTCCCAGCTGGGGCTCTGGGTAAACACGGAGGCGGCTACCTAAGCTTTAAATGGAGCGAATTTGCTCTGTAATAACCACACGTGATGCCATGACCTAAATGTAGTCTCGGAGGCCCCTCCTAACTGTGCGTGGGTGTGTGGTATGTAAGGTATGTGTGTGATGTGTGGTGTGTGTGATGTGTGGTGTGGGATGGGGGTATGTTTGTGGTGTATGTGATGTGTGGTGTGTGGTGTGTGATGTGTGTGAGATGAGTGGTGTGTGTGTAATGTGGCAACTGTCGGAGACTCACTTTCCACCAGGCTACGCCGGTTGGGTTTTGCTTCCTGAGCTCTGTCTGCCGGCAGAGAACAGGGGCTTCTACCCTCTGGGCCCATGCCATCCATCTCAGTTCCCTGTGCTACTGTGACTGGTTGTCTTTTTCTAACGCGTGTGGAAAGGGGGAGGCAATCAGTGTGTCTCTCTCACATCAGTGTTGCTCTCTCCCCCACCCTCCTTCCCGGGACCCGGGGATTTAAAGACCCATCACTCACCCGCCTTGGCGTTTGGCATTGCCCCGGAGCGCCCGACCCAGCACGTGCCGTGGTCTCAGCCAAGTGCTGCCAGTCGGGGTCGTGGCCTGGACCGGGGTGGTCTGGGCGCTGGAGGGAGTGGAAACGGGGTGGGCACATCCCACCCGCCTGTAGGGCTCCACGTGCCCCACCCTCAGCTCCTCACAGGCCTCAGCAGTCACAGGGGGCACCTGACCAGCTCGCTCCCCAGAAACCCTGCGTGTCTAGACCAGTCTCTCTAGCTGCAGCTCATCGGGACAGCCACCTGGGGGCCACTCAGGACAGCCACCTGGGGGCCCACTCAGGACAGCCACCTGGGGGGCCACCCAGGACAGCCACCTGGGGGGCCACTCAGGACAGCCACCTGGGGACCACTCAGGACAGCCACCCGGGGGTCACTCAGGTCGCCACCCGGGGACCACTCAGGTCAGCCACTTGGGGAGCCACTCAGGACAGCCACCTGGGGAGCCACTCAGGACAGCCACCTGGGGGCCACTCAGGACAGCCACCTGGGGAGCCACTCAGGACAGCCACCTGGGGAGCCACTCAGGACAGCCACCTGGGGGCCACTCAGGACAGCCACCTGGGGACCACTCAGGTCAGCCACCTGGGGACCACTCAGGACAGACACCTGGGGGCCACTCAGGACAGACACCTGTGGGGCCAGGAGAGCCATCAGGAGGGGCTGGAGCTGGCCAGGGTCAGGGGATCACACTCCTCCCCCACCCCTTTGCCCAGCAGGAGGCTGCGTGGAGCTGTCCGTGGTGCTGACCGTGCTCGCCCATTCCTGCCTCTGCTTCTGCTGACCCACACCTCTCGCCCGCCCACTGCCTGTGTGTTAAGGCAGGTCCTGGCCCTCTTCCTGGACCCGGCTCTGTCCAGCTCCGACCCCCGCCTGGCGCCCCTGCCCTGAGCCCCTGCCCTGAGCCGCAGGTCAGCTGTCAGCCGGTGCTCGCCCCTCACAGAGGGGGGCCGCGGGGAAGGCGGAGTCAGGTCTCTGCGGTCCCTACCTGCTAGTCTGCCAACTTCCTGTCCGTGTGACCTTGGGGGAACAGCTCACTTTCTGAAGCCCTAGTTTCTTTTCCGGGAGAACTTGAATAAGAACATGGTTTTAAAGGTTGAAGCGAGATGAGAGATGTGGGAGAGACTGGCCCATGCGGCGCTCAAAACAGAGGAGAAAATCAGTCCTATGCACTGTCTCCCTTTCTGAACTTTTCCACATTATTAAGAACTAGAGGCCCGATGCACAAAGATTCGTGCAAGAATGGGCCTTCCTTCCCCTGGCCGCCGGCACCGCCTTCGCTCCGGCCGGAGCAGCCTTTCCACCTTCCCACACTGCCCAGAGGCCCGGAGCGGCCGGGACGGTGTGGAATGCCTGCATCATCGCCATGGTGATGACGCAAGCATCCTGCCCCACCCCCAGCCGCTCGGTGCCTTCATATGCAAATTAACCCGCCATCTTTGTTGGGTTAATTTGCATACTCACTCCTGATTGGGTGGTGGGTGTCGGGAAGGTACGGTCAATTTGCATGTTACTCTTTTATTAGTGTAGATGACCTGGGGTCACTGTCCAAGGACTTCTCAGTGGAAAGACAGTAGAGGGAAAGTCACATGGAAAGCTTTGGTTTTTGAGTGTCAGGGACCAGGTGAGCTTGTGGCTGGAGTAAGAACTTAGGCTCAGGCATGGACTTCACGGAGAGGGCACGCCTGTCACGGAGAGGGCACGCCTGTCACAGAGAGGGCACGTCTGTCACGGAGAGGGCATGCCTGTCACGGAGAGGGCACGCCTGTCACGGAGAGGGCACGCCTGTCACGGAGAGGGCATGCCTGTCACAGAGAGGGCACGCCTGTCACGGAGAGGGCACGCCTGTCACAGAGAGGGCACACCTGTCACGGAGAGGGCACACCTGTCACGGAGAGGGCACACCTGTACAGAGAGGGCACACCTGTCACGGAGAGGGCACACCTGTCACAGAGAAGGCACGCCTGTCACAGAGAGGGCACGCCTGTCACGGAGAAGGCACGCCTGTCATGGAGAGGGCACGTCTGTCACGGAGAAGGCACGCCTGTCATGGAGAGGGCACGTCTGTCATAGAGAGGGCATGCCTGTCACAGAGAAATCACGCCTGTCACTGAGAGGGCATGCCTGTCATGGAGAGGGCATGCTTGTCACAGAGAGGGCACGCCTGTCACGGAGAGGGCACACCTGTCATGGAGAGGGCACACCTGTCATGGAGAGGGCATGCCTGTCACGGAGAGGGCACGCCTGTCACGGAGAGGGCACGCCTGTCACGGAGAGGGCACGCCTGTCACGGAGAGGGCACGCCTGTCACGGAGAAGGCACGCCTGTCACGGAGAAGGCACGCCTGTCACGGAGAGGGCACGCCTGTCACAGAGAGGGCACATCTATCACGGAGAGGGCACGCCTGTCACGGAGAAGGCACGCCTGCTGTGTTGAAGAGCGCACAGCATGTTTCTCGCCTTCAGCATCAGCTGGTCATTGGCCCTTTGATTATACACTGTGGCTGAGGGTCTGCCGAGAGCCAGGCACGCTGACAGGTGTATGTGGGTGGAGACAGAGCTATAAGCTGTGTCTGTGCTTCAAGAGGATTGTAACCCTCGGTGAGGACCAGTGCCCTGGCCTTCTGCTCGGCGCCCTCCCCGCTCTACCTTCTCACGAGCATCTTTCTGCCGTCCACCCTCCCCACAGCCCCAGGGAAGCAGAACTCTCATCACCCCCTGTGTTAGTCAGTTCCGCTGCTGTAACAAAACGCCACTGACTGGGTGGCTTAAGCACAGTTCGGGAAGCCGGCGAGTCCACGCTCACGGTGCCAGCTGATTCGGTTCCTGGTGAGAACCCACGGCCTGGCTTGCAGACGGCCCCTCTGGCTGTGTCCTCACCGGGGGGAGAGAAAGGGAGCGAACTGCCTGGTCTCTCCTTATAAGGGCACTAACCCCATCGTGGGGGCCCCACCCTCATGGCCTCATCGACATGTGACTCCCTCCCAAAGGGCCCCCCTCCTAATATTATCTCATGGGGGCTATGTCCTCCACATGTGGATTTTCGGAGGACACAGATGTTCCGTCCATCACACCCCCAAGTAGCTGAGACACGTAACATTACACTCAGAGTCCACAGCCCCGAGCCAGGAATGGAACCCAGGCCCGCCTGACTGCGAAGCGACTGAAATGCTCTTACCTGGTGTGCGAGCCTCGGGTTCTAGCAGAGAACACACCACCTGTCAACAGATAACCTGGGGGGGGAAGGGGAGGGGCAGTCGTCCGGTTTAGAAAATAAATCCGAGGGAGAGATTTTGTAACGACTGACTATGGGAGTTCAAAGGAGAAGATACGGTTTCTCCATAGAGCCATCACGCACGGCAGATTTCCCAGAAGTCCCCGCTGTGCTGACCAAGGGACTTGCGCCCTTGGGGAGAGAACACGCCCCAAACGTCCCAGGCCAAGGAAGCCATCTGTCCGGGACGCCACCGGCCTCAGGCGCCAGCACACTCTGGGTAGAGCCAGCCCTGTGGTTAGAAGGGTCTTTATTTTCTTGAGAACAAACATCAGTCCCTGTAACCATGGCCTTGGCCTTAACATACCTGTGCGGTACACGGGAACAGGGCCTTCCCAGGCTCCAGGGCCCTCTCCCACCCTGGGAGGCTCCTTAGTCAAGAGAACAGGTGGAGCTGAAACCAGTGTGGCTCAGTGGATAGAGCGTCGGCCTGCGGACTGAAGGGTCCCGGGTTCGATTCCGGTCAAGGGCATGTACCTTGGTTGCGGGCACATCCCCAGTGTGGGGTGTGCAGGAGGCGGCTGATTGATGTTTCTCTCTCATCGATGTTTCTAGCTCTCTATCCCTCTCCCTTCCTCTCTGTAAAAAATCAATAAAATATATATATTTTTTTTTTAAAAAAAGAAAGAAAACAGGTGGAGTTTTGATGTCACGCAGCTGGTGTGAAGCGTCCCTCTCCTCCCCACCCTCCCACCCCCCGCCCCCAACACACACAGGCCTGGTTCCTCTGCTTTCTATCTGACCTGGTGCCAGGGAAGCCTGAACCACAGCACCCGACCACACCACGAGCCCGCCTTCCCCCCCCCCACCCTGCCCCCGGCACCTCCCTCCCAGGGCGGCTGGGACTCAGCGGTTCGCCCTCCCCGGTGGGGAGGTGAGTGTCACCAGTCAGCCCACCCCTGTGGCACAGAAGCCTAGTGAACACAGCCCTCCATGCCAGCCCTTGGGGGTCCAAGAACAAAACGCGGAGGCTTTCCGGGGCCTCAGCACTTTGTGTAACAAAACAGAACCCTAACGTCTACGCTCGGGGGTCCCACTTGGTGGAGAGCCAGCCCCGAGGGACCCCGGTTGGCTGATTTTCATGGTGAAGGCAGAGAATGGCTGTGCTGATGGAGAAGGGAGGCTCTGAGACCCGGAGGGGGTGAGGCAGAGGAGCGGAGGCGGGTCAGCTCTGGCTGGGGCGCCGCCGGGAGCCAGCCAACAGCAGGGGGGCTTGGGCCTCCGGCAGGTCAGAACCGAGGTCACTGGGCCACCCCGGCTTCCCTGGGTCTCTCCCACCCGGCGTCCCGGGTCGGAAACCCAGTGCTGGGCCGGGAGTTAGGAAATCAGATCTGGCCCCGCCTCTCTTTACTTGAAGTGCTTCCTAACCGCTTCCTGTCTGTGACACCGGTGGCCTTTGCCGGCCTCCCGCTGTCGGGGACTCTTCTGACTCTAGGCCAGGGGTGGGCAAACTTTTTGACTCAAGGGCCACCATGGGTTCTTAAACTGGACCGGAGGGCCGGAACAAAAGCATGGATGGAGTGTTTGTGTGAACTAATATAAATTCAAAGTAAAGGAGCGGAGGGGAGAGCAAGAGAACCCTCCGCTCTTTCGGCTCCGCGGGCCGGATAGAACAGCCGAACGGGCCGGATCCGGCCCGCGGGCCGTAGTTTGCCCACGGCTGCTCTAACAGGATGATCACGTGACCGGCAGTGGGACAAAGGGCTCGCGGACCCGCATCGGCTGCTGTTTTCCTTCGGGCCCGTAGCTTCCTTTGCGGTACGTGAAAACTTCCTTACAATCTCCAGCGCATACGTTTGAGGGCCCCTCGGGTACCTTTTGGCACGGGGTGTGCAATAAGCATAAACAGACGCAGAATCACGAACAGGCTGTAATTTACAGGCCCCAGCCCCTCTCCCCAGCATTCCCGAGTGCATTGCCGACCCGGACAGGGTAACAGCCCTCTTACAAACACGGGATTCGGGCAGGCCCACACGCGGCCTCTCCTCCGCGTCCACCGAACCCAGAGGCGGGGGCGGGCCGTGCGCAGGGGAGACCGCGTGTGAGAAGAAGGAGGACTTCTCCGGAGGCTCGAGAATCAGGCGACTCTAGTTCCTAAGATCGCTTCCCAGGGAAAGGAGCTGGTCTCTTTGGAGAAAGAATCGATGAAGGTGTGGGTGAGCTAACGCACAGGAAGCAAGGAGCTGCATGCGGGCTGGTGGGGGTCCCGGGGGTTCCTGTGGCCCCGCGTGGAGGAATTTAAATATCAACACAACCTGCTCGCAATGGGTTTGAACACACTGAACAACAAACAGTCTCTAGGGATCAACCAGGAGAGAGAGAGAAGGGGGGAGGGAGGAAAGTCTCCTTTTCAGAAGAATGTTGGGTGAAAAACTATGTAATTCATGAGAATATTACAAAACCGCCGTCGTGAAATCACTGCTAGAATAAGTCAATTCAGGCAAGAATCACCAATGAGTGCTACAGCCACTGGGTGCAAGTTACCTGGGGAACAGAATATTAACAAACTCCAAGTGCATTTTAGTAATGTATAAATCTGGCCCTAACCGGTTTGGCTCAGATGATAGAGCAGGGGTCCTCAAACTACGGCCCATGGGCCACATGCGGCCCGCCGAGGACATGTATCCGGCCCGCCGCGTGCCGCTGCCTGTCCTGCTTAGCAGCCGATGCGTCCCGGGCCCGCAGTGCGCATAGGAATTTGTTCATAGTTGTTTTTTTTTTAAACTATAGTCCGGCCCTCCAACGGTCTGAGGTACAGTGAACTGGCCCCCTGTTTAAAAAGTTTGAGGACCCCTGGGATAGAGCATCAGCCTGCGGACTCAAGGGTCCCAGGTTCGATTCCGGTCGAGGGCATGTACCTTGGTTGCGGGCATATACCCAGTAGGGAGTGTGCAGGAGGCAGCTGATCAATGTTTCTCTCTCATCGATGTTTCTAGCTTTCTATCCCTCTCCCTTCCTCTCTGTAAAAAATCAATAAAATATATTTAAAAAAATAAAAATAAAAATAATGTATAAATCTGGGTGGGGGGGCCACCTACCCAAGTTATCAGCCCTGCATCCCTCTTGCTTGATATGACATGATGGGATGCGTAGATTAACTATTATATTCAGACAAAAAAAATCTAAATGGAAAGAAATACAAAATACAAAAACGTGCCAGAAATGATAAAATGTGAATCTCTAAAAATAGTAAAATGTGGAAACTTAAAATTATTCTTTAAAAAAAAAATGTTAATGAAAATTGGCTGATTAAATTTAAAATAACTATACATCATGATTTTATCACATATCTACACTAATAAAAGAGTAAGATGCAAATTGACCATACCTTCCCAACACCCACCAGCCAATCAGGCATGAGTATGCAAATTAACCCAACAAAGATGGTGGCTTAATTTGCATAGGCAGGCCCTGAGCGGCTGGGGGTGGGGAGGGGGGGTGCGTTCTGCACGGCCCCAGCTGCCCGGGCCTCTGGGCAGCCTGGGAAGGCGGAAAGGCGGCTCTAGGCCTGAGCAAAAAGGCAGCTCCGGCTGGAGCGAAGGCGGTGCCGGCAGTCCGGGAAGGAAGGCCCATTCTTGCTCGAATTTTCGTGCGTCGGGCCTCTCGTATAGAAATAAAAGGCCAGAGGTTGTGACAGCAAAAATGGATAATGCAAGAGAAAGCAGCAGTTCGGGGTTGCGTGCTATTAACAGTGGATGCGAAGCAGGGCAGTTATGTGAGGATGGACCAGGATCCGTTAAAGACACACGTGGTAAACCTTAGACCAAGGATGACGATCCTAGCCTCATAAAAACACTTGTCCTGGAATTTTCCTAGTTTCCGGCTCGTCTATAACTCCTTTCTTCCGTCACCCCCTCCCCAAGCACATCCTCCCGCATGTCCGGCCTGGGTTTCTTTAGAAGAAGCGGGGAGTCCAGGCGAGAGCGCTGCGTGCCCACATTTCTAGGTCTGCACCATCCCCTCGTCTCTCACCGTCACCTCGCCCACGCCTCCCGCGGCCGCTGTTATTCTCGGCGACTTCCCTTCCCCGAGAGAGCCCTTCCGAAGGGCTGGACTCCGCTTTCTCGGAAGCAGCTGTCTTTGGGCGTCCTTATTCCGTTGTCTTTTTTGTAAAGTGTCACTTACATAACAGGCACAGCTACCCGAGGCGGGTCAGCTCCCAGGGGCCAGAGGGGCAGGTCCGGGAGACCGTGGCCCTGGGTCCCAGCGGGTGGGGCGGGGCGGAGTCTGGCTGGAGAGGCAGCCCCCTCCATCCTCCTTCATCCCCCCAAACTCCCTTCCCCGCCCCCCCCCACACACGGGCTCCCCAAATGTAACTGGCTGCTGCTTGACTAACTCCCAGGGTAACCAGCACCCCTTTCTCTCTATGGGACACCCCACCCGACACGGCTGGGCCAGGCCTCCCTCCTGCACCCCTCTGAGGACCCCACGGGCCCCCCTCCAGTCCAGGACCACAGACTGTGGCCTAGTTGCTTGTTCCCCCAGAATCCTCCTCAAAGCGCATCCCTCGCCTTGCCGGCTGCGAGGCCTCCCTCGCTCCTCCCCTCCCACACCCCGCACCTCCACGCGTCACCTAACTTTTTATAGCTTGCACGGCATTTCTTTCCAAAATTAAAACGTTCTCTCCGTGTGGAAGTAAAGGAGACCGAGGAGGGGAAGGGGAGGTGGGGGCGGAAAAGGGAGAATAAGACAGGATAGAAAAAGGAAAGGAGGGAGGAGGATGCAAACGGGCCAGCTTGGCCGTGCAGACAGGCCGGCTGTCCACAGAGGCTTCCGGGGCCTCCTCCTCCGCGTGAGCAGCAGGTGCTGGGGCGCCCGGCGCTGCTGACAGGGGTTTGGGCGACGCACTCCCCGAGGTGCTCAGCTGCACACCTGCTCCCGGGGCTGCTGGGAGCCGGGGTCTGGGGTCTGGAGTGTGGGGGACACTGTGACAGGAGCTGGAGCTGCCCACCCCAGGGCCGCTCTCCCTGCAGCCTGGCCCGTGGGGTGGCAGGTAGCGGGGCGGGGGGCAGGGGGGGCTTTACGAAAGCCCCGATTTCCCCCAAGGCTCAGAGTCCCTTGCAGAGTCTCCTGATGTCAGAAACGGCCCCTCTCAGCGGTGCCACATGGGCCGGGTCTCAGAACCGGGTTCCTCGGTGGGAAGGGCACGGGGGGGGGGGGGGGTGGCAGCTGCCTCCAGGCGCCCCTCTGGCCCGCCCCCCCCACCCTGATGCCCAGGGGCCCGGGAACCCACTCTGAGGGGGGCTCCCTAACAAAGTAGCCCCATGTCCACTTGGCAGGGGCGGGCATGTCCTCGGGTGCCAGCTAGGATTCTTGGGTAGAAATGGGCGCCCTGGACGGAAAGAGCTGCAGATCCAGTGCAGGGCCAGTCCCTGCAGCCGCGCTTCTCGTTGCTACGCCAACAGCCAGGCAAACCCAGCTGGGGAGAGGCAGGGCTCAGGCAGCACCGGCGGGGCCTGGAGGAGGCGCGGCCCGCCCCCTGGTGGTCGATCCCCGCAATGACCCCTGCTTCCCCCTGGGGACCCCGCGGTGGCAGAAAGGCGGGAGCTGGGAGCACGGGGAGAGGAACAGGGCCTCGCTGGTTCTCTGGGCTTGGATTTAATGTGTCACAGAGACACAGGTCCCGCCCTCTCCCGCGCGGTGGGTTCTGTACCGGTCGGCTCCCCTCTCCTCGCACAGTCACAGGTTCCCGTGAAGATGCACTCCGCAGACAGAACCGGCTTTGTCATTAAAGCCGCAGAGACCAGAGGCTTAGAGACCAGAGACCCTCCAAGCTACGCCTGTTCCCGAGGGAGGGCGAGCTGCGGAAGGCGCCCAAGCAGACCGTCCTGAGGGGCCCGGCTCCGGAGGGCAGGCTGCCGGGGGCCAGTCCCGCCACCTCCTCCTGGCCGGCCGACCTTAGCAACGTGTTTCACTCTTTTTTTTTTTTTTAATATTTTTATTGATTTCAGAGGGAAAGGGGAGAGAGAGACATCAATGATGAGAGAGGTTGGCGCCCTCCCGCACGCCCCTCACTGGGGATGGAGCCCACAGCCCGGGCCTGTGCCCTGACCGGGAATCGAACCCTGACCTCCTGGCTCCTAGGTCGACGCTCACCCCTGAGCCACGCCAGGTGGGCAGCATTTACACTCCTGGTGCCTCGGTTCCTTCACCTGAGACAGCGGTCGGCAAACTCCTTCGTCCACAGAGCCAAATGTCCACGGGACAACGATGGACATTTCTTTGGAGAGCCAAACGTTTTAAACTTAAACTTCTAACGCCACTTCTTCAACATAGACTCGCCCAGGCCGTGGCATTGTGTGGAAGAGCCACACTCAAGGGGCCCAAGAGCCGCGTGTGGCTCGCGAGCCGCCTTTGCCGACCACGGACCTGAGCGATGACTGCCTGGCAGAGCTGCTGTGAGGGTCACGGGGCCCAGGTATAACAGGTGCCCAGGCAAACTGCGGCTCGCGAGCCACAGGCGGCTCTTTGGCCCCTTGAGTGTGGCTCTTCCACACAACACCACGTGCGGGCGCGCACGTACAGTGCGATTGAAACCTCGAGGCCCATGCGCAGAAGTCGGTTTTCGGCTCTCCAAAGACATTTCCATCGTTGTACCGTTGATATTTGGCTCTGTTGACTCATGAGTTTGCCGACCACTGGCTTAGGGTACCAGAGCTCAGGCAGATCCGACCGCTGGCCACATGGAGCAGGAGGGCAGCAAAGGTCAGTCCCTGTTAGCTACGGCTTCCCCCGAACCTCCCCAGCCGGGGGCTGGCCCCTTTCAGCACCGTGGGGGTAGGAGGGGCAGATACCCCCCACCCTTTCACGGATGGGCCGTGGCCATGTGACCCCACCCAGGACAGTACCGTGGGGAAGGAACACAGGAGCAGGGGCAGCTGAAGACAATGCTTGGAGCAGTGACGGAGCCGGAGCCCTTCGGCGAGGCCTGTGGGTGCTTGTGCGTGAGGAGGGCTGGTGCTGGGAGGCCTGTGGGTGCTTGTGCGTGAGGAGGGCCAGGTGCTGGAGGTGACCTTGCCGGGGCCTGCGTGTGAGCCCCTCGGTGTCTTGCTCTGCCCAGCTCTCCCTCTTCCTCTGACTCCAGGGAGCTGAGCTCAGTCAGAGTCAGTTCTGTCATGTCTGCCCAGGAATCCTAGCTGGTATGAGGGCACTGGAGCACAGAGAGGGCAGCACACTTGCTCAGGGTCACACAGCAATCCCACATCAGGGCTGAGCATCGACCTAGGAACCAGGAGGTCAGGGTTCATTCCCGGTCGGGGCACAGGCCCGGGTGGTGGGCTCCATCCCCAGTGGGGGGCGAGCAGGAGGCAGCCGATCCAAGATTCTCTCTCATTATTGTTGTTTCTCTCTCCCCTTCCCTTCCTCCCTGACATCCATAAAAATGTATTTTAAAAGAAATAAAAAATAAAATAAAAAACAAAGAGCGACGGCATGACTGAAGGTGTGACATTCCCAGCTGCTGGGGACCCAGGAAACCACAACCCCATACCCAGCGGGGCCCCCACCTTCCTCAGCAGCGCGCGTCCCCCTTCCCGCAGATCCCTGGCGTTCGCGGCTCACGGGCGCCACCCAGTGGCCGTCCGGCCGACAGCAGAGGCCCCAGACCATGAGTGCGGGAACCCCACTTAGGAGGCGGGAACCCCACTTAGGAGGCGGGAACCCCACTTAGGAGGCGGGCGGGGCTGTCCCCGGCTGCATGCCCGTCCCCCCCCCCGCCCCCCGTTATTCTACCGACACCAGCGGCCATGTGTTCCGAGGGCAGCCCCGCAGACACGGCTCACCCACGCGATGGGCTCCGAGGCCGAGTCAGGTGCAGGTGTGCCCAGAGGCAGCGGGGCCTGCCCATGTGCGCGAGCACCCGCATCTCACACACACATACACACATGTGCACACACACACACGCACACGCACATACATGCACACACGCGCACACACATGCATGCGCACACTTGCCGCAAACTGCTGGGTCAACACAGGTCATTCACCCTTTTCCTCAGCTAATCTGGGGGAGAAGAGAAAATGCAGAGGGTTGGAGTCACACCGGTTAACGGCTAACCACTAACCTGTAAATGCTCCGCTTCCTGGAGGGATAGCCCTGCACGACCCACTAAAGGCCTGAGCCTCAGTTTCCCCCTCTGTGAAAGGGGCTCGGAGTGGCAGCTACCCGCAGGTGCTGTGCTCAGGGCCCGGAGCAGAGGGGGGGGGCGCTCTGTCCTCGGAGCTGAGGCAGAGGTGGGGCCAGGCGGGCCGAGGGGCCCCTCAGGGACCACAGCACAGGCCCTGCTGCCATTTAACCCAGCAAAACTGCAAACCGCTGCATGTGCCGAGGGGCAGGTCCTGAGGCCACGCCATGGACGGGCGCTTCCTCCGTCTGCAGGAAAGACAGACAGTTTCAAGTCCCGGTGGGAGATGAAGTTCAAGGTGCCCTGGGGGTGGACAGGTGAGAGGCCTAAGCTAGGGGAGGGGGGAAGGGGAAGAGAAAATGGGGAGAAATGAAGAAGTATAGGAGATAGAGAGATGCTGAGATGCACATATAGTGTGTGTGTTTATGTGTGTGAGTGTGTGTGAATGTGTGTGTGTGAGTTTGTGTGTGTGTGAATGTGAGTGTGTGTGTGAGTTTGTGTGTGAATGTGTGTTTGTGTGTGAGTTTGTGTGTGAATGTGTGTGTGTGAGTGTGTTTGTGTGTGAATGCGAGTGTGTGAATGTGTGTGTGAGTGTGTGTGTTTGTGTGTGTGAATGTGTGTGTGTGAGTGTGTGTGTGTGTGTGAGTGTGTGTGTGTGAGTGTGTGTGAATGTGTGTGTGTGAATGTGTGTGTGTGAATGTGTGTGTGAGTGTGTGTGAGTGTGTGTGTGAGTGTGTGTGAGTGAGTGTGTGTGTGTGAGTGTGTGTGAGTGAGTGTGTGAGTGTGTGTGAGTGTGAGTGTGTGTGAGTGTGTGAGTGTGAGTGTGTGTGTGTGTGAGTGTGAGTGTGTGTGAGTGTGTGTGTGAGAGTGTGTGTGTGTGTGAGAGTGTGAGTGTGTGTGTGAGTGTGTGTGAGTGTGTGTGTGAGTGTGTGTGTGAGTGTGAGTGTGTGTGTTTGCAGTGAGGGCTGACACTCAGGCCGAGAGACCCCGAGAGGACCAAGGACGTTGGAGTCTGACAAAAGCTTCGGGGACGTGCTCTGTTAAGGGGCAGAGCTCAAGGAGACAGGGTGGCCGGGGGAGGCTGGCGGGCCGGGCAGGGAGCGCTGGGGGAGGGACCTGGGAGGGACGGAGGCTCTGAGCAGGGGGAGCGTGGGGAGAGGCCGGGGTGAGGTGGGGCGGGGACCTAGGGAGGGAGGAAGGGTCAGGCCCATTCGCTTTCCTGAGCTGTGGGACTCGGTGGCTGAAGGCAGAATCCGAGGTGGAGACGCAGAGCCCCCGCGGGACCCTCCCTCTGCTGTCACCGCCTCTGTCTCGGGGGTGAGCCAAAGGTGGGGCGCTCGTGCTGGGTTCCTGTGACAGGCGCGGTGACGGCCGCCCAGAGCCGCCTGAGAAACCCTGGCCACGGACGAATCGCCGTCCGCGCAGGCACGTGAGCCGCAGGAGCCGGGGCTGGGGGGACGGCTCCCCCGAATCGCCTGAGCTTAAACCACAGACTGGAAGGCGGACACACCCGGCCCCCGCCGGCCACGCAGGTCACTTGGTGCTTTTAACACGCACACTTGCTGCCTCCGGGCTCCCCAGGGCCCCTCCTTTGGGGGAGTCGCCCCCACGCTGTGTGCCGTCGGGGGACCACCAGTGAGGGCCCCGTCCTCCCTCGGACGGTGGGGTGGGCTCCCGTGGGGCCCTGCGCTGGGCAGAGGCTCAGGATGGGCGTGTGGGGGGGACAGGGGCTCCCCGCCCAGTGGCCAGGCTCAACGCACCTCGTGCTTCCCGTGGCCGTGGCCGTGGCCGCCGACCACCACGCTCCACAGCACCCCCCGCCCCGGGGGCCCACCCGCCTGCATTTCCAAGGCTCCCTCGGACCTCGGCCTGGCCAGGGGGTGCGGATGGACGGAACGAGGCCCATGACAGACCTGCAGCCCGTGCCTCACTCCGTTTGGCACCTGCCGGTCGCAGGAGACGGTGCCAAGGACGCGGAGCTCGGCGGGGCCAAAGGCGGAGGGAACCTGGGCCCCTGGATGGCCTCACAGAGCAGGGACCCCCCCCCCCGGCAGCACCCACCGGCCGCCCAGGCTGTGGACACTCGCTGCGTGCGGCCGGGAGCATGGGCGGTGCGGGCCGAGCCCACTCCGGACAGCTGGCCACGCCCCCGCCGCGCTGCTTCCCCGCAGGCTCCCGCGGCCACGCTCCCGGGCCTGCACTCAGGGACTGGCCTTACGCGCTGGAGGCGGCCACGAGGCCGTTCCTGGAACTCAGGTCCCGCGAGCCGGCGGGAATCCCCTAAATCACACAGACGCGCGTGGCAGGCCTGCGCCTGGGGCCCCCTCCTGGGCTACGGGCTGAGTCTTTCCCGGGACATAAATCTGGGCCCACGGAGTCACCCAGGCATCGATTTTCCAGAAGGCCCTGCGCCGGCTCCGGGGCTCAGGGCGGATCGATGGGGTCCGCGTCCTGGGCTGTAAATCGCCCCGGAGAGCAGCGGGGGCCGGTCCCAGCGGAGAATCCAGCCCCTCGGGCGACCCCCCTCACTTCCCCCCTTCCCCCGTCACTGGAACTAGGAAGTAAACGCCGTGCCACCGACCGCAGCTTCCGGGGACTCCCCGGCTCCCCGTCTGCTCCAGGACCCAGCCCAGCCACGGCCATCGGTCTCTCAGGCCTCCCTGCCCTTCCCCGCCTCTCATCGCCCATCGTCGGAGGGCCGGGCAGTGTCTGTGGCACGTCCCTCCCGCTGGGCGTGTCCGACGTGTTCTCACCACTAGCCTAGCGTGGATATGGTCAGGGCAGACGGTCCAGCCATGGGGTCTGGGCCCACCTACTCCAGGGTGACCTGCCCTTAACTGAATCCCGTCTGCAAAGACCCCATTTCCACAGGTCCCAGCCACAGGGACCAGGGCTGGAACTTGAAGAGGTCTTTGCGGGGGGGGGGGGCATAGTTTAACCCACTAAGACTCCCCGCATTCCAGTTAAAGGGTCCAGCACCAGGCCCCCGGACCCAGGGGCAGGCCTCTCTCCTGATGACCTAACTTCTCACACTGCCTCCCTCCGCAGCCTCCCAGCCTCCACTAGAGCACCCCAAGGCCGGCTGGGTCTGTGAGAAGAGGGGGGGACACACTCCGTCTCGTGTGGTCATGGCTCTCGGGGACCCTCCCAGTTTTCAGAGCAGGTTCATGTCCAGGACCCATTGCACGGCTCCCTGGCTCCATTGCACAGATGGGAAAACCGAGGCTCAGAGACGGCAGATGACGTTCCCAGTGTCACACAGCTAACGAGGCACGGCTGGGCCTTGAGCTCAGGGTGACTGTCCAGAAACCGCCTCTGTGACATCACAGGGACAACAGCGGAGCCTTTTGCCAGAGCGGGGCCAGCTGGCACGGATATCCTGAGATGAGACAGAAGGAGAGAGAGAGAGAGAGGGGGGGGGGGGGGGGAGACTGGCTGCTCTCTGTACACACCCACCTGGGGATCCAACCTGCAACCTGGGCATGTGCTCTGACCTGGAATCGAACCCGCAACCTTTCGGTATATGGGATGACACTCCAACCAACTGAGCCACACCAGCCAGGGCCTTCCTCCCTTTCTTCAAACAAATACATTATTTAAGATCCAGCCAGGCTTAAAAACAAATAAAAGACGTCATTGTAAGCCTGCCGCCCAGCTTAGGGAATAAAGCCTTGCATCTGCATTAAAGCTACCTGCGTCCCCGCCCCAGCACCCCTCACCGGTCACCTGTCACCCTGCAGGTGGCCTCCTCCCCTGAGTCAAATGCTACATGACCTGATGCATATCGGTAGCTTCAGCTACAAAAAAGACATGTAAATGGTGCCATTTACATATTGTAACTGAACGCGTTCCTTCACCACGAGGTGGTTTGTCAATGCCCTTCACGGGACTTGTCTGGGTTGATAAGCATAGTTCTGCTTCAGTCATTCTAACGCTGTACGTATCCATTATAGGGATACAATGTCACAGTTTCCCGCTTCTGCTGCTGGCCTCTGGATACAATGTCACAGTTTTCCCGTTTCTGTTGCTGGCCTCTGGATACAATGTCACAGTTTTCCCGCTTCTGTTGCTGGCCTCTGGATACAATGTCACAGTTTTCCCGTTTCTGTTGCTGGCCTCTGGATACAATGTCACAGTTTTCCCGTTTCTGTTGCTGGCCTCTGTAGGCATGCCCGTGAGCTTGCTTCTTCTCCCCTCCCCAGGATGGCAGCAAAACCACACTCCTTGGCCCAGCCCGTCCCGGCCCTGCCCAACTCTTCCTGGCCCCGCCCAGCCCGCCCTGCCCCCACCCAGCCTGCCCTGCCCCCACCCAACTCTTCCTGGCCCCGCCCAGTCCGCCCTGGCCCCGCCAGCTCACCTAGCCAGCCTCTAAGAGCCCCAGAGGGAAATGGTGCCCCTGCTGCCATCAGGGGGCTCCGTCTCCCCTCTGTGTGCTGCCTCCTGGTCGTGCGCAGTGCCTGCGTCGGACACCAGGGGGCAGCCTTTCCCCATCGAAGATGCCGCTGCTCTAACTGTGTGAGAGCCTGGCTCTCAGCTGGACCCAACCTGGGCTGCCTGCTTATGAATCAGCGATTGTGCCCAGCCCGGGGTGGGCGTCGCATAAAGGGCCCATTGTCCGCACGGAGGCCTTTTGTCCCAGGACTGGAGACGGGCTTGGGCTGGGGGCCTGGGTGGGGGGAAGGGTGGGGCAGGACCCGCACCTCCTCCCAGGGATGCTTGGACAGGTAGCCCTTCCCACCTGTGCCCTGGCTGTCTTCCCTGCGGCCGGCCCCGCCTCCCCTGCGGCCACGGCAGCCTGCGCCTCTGAGAATGCAGCTGGGCCTCACAGGCGGGTGCTGGGAGCTGGGGTTTAGGGGTGTGGGCTCCCCTCCCCTCTCCCGTCCCCTGCCCCGGAGGGCAGGGCCTGGGGCCGTGTTCGTGAAAGACGGGCCCTCTGTGAGTGTGGAATCAGACTTGGCACCGCCCGGGGCCCAGCTGTCCCTGTGGGGCCTGGTCCCAGCTGGCCTGGCCCCTGACTTCCGCCCCGAGGGCCTGTCTCCCTCCTCCCCGAGGGCCTGTCTCCCTCCTCCCCGAGGGCCTGTCTCCCTCCGCCCCGAGGGCCTGTCTCCCTCCGCCCCGAGGGCCTGTCTCCCTCCTCCCAGTCCTCGCACCCTCGCCCCTCCAGGCCCAGATCACATGTCCATCCCTTTCCACGGCTGCCCACAGGCCGAGGAAGCCACCCCATGGCGTCCCGCCTGCGGCTCTGGCCCAGCGGTTGGCAAACTCCTTAGTCAACAGAGCCAACTACCAACAGTACAACGATGGACATTTCTTTGGAGAGCCACATTTTTTAAACTTAAACTTCTTCTAACGCCACTTCTTCCAAATAGACTCGCCCAGGCCGTGGTATTTTGTGGAAGAGCCACACTCCAGGGGCCGAAGAGCCGCACGTGGCTCGCGAGCCGCCGTTTGCCGACCACGGCTCTGGCCGGTCCGCAGTGAAGCTTTTTGCTGTGGTTGTTTGCCCCGCTCGTGGGACCGCAAGGACGGGACTGTGTCTGACTTACTCGCAGCTCTCCCCTCGGCCCCTGCGCGTAGTAGGTGCTCAGTACACAGAGAAGGGACACGTAGAAGGGACAAACCCACGGGCCAGCGCGGAAATGGCGGCAGGACCCAGAGTCAGGTCCGCATGTCCCACCCACACCGATCCCACCGCACGGCCCGCCGGCCGCCTCCTGCTTGGGCCGCCGCCCCTCGGGGCCGCCCCTCCACCTCCCGGCTCCGCTCGGACACGTCTTCTCAGAGAACCCTGTCTCCCCGGCCCGCATTCCCCCCCCCCCCCCCCAGCTCCGTTTCCTGCTTGGCGCTTGGCTCTCTCCGAACGAGAGGGTGCAGTTCGGTCTGCCCTCCCCTCGAGTCCAAGCGACAGAAGCGGGGTTTCTCTCGTCCCAGCGCAGGGGAGGCTGAGACCGTGCCTGGCACTCAGCAGGCGAGGGTCTGCAATGCGAGGTCTGTGAGACCCCGGGGTGCCGGCGGCTCCCGCTCACAGGACCCCGCTCACAGGACCCCGATCACAGGACCCCACACACAGGATCCCGATCACAGGACCCCGCTCACAGGCTCCCGCTCACAGGACCCCGCTCACAGGACCCCGCTCACAGGACCCCATATGCAGAGGGAGGGAGCGGCCGGCCGGTTCACAGACGGGACAGCGCAGCTCCGAGCTGGAGCCCCCGGCCCTGGAGCAGCTGCAGCTGGTCCCTCCCGCGGCCTGGCTGTGTGGGGAGCGCTGGGCGGGGCCGGAGCCACCTGCCCCCCGGGACCGGTCAGCTGTGCCCAGGGCAGCCCAGTCCCCAGACAGGACGTCAGGACAAGGGCAGGTCGTCCCAGACCCTGGACACAGGAGCGCGTTCCGCAGGGACTGCCGGGGCCCGGGGAGCCAAGGACGCGGCCCGTGGGAGCACCCGGACGCGAGCCGCTGCAAGGTCCCCCGTAAATCACACGCGTGGCCTTACGGGCGGTCCCATGTCTGCAAATTCTGGAACCAAACACGACTCCTCTCCTACTTGGAGCAGATGTTAATTTGCAATGCAGAGGCCCCATTTGTCGATGGTTTCCATTATCCTTATAATTGCTCCCACATACCGTGCTCGATAAAGTTATAAACCTGTCCTCTGGGGACCCGAGTCAATACGGCTATTGATTAGGGGGGAGCAGTCTCCCAGCTCTGCCGACGGGCGGGGCCCAGCTGCCCACGAGGAGAGCCATGGGGTCCCGGATCCAGACCTCAGGGCGCCTCGCCCCCCGCCCCCCCGCCCCATCTGCACCCAGTGCCTCTCAGAGACCAGGTTTCCACGGAGACCGAGCTGAGAGACAGGGTGGCCCCGGGGGTTTTCCCGCCGCTGGGGCACCCTAACAAGTGCTTGGGGCCCTGTGCCCTGGGGGGGGGGGGGGCATTCTGGTTTATGTTTGCAAAGAGACCTGCCTGGGCGACTCCTGGCTCCTCCCCCTCCAGCTGTGACCTCAGGTCCCGTCACCCCTGAGCCTGGAGCTCCTCGTGGGAAAACAGAGGCGACAATGACCTCCTGGGGGCGAGGGGACAGGATTCACTGAAACAAACCAAGTGAAGTCCAGTGCGCTTTGCTCGACTCCAATTCCCACTGATTCTCACTGATTCCCACTGATTCCCACTGATCCCCACTGATCCCCACTGATCCCCACTGATCCCCACTGATCCCCACTGATTCCCACTGATTCCCACTGATGTTCACTGATGTTCACTGATTCCCACTGATTCCCACTGATTCCCACTGATTCCCACTGATGTTCACTGATTCCCACTGATTCCCACTGATTCCCACCGATTCCCACCGATTCCCACTGATTCCCACCGATGTCCACCGATTCCCACTGATTCCCACTGATGTCCACTGATTCCCACTGATTCCCACTGATTCCCACTGATGTCCACTGATTCCCACTGATTCCCACTGATTCCCACTGATGTTCACTGATTCCCACTGATTCCCACTGATGTTCACTGATTTCCACTGATTCCCACTGATTCCCACTGATTCCCACTGATCCCCGCTGATTCCCACTGATGTTCACTGATCCCCGCTGATTCCCGCTGATTCCCACTGATTCCCACTGATGTTCACTGATCCCCACTGATTCCCACTGATTCCCACTGATTCCCACTGATGTTCACTGATCCCCACTGATTCCCACTGATTCCCACTGATGTTCACTGATTCCCACTGATTCCCACTGATTCCCACTGATGTTCACTGATTCCCACTGATTCCCGCTGATTCCCGCTGATTCCCACTGGTGTTCACTGATCCCCACTGATTCCCACCGATTCCCACTGATTCCCACTGATTCCCACTGATTCCCACTGATGTTCACTGATTCCCACCGATTCCCGCTGATGTCCACTGATTCCCACTGATTCCCACTGATGTCCACTGATTCCCACTGATTCCCACTGATGTTCACTGATTCCCGCTGATTCCCACTGATTCCCACTGATTCCCACTGATTCCCACTGATGTTCACTGATTCCCACTGATTCCCACTGATTCCCACTGATGTTCACTGATTCCCACTGATTCCCACTGATGTTCACTGATCCCCACTGATTCCCACTGATTCCCACTGATTCCCACTGATTCCCACTGATGTTCACTGATTCCCACTGATTCCCACTGATTCCCACTGATTCCCACTGATCCCCACTGATCCCCACTGATCCCCACTGATGTTCACTGATTCCCACTGATGTTCACTGATCCCCACTGATTCCCACTGATTCCCACTGATGTCCACTGATTCCCACTGATGTTCACTGATTCCCGCTGATTCCCACTGATTCCCACTGATTCCCACTGATTCCCACTGATTCCCACTGATGTTCACTGATTCCCACTGATTCCCACTGATTCCCACTGATGTTCACTGATTCCCACTGATTCCCACTGATGTTCACTGATCCCCACTGATTCCCACTGATTCCCACTGATTCCCACTGATTCCCACTGATGTTCACTGATTCCCACTGATTCCCACTGATTCCCACTGATTCCCACTGATTCCCACTGATGTTCACTGATCCCCACTGATTCCCACTGATTCCCACTGATGTTCACTGATTCCCACTGATTCCCACCGATTCCCACCCATTCCCACTGATGTTCACTGATTCCCACTGATTCCCACTGATTCCCGCTGATCCCCACTGATTCCCACTGATGTTCACTGATTCCCACTGATTCCCACTGATTCCCGCTGATCCCCACTGATGTTCACTGATTCCCACTGATGTTCACTGATCCCCACTGATTCCCACTGATTCCCACTGATGTTCACTGATTCCCACTGATTCCCACTGATTCCCACTGATGTTCACTGATTCCCACTGATTCCCACTGATTCCCACTGATTCCCACCGATTCCCACCGATTCCCACTGATGTTCACTGATTCCCACTGATTCCCACTGATTCCCACTGATTCCCACTGATGTTCACTGATCCCCACTGATTCCCACTGATTCCCACTGATTCCCACTGATTCCCACTGATGTTCACTGATCCCCACTGATGTTCACTGATTCCCACTGATTCCCACTGATTCCCACTGCTGCCCGCTGTTGGCTCTCCCATGTCCCAGCTGCCTGCTGTCTGTCTTCCTGGTGGGAAGGGGAGGAATGACCTGGGGACTAACATTACTGACCACCTTACTGGGCGGCGGACACCAGTGGGGCACCTTGAGCCCCCCTTTCGGAGTCCTCTCTGGGAGATGCTGGCAGACACACGGCGCGTGCAGGGTGGCCGCTGTGGGGTTCAACAGCGCTCCGTCCCGCCTCTCCCCTCCGCCCCCCTCCGCTCTGGCTTTCTCTCCGGTGCAAGTTTAATAAGCCAATATCAAAACCATCTCGGCCTGGAGCTTTCAAAGATTTAAGACTTTAAATGTGAAGCACCTCATTATATCCGACGATCTTCAATAAAAAGGGCCCGATGCCCGCGATAGGACCCCGCTCGGGGATTTGCTGCCGGCGGTCGGCAATGCGCGCGGCTCGCTTTTTGGGGCAATGGACTCCAACCGTCCCCACCGCCGGCTGGCAGGTGGCTTTCCCAGGAAGACCGCCACCAGGAGCGGGACCGGTTCGGGGTCAGAACACTGACGCGCCATTGTACGGCGGGGCGAGCCGCCGCGGGTCCATGGACGATTGACTTCCTTCCTGTTAATCAGCTACAATGTTTACCTTCTTATTCCAACCATTTCCAAACCATTAAAACTAAGAGGATTAGCATCGCGTTTCGGCCGAGGTGCACTTCCATTTCAGCAGCGGCGACTTTCGCCCTCGGAGGAGATTACAGGCCTGAAAGGGATGGTTTCTTTAGCGGGCAGACTGTGTCACCCGGGTTAAAAAAAGTAACAGCGATCGCCTTGAAAGAATACAGTGTCCCTGTCCCAGAAAAGCCGAGGGCGAAAAGGAGTTAAGTTTCAGGACAAACAACACAACATTGTGCAGATAACCCACGTCACACGGAGCGCCGGGCCATGTCAATAGCGCTGACAAAGCATCGGCCCGGCCCAGCTCAGCCCCAGCTCCCCCCACCCCCCCATGCCCGCGGGCGGAAAGGGCCCTGGGTTCCTGGTGCAGCTTTTAAAACTATGTGAGCTCTAGCCCGGCCCGCGTGGCTCAGGGGTTGAGCATCGATCGACCTAGGAGCCAGGAGGTCACGGTTCGATTCCCGGTCAGGGCACAGGCCCGGGTGGCAGGCTCCATCCCCCGTAGGGGGCGTGCAGGAGGCAGCCGATCCGTGATTCTCTCACTGATGTTTCTCTCTCTCTCCCCATCTCTCTGCCTCTCTGACATCAATAAAACAATATTTTAAAAAAGAAACGCAGAGGGCAGGATACGCAGGGAACGTTGAGAACCACTGGTCCGGGACTAATTCTCTCCCGGGGTGCGAGGGACCCAGAGAAAGAGATGGACTCGCCCGTGGGCCACACATCTGCTGGTGACAGAGCCAGAGCTAAAACCTGGGCAGAGTCAAGAGGGCAGGAAAGGCAGGTGAGTCTGCCTTCCAGGAGGGAATAAAAATGCTAATGAGCAAAAAGTAATTAAGATTTTTAAAAGAGCAACTGCAAGAGAGAATTTGCATAATAGAGAGATTAACCTCAGGGTTTCCTTAAGTCGGTCCAGCCACCAAGCACAAGGATCCGCTTTGCACATCCATGGATGGGCACAGGCGAGCTGACATGAACACGCAGGTCGGAGGAAGGGCACACGTACAGGCACACGCAGGGTCGCTGGGGGGGCCGACGCCATTCGAAGCACCAGCCATCCAAGCCATACGCCGCGTCCCTGGGTCTGGAAGAAGGGCCTCCCGTCCTCCACGCCCACCGCAGCCCCTGGAGGGCTGGACGAGAGGACAGCTTTCATTGAATCCCCATGACTTCTGGGCAAACTTTTTATTTTATTGTTTTTAATCCTCACCCAAGGACATGTTCTTATTGATTTGAGAGAGGGGGGAAGGGAGAGTGAGCAAGAGAGAGAGAAACATGGATGTGAGGAAGAAACATCGATCGGCTGCCTCCTGCACGTGCCCCCAAACTGGACTCAAACTGGCAACCTGGGTGTGTGCCCACACGGGGACCATGCTCCAACCAATGGGGCCACACTGGCCACAGCTCATGTCATCTTTAATCTTTACTGATTCGATAGCCAATAAGTGACATATCAATTTTGTTAACATTTTATATCCCTGCATTCCTATATAACTAACTCGCTTATTGAAATCATATCAAAGAGTAAAAAAGAGAATAAGAGTCTGTAAATCCCACCAATCTGGTAAATCCATTGTTTACAAGTATGTGTTTTCTTCTAACATTTTTTTTTTCTGGGCACACTTTAAACGTCCCCGTGATCATACTATATATATAAAATTTTATATTATGCGTTTTCATTTAACAGTGAAACCTTAGTGTTTTATTGCATTAAAAACTCTTTGCAAGATTAGGCATTTTTGTAAAGAATAGTGAATTTGAGCCAAAACCGGTTTGGCTCGGTGGATGGAGCGTCGGCCTGCGGACTGAAGGGTCCCAGGTTCGATTCCGGTCAGGGGCACGTACCTTGGTTGTGGGCACGTCTCCAGTGGGAGGTGTGCAGGAGGCAGCTGATGGATGTTTCTCTCTCATCGATGTTTCTAACTCTCTATCCCTCTCCCTTCCTCTCTGTAAAAAATCAATAAAATATATTTTAAAAAAAAAAAGAATAGTGAATTTGAAGACACAAGAATAGAAACTATTCTAAGTGAAACTCAGAGGTGAAAAGACTTAAAAATGAAGAGAGCAGCCAAAGCTGGTTTGGCTCAGTGGATAGAGCATCGGCCTGCGGACTGAGGGGTCCCGGGTTCGATTCCAGTCAAGGGCATGTACCTTGGTTGCGGGCACATCCCCAGTGAGAGGTGTGCAGGAGGCAGCTGATCCATGTTTCTCTCTCATTGATGTTTCTAGCTCTCTATCCCTCTCCCTTCCTCCCTGTAAAATATCAGTAAAATATATTTTAAAAAAAAATGAAGAGAGCAGCAATGAACTGCGGAACAAAGCATAGGGACCAGGCATACATGTCGCTGGGGTCCCTGAAGGAGAAGAGAAAGGGCACCAGGAAATATTTGAATTAATCATGTCCAAATATTTTCAAAACTACAAATTCACAAAAATAAGACGTTCAATGAGCCATAAACTCAAGAAACATAAGTAAAACTCCAGACCAAGCATAACATACTCAGATTGCTTAAAATGATCCATAAGTAGAAACCTCAGAAGTACCAAAGGGGGGAAAAGACACAAAACCCACGAAGAACAAAGATGGGGTGACGGTAGATTTCTCTTGGAAACGATGGGAGCCGAAAGGCAGTGGAGCAACATCTACAATGCACCGAAGTTAAACACTGAGAACCTAGAACGCTGTGTCCAACAGATATGTTTTCAAAAGTAAAGCAAAATAAAATACTTTGGAAGACATACAAAAGCTGAAAGAATTCATTGGCTCAGTGGATAGAGCATCAGCCTGCGGACTGAAGGGTCCTAGGTTCGATTCCAGTCAAGGGCATGTACCTTGGTTGCGGGCACATCCCAGTGGGAGGTGTGCAGGAGGCAGCTGATCGATGTTTCTCTCTCATTAATATTTCTAACTCTCTATCCCTCTCCCTTCCGCTCTGTAAAAAATCAATAAAATATATTAAAAAAAAAAAAAAAAGAATTCATCGCCGACATACCTGAACTATAAGGAGCATTCAAAGGAAGCCATTTACGCCAGAGGAAAATGATGCCAGATATGAACGTACATGAAAACGAAGGGATAAAGAGGACTGGGATTGCAGCATAGAAACTTTCCTTATTATTTAAACATCTCTAAAGGATAATCAGCTGTTTAAAACAGAAGTGACAGCAGTATTCCCTGCAATTTATAAGACATGCGCAAGTAAGACGATTGACATAATAGCATGAAGGCCAAGAGGAGAAAGTGAAAATGTCCGTGTTTTTATAATGTCCTCTTAAAGCACAGGCAGTGGTGTGAGATCTCCTGAAGATAAAACGTGACTCATTAGATGCGTATACCGTAAATCACCCCCCAACAATAACACAACAAAGAGTTATAGCTAATAAGTCAATAAAAAGGTGCCATGAAATCACAACAGACACAATTCACCCAAATGAAGACAGACATACAGGAAACAAGGAATAAAGAACAGCCATGAGAAATCAAACAAATGGCAAGATGATGGGTTTAAATGCAATAATATCAATAAGTGCATTAAATGAAAATGATGTAAGTGCCCCTGGTAAAAGGCAGACAGTGTGACGTTGCATAAAATAGGAAACTCAACTGCATGGTGCCTATAAGAAACCTCTTTTAACTACAGAAACACAGGTGAGTTCACAATGAAAAGATGGGGAAAGATACGCCATGTTCACCCTAGCCAGAAAGAAAAGAGCTGGAGTGGCTGTATGAAAGGAATAAATTAGTCAAAAGGACACAGCACCCTGACTGGTTATACACCTCGGAGCCGGTTTTTAAAACGCATGAGACAAAAACTGAAAAAGTTACAAGGAAGAGCAGATAAAGCCACAGTTCTGTGGGATTTTACACGCATCTCTCAGTAACTGACAGAGAGGGGACAGGAACTCATCGAGGACACGGGACATCCGGACGAGACCGTCAACCACCTCGACCTGTTGACAGTAATAAAATACCTACCCAACAACAGCAGAAGGCAGGTGTGTGTGTGTGGTTTTTTTTTCAAGTGCACCCAGAGCATTTATTCTGGGCCACCAAACGAGTGTCAATAGATTTTAAAAGGTTTACATTAGACACAATGTATTACCTAATGACAATGGTAATAAGTTAAAAATCAACAACAGGAAAAATACCTTTTATATTCCCAGACTAAATAATCATATACTTCTAAGTAGTCTGTAGGTCAAAGAAAATATCAAAAAGAAAATTAAAGCATATCCTGTATAATAAAGAGATAATATGCAAATTGACCCTCACGCCCTCGCCTCGCAAGATGGCCACCCCCACGTTGTCACAAGATGGCTACCCCACGTTGTCACAAGATGGCCGCCCCATGTCATCACAAGATGGCCGGCAGGGCCCTAGCTGGTTTGGCTCCGTGGATAGAGCGTCAGCCTGCGGACTGAAGGGTCCCAGGTTCGATTCTGGTCAAGGGCATGTACCTTGGTTGCGGGCACATCCCCAGAGGGAGGTGTACGGGAGGCAGCTGATCAGTGTTTCTCTCTCATCGATGTTTCTGGCTCTCTGTCCCTCTCCCTTCCTCTCTGTAAAAAATCAATAAAATATATTATAAAAAAAAAAAAAAAAGATGGCCAGCAGGGGAGGGCATTTGGGGAGGACAAGGCCTGCAGGGGAGGGCAGTTGGGAGTTATCAGGCCGGCAGGGGAGGGCAGTTGGGGAGGACAAGGCCTGCAGGGGAGGGCAGTGGGGGTGATCAGGCCAGCAGGGGAGCGGTTAGGGGGCTATCAGGCAGGCAGGCAAGTGGTTAGGAGCCAGCAGTCCTGGATTGTGAGGGGGATGGCCCAGCTTGGAGAGGGTGCAGGCTGGGCTGAAGGACACCCCCTCCCAGTGCACGCATTTTGTGCACCAGGCCTCTAGTTTTAAAATCAATGAAAATAAGACCTACCCACATTTGTGGGATACAGGTAAAGCCGTACTAAGAGGGGAATTTCATAGCACTAACACGCTGGTAATGAGGAAAAAAAGGTTCTAAAACCAATAACTTCAGCCTCTGTCTTAAGAAACTGGAAAAAAAAAAGAGAGCAAAATAAACTCAACGTAGGCGGCAGGAGGGAAATGACCAAGATCACAGCAGAAACCAGTGAAGACGAAAACACAACGCCACCCAGAAAGGCCAGGAAACCAGTGCTGCTTCTCTGAGAAGACGAATAAAAGGACGAGCTCTGGCCAGGCCCGTCACGAGGAGAAGCGAGCAGACCGGGGAGGGGACGGGGAGGAGCGTCACGCACGCGAGAGCCATTCCAGGGGGGATTACGAACAGCTCCAGGCCCACAGCTTCGATGGCCTACGTGAAACGGGAGAGACAGAGAGCCTGCACACAGCTTTATGTACGTCAAATATTTCCAACGCTTAGCCAACGACGTCCACACAATTAACCCTCCTGGATCATAGGACTCCGCTGGCAATTCTGTCAAACTGCCAGGGAGAAAGTATACCAATTCTGCGTTTTCTGCTCTAGAAACCCGAAGAGGCAGGCCTATTTCCCCATCCATTTTATGAGGCAAACGTTATTTTGATTGCAAAGCCAGACGAAAGGATATTATAAGGAAAGAGGTCTACAGACAGCTATTCCTCATGTACCTAGATGCAAACATCCTTAACAAATTTCAGCAAAGGAAAGCCATAATATGTTTTTAAAAACCATACATCATGACCAAGTGGGGTTACCCTAGGAATGCAAGGCTGCCTTCCCATTCCAACATCAAGGAATGCGACTTGCTATGTTAGAGTCAGTGGGGACTGAAAAAAAGAGAGGACACGTGTTTATCTCGCGAGATACAGCAGAAACACTCAACAAAACCCAGGATCTGTTTCAGGGAAATGCACTGAGCAACGTAGGGATCGGAGGAAACTCCATCGACACGGTACGGGGCGTCTGTACGTGACCCTACGGTCACCATCGTCAGGAATGGTGGGAGAGGAATGCTTTCCCTCAAGATAGGGAACAGGGTCCTTTCTAAACAAGGCAGTAAGGCAAGAACAATAAGATGAATCCAAATGGAAAGAATTGAAGAAAATGGTCTTTATTTGCAAGTAATATGATTGTCTGCACCGAGACTCCGAGTGACCCTGTAAAATTGCTACGAAAAGGGAGTTTACCAGGTTAGAGGCTGCGAGACCGAATCACAGAAGCCACTTCTATTTCCATATTCTGTCAGGGAGCCAGTAACTCCTCGAATTTAAAAATGCCGTGTACCCGCAGCACAGAACATGGCACGTTTAGAGGGAAATCTGATGAAAGACGTGGAAGATCTACTCTCTGAAAACATTGCGGAGGGAAGCGAGACCTACGTCAGGGGGAACTCCGCCGAGGTCACAGATCCCATAAATCCAGAGCCGAGAGCCGGGCCGCCGAGGGCAGCTCAGGGAAGGCAGCGGAGCACCCAGCGGGCTCCCCCACCTCCCAGGCCCCCGGTCCCCGCTCAGAGCTCCAGGCAGCAGGAGGGAGAGCGGCTGGAAAGCAGAGGGGCAGGCCCCCTACTTAAAACAATAAAGTATTGTTGTTGATCTCAGAGAGGAAGGGAGAGGGAGAGAGACATCAGTGATGAGAGCGAATCATGGATGGGTTGCCTCCTGCACCCCGCCCTGGGGATGGAGCCTGCAACCCGGGCCTGTGCCCTTGACCCGAAGGAACCGTGACCTCCTGGTCCATAGGTCAACGCTCAGCCGCTGCGCCCCGCCCGCAGGCCGGGCCAGGCCCCCTCTTTTGACGGAGACGTCCTGG
This sequence comes from Plecotus auritus, assembly GCF_963455305.1. NCBI lineage: Eukaryota > Metazoa > Chordata > Mammalia > Chiroptera > Vespertilionidae > Plecotus > Plecotus auritus. Next base: position 1,591,556 of record NC_137783.1, on the reverse strand, counting down.
GAGTCTTCCGTCTTCCTGGTCAGGGTTGGGTGCCTGGCCACACGGCCAGGGGCGGCCGAGACGTCCTGTCTGGTGGGGGCCAGAGGCCTCAGAGGTGTTTCACACTTTCAACCGCAGGAAGGTCGTCCCCGCCCCTGGCGGTCCCTCGCCTTTGCTGCTTACAACACGAGCCGGCACAGGGCTGGTCTCCAAGGGGCTGCGAGCCAGGGGTGCCCTCACCCCTCCGGTTCTTCCCGCAGCTCCGACCTTCAAGTGTCTATGCCCCCGCGCCCCTCGCCGCCGTGAAGCAGTTCTGTTGCGAACTCCAGGAATAAGACAAGACCATTTCCTGCCACCGTGGCCTCCAGGAGCCTCCGTGCAGGAGCCGCACACGCAGAGCACGCGAGGCCAAGGCCGCTACTAACTGCACCGCACTCATGAGAGGCAGCTGCTCCCTGCTCCCTCCGCCCTGCTCCCTCCTCCCTCCTCCCTGCTCCCTGCTCCCTCCTCCCTGCTCCCTGCTCCCTGCTCCCTGCTCCCTGCTCCCTGCTCCCTGCTCCCTCCTCCCTGCTCCCTGCTCCCTCCTCCCTGCTCCCTGCTCCCTGCTCCCTGCTCCCTCCTCCCTGCTCCCTGCTCCCTGCTCCCTCCTCCCTGCTCCCTCCTCCCTGCTCCCTGCTCCCTGCTCCCTGCTCCCTCCTCCCTGCTCCCTGCTCCCTGCTCCCTGCTCCCTGCTCCCTCCTCCCTGCTCCCTCCTCCCTGCTCCCTGCTCCCTGCTCCCTGCTCCCTCCTCCCTCCTCCCTGCTCCCTGCTCCCTGCTCCCTGCTCCCTCCTCCCTGTTCCCTCCTCCCTCCTCCCTGCTCCCTGCTCCCTGCTCCCTGCTCCCTCCTCCCTGCTCCCTGCTCCCTGCTCCCTGCTCCCTCCTCCCTGCTCCCTGCTCCCTCCTCCCTGCTCCCTGCTCCCTCCTCCCTGCTCCCTCCTCCCTGCTCCCTGCTCCCTCCTCCCTGCTCCCTCCTCCCTCCTCCCTGCTCCCTCCTCCCTGTTCCCTGCTCCCTCCTCCCTGCTCCCTGCACCCTGCTCCCTCCTCCCTCCTCCCTGTTCCCTCCTCCCTGCTCCCTGCTCCCTGCTCCCTCCTCCCTGTTCCCACCTCCCTGCTCCCTGCTCCCTGCTCCCTGCTCCCTGCTCCCTCCTCCCTCCTCCCTGTTCCCACCTCCCTGCTCCCTCCTCCCTGCTCCCTGATAGCTGCTCCCTGCTCCCTGCTCCCTGCTCCCTCCTCCCTGCTCCCTGCTCCCTCCTCCCTGCTCCCTGCTCCCTCCTCCCTGCTCCCTCCTCCCTCCTCCCTCCTCCCTGTTCCCTGCTCCCTCCTCCCTGCTCCCTGCACCCTGCTCCCTCCTCCCTCCTCCCTGTTCCCTGCTCCCTGCTCCCTGCTCCCTGCTCCCTGCTCCCTGCTCCCTGCTCCCTGCTCCCTCCTCCCTCCTCCCTGTTCCCACCTCCCTGCTCCCTCCTCCCTGCTCCCTGATAGCTGCTCCCTGCTCCCTGCTCCCTGCTCCCTGCTCCCTGCTCACTGCTCCCTGCTCCCTGCTCCCTCCTCCCTGCTCCCTGCTCCCTCCTCCATCCTCCCTGCTCCCTGCTCCCTCCTGCCTCCTCACTCCTCCCTGCTCCCTCCTCCCTCCTCCCTGCTCCCTACTCCCTGCTCCCTCCTCCCTCCTCCCTGCTCCCTCCTCCCTCCTCCCTGCCCCCTGCTCCCTGCTCCCTGCTCCCTCCTCCCTGCTCCCTCCTCCCTCCTCCCTGCTCCCTGCTCCCTCCTCCCTGCTCCCTCCTCCCTCCTCCCTGCTCCCTCCTCCCTCCTCCCTGCTCCCTGCTCCCTCCTCCCTGCTCCCTCCTGCCTCCTCCCTCCTCCCTGCTCCCTGCTCCCTCCTCCCTGCTCCCTCCTCCCTCCTCCCTGCTCCCTGCTCCCTCCTCCCTGCTCCCTCCTGCCTCCTCCCTCCTCCCTGCTCCCTACTCCCTGCTCCCTCCTCCCTCCTCCCTGCTCCCTGCTCCCTCCTCCCTGCCCCCTGCTCCCTGCTCCCTGCTCCCTCCTCCCTGCTCCCTCCTCCCTCCTCCCTGCTCCCTGCTCCCTCCTCCCTGCTCCCTCCTCCCTCCTCCCTGCTCCCTGCTCCCTCCTCCCTGCTCCCTCCTGCCTCCTCCCTCCTCCCTGCTCCCTGCTCCCTCCTCCCTCCTCCCTCCTCCCTGCTCCCTGCTCCCTCCTCCCTGCTCCCTGCTCCCTCCTCCCTCCTCCCTGCTCCCTGCTCCCTGCTCCCTACTCCCTGCTCCCTGCTCCCTGCTCCCTGCTCCCTGCTCCCTCCTCCCTGCTCCCTGCTCCCTCCTCCCTGCTCCCTGCTCCCTCTTCCCTCCTCCCTGCTCCCTGCCCCCTGCTCCCTCCACCCTGCTCCCTGCTCCCTCCTCCCTCCTCCCTGCTCCCTGCTCCCTCCTCCCTCCTCCCTGCTCCCTGCCCCCTGCTCCCTCCTCCCTGCTCCCTCCTCCCTGCTCCCTCCTCCCTGCTCCCTGCCCCCTGCTCCCTCCTTCCTGCTCCCTGCTCCCTGCTCCCTCCTCCCTGCTCCCTGCTCCCTCCTCCCTCCTCCCTGCTCCCTGCTCCTTGCTCCCTCCTCCCTGCTCCCTGCTCCCTCCTCCCTCCTCCCTGCTTCCTGCTCCCTGCTCCCTGCTCCCTCCTGCCTCCTCCCTCCTCCCTGCTCCCTCCTCCCTGCTCCCTGCTCCCTGCTCCCTGCTCCCTACTCCCTGCTCCCTCCTCCCTCCTCCCTGCTCCCTGCTCCCTCCTCCCTGCCCCCTGCTCCCTGCTCCCTGCTCCCTGCTCCCTCCTCCCTCCTCCCTGCTCCCTCCTCCCTCCTCCCTGCTCCCTGATAGCTGCTCACTCCTACCTCCTCCCTGCTCCCTGCTCCCTCCTCCCTGCTCCCTGCTCCCTCCTCCCTCCTCCCTGCTCCCTGCCCCCTGCTCCCTCCTCCCTGCTCCCTGCTCCCTGCTCCCTCCTCCCTGCTCCCTGCTCCCTCCTCCCTGCTCCCTGCTCCCTCCTCCCTCCTCCCTGCTCCCTGCTCCCTCCTCCCTGCTCCCTGCTCCCTGCTCCCTGCTCCCTCCTGCCTCCTCCCTGCTCCCTCCTCCCTCCTCCCTGCTCCCTCCTCCCTCCTCCCTGCTCCCTGCTCCCTGCTCCCTGCTCCCTCCTGCCTCCTCCCTCCTCCCTGCTCCCTCCTCCCTCCTCCCTGCTCCCTGCTCCCTGCTCCCTCCTGCCTCCTCCCTCCTCCCTGCTCCCTCCTCCCTGCTCCCTGCTCCCTGCTCCCTGCTCCCTACTCCCTGCTCCCTCCTCCCTCCTCCCTGCTCCCTGCTCCCTCCTCCCTGCCCCCTGCTCCCTGCTCCCTCCTCCCTGCTCCCTGCTCCCTGCTCCCTCCTCCCTGCTCCCTGCTCCCTGCTCCCTGCTCCCTCCTCCCTCCTCCCTGCTCCCTGCTCCCTCCTCCCTGCCCCCTGCTCCCTGCTCCCTCCTCCCTCCTCCCTGCTCCCTGCTCCCTCCTCCCTGCCCCCTGCTCCCTCCTCCCTCCTCCCTGCTCCCTGCTCCCTGCTCCCTCCTGCCTCCTCCCTCCTCCCTGCTCCCTCCTCCCTCCTCCCTGCTCCCTGCTCCCTCCTCCCTCCTCCCTCCTCCCTCCTCCCTGCTCCCTCCTCCCTCCTCCCTGCTCCCTGCTCCCTCCTCCCTGCTCCCTCCTCCCTCCTCCCTCCTCCATGCTCCCTGCTCCCTCCTCCCTGCTCCCTCCTCCCTCCTCCCTGCTCCCTGCTCCCTGCTCCCTCCTGCCTCCTCCCTCCTCCCTGCTCCCTCCTCCCTGCTCCCTGCTCCCTGCTCCCTGCTCCCTCCTCCCTCCTCCCTCCTCCCTGCTCCCTCCTCCCTCCTCCCTGCTCCCTGCTCCCTCCTCCCTGCTCCCTCCTCCCTCCTCCCTCCTCCATGCTCCCTGCTCCCTCCTCCCTGCTCCCTCCTCCCTCCTCCCTCCTCCATGCTCCCTGCTCCCTGCTCCCTCCTCCCTCCTCCCTCCTCCATGCTCCCTGCTCCCTCCTCCCTGCTCCCTGCTCCCTGCTCCCTGCTCCCTCCTCCCTGCTCCCTCCTCCCTGCTCCCTGCTCCCTCCTCCCTGCTCCCTCCTCCCTCCTCCCTCCTCCATGCTCCCTGCTCCCTGCTCCCTCCTCCCTCCTCCCTCCTCCATGCTCCCTGCTCCCTCCTCCCTGCTCCCTGCTCCCTGCTCACTCCTCCCTCCTCCCTCCTCCATGCTCCCTGCTCCCTCCTCCCTGCTCCCTCCTCCCTGCTCCCTCCTCCCTCCTCCCTCCTCCATGCTCCCTGCTCCCTCCTCCCTGCTCCCTGCTCCCTCCTCCCTCCTCCCTGCTCCCTCCTCCCTGCTCCCTGCTCCTTGCTCCCTGAGAGCTGCTCCCTCCTCCCTGCTCCCTCCTCCCTCCTTCCTCCTCCCTGCTCCCTCCTCCCTGCTCCCTCCTCCCTCCTCCCTCCTCCATGCTCCCTGCTCCCTCCTCCCTGCTCCCTGCTCCCTCCTCCCTCCTCCCTGCTCCCTCCTCCCTGCTCCCTGCTCCTTGCTCCCTGAGAGCTGCTCCCTCCTCCCTGCTCCCTGCTCCCTCCTCCCTCCTCCCTGCTCCCTGCTCCCTCCTCCCTGCTCCCTGCTCCCTCCTCCCTGCTCCCTCCTCCCTCCTCCCTCCTCCCTGCTCCCTGCTCCCTCCTCCCTCCTCCCTGCTCCCTGCTCCCTCCTCCCTGCTCCCTCCTCCCTCCTCCCTCCTCCCTGCTCCCTCCTCCCTCCTCCCTGCTCCCTGCTCCCTCCTCCCTCCTCCCTGCTCCCTCCTCCCTCCTCCCTCCTCCCTCCTCCCTCCTCCCTCCTCCCTGCTCCCTCCTCCCTCCTCCCTGCTCCCTCCTCCCTCCTCCCTCCTCCCTCCTCCCTGCTCCCTGCTCCCTCCTCCCTCCTCTCTGCTCCCTCCTTCCTCCTCCCTGCTCCCTCCTCCCTGCTCCCTGCTCCCTGCTCCCTGCTCCCTCCTCCCTCCTCCCTGCTCCCTGCTCCCTCCTCCCTGCTCCCTCCTCCCTCCTCCCTGCTCCCTGCTCCCTCCTCCCTCCTCCCTCCTCCCTGCTCCCTCCTCCCTCCTCCCTCCTCCCTCCTCCCTCCTCCCTGCTCCCTGCTCCCTCCTCCCTCCTCCCTGCTCCCTGCTCCCTCCTCCCTGCTCCCTCCTCCCTCCTCCCTCCTCCCTGCTCCCTCCTCCCTCCTCCCTCCTCCCTGCTCCCTGCTCCCTCCTCCCTCCTCCCTGCTCCCTCCTCCCTGCTCCCTCCTCCCTCCTCCCTGCTCCCTGCTCCCTGCTCCCTGCTCCCTCCTCCCTGCTCCCTCCTCCCTCCTCCCTCCTCCCTCCTCCCTGCTCCCTGCTCCCTGCTCCCTGCTCCCTCCTCCCTGCTCCCTCCTCCCTCCTCCCTGCTCCCTGCTCCCTCCTCCCTCCTCCCTCCTCTCTCCTCCCTGCTCCCTCCTCCCTCCTCCCTCCTCCCTGCTCCCTGCTCCCTGCTCCTGCCGGCCCGCCGCTTTTCCTACTGACATGATTAAGAACGGACTCCAACCACCGTTCAGTCGGCCAGGTTGGACCCACTGAAGGAAGGAATTAAACGACTTCCCGACGTGGAAGTAAAGCCTTCTTCCGAGGCTCCGAAGGGCGGCTGGCTGCGTCCCAAGCTCTTGGAAGGGAGCTGAGTATTTGGGCTTCAAAAACCCACAGGCCCTCCTCCCTCCCTCCCTCCTCCCCCCTCAAGGCCCTCCCCTCCCACACGGATAAACACGTGCACCACGAGGCCCAGTGCCCGGGCCTCCAACTAACCTTCCCTGGGAGATGCTTCTTCAAACTCTGAGAGGTTCCGGGGTGTGGCTGGGCCTGCGTGTACCTGTGTGCCCCCCGGTACCATGACAAGTCACTAGGACCTGCGTGTACCTGCGTGTACCTGTGTGCCCCCCCGGTACCATGGCAAGTCACTAGGACCTGCGTGTACCTGCGTGTACCTGTGTGCCCCCCGGTACCATGGCAAGTCACTAGGACCTGCGTGTACCTGCGTGTACCTGTGTGCCCCCCGGTACCATGGCAAGTCACTAGGACCTGCGTCTGGGCAAACGTGCGGCAGGCGGGCGAGGGGCGGGGAGAGCTCTGCAGGCCACACCGGCTGGCGGGCACCTCTGCCACGGGGCTGCTGTGTGACCGGCCCTCTGAGCCCCAAGGAATTCGGGCTCCAGCAGCGACTCCCGCCCCGGCCGCTGCTCACAGGCTCACGGAGCCGCACCCCAGATCCAAGGCCAAAGGCCCGCGGCGGGTCAGCCCAGTGCCGGGGGGTGGGGGTAAGGGTCCGGTGGACTGGAGTCCCCTTCTCTGCCCCCCGAACCCGAGGACACTGAGTGGGGAGCACAGCGTGACCCTCAGGCGGGAGGAGAGGCCCAGGTCCAGGTGGACAGCCTGAGGCTGTGTTACCCCGGTAACCCCAGCCCCCGCGGCAGGAATGCGAAGGACCGAGCCCTCAGGACGGGAAGGCAGCAGGGGTGGCGGCAGCATCCATGGCACCGTCTCGCCAGCCTCCCCTCAGCCTCCGCGGGCCGGGCTGTGGGGTCCCAGGGACCAGACGGGCACCGACCTCCGTCACGCCCTGTGCTCGCGGGCCCACAGCTGGCGGAGCCTGGCCCACACCCGGGACAGCTGGCTCCACGCACCAGCGTCTTGAGGGTAGAAAGTTGCCGGTGGCTGCCGCGTGCTGATGGATCATTCACTCACTCATTCATTCATTCGTTCATCGTCTCGTTATCGGAGCTCGCTGTGAGCCGGCTCTGAGCTGAGTGCGGGGAGACGGGCGTGAATGAACACTAGTCCTGTATTAGCGTGAAGAGAGCAGGGACTCGTGATCATACAAACACACGGACCATCACACACCGAGACTTGCGACCAGAGGAAGAGGCAGGGTCCTGGCCGAGGGGGTGGAACACGGGGAGCCGAGGGCAATGTCTCGGGAAGGGCCCCGGGCGCGGCAGCTCGCGCAGAGACACCGACGGCCGAGGTCTGCGGGGAGCGCGCGGCAGGGTTTCTGCGGCCACGGAGGTGCCCGGGCAGGAGCGGCGGGGGCAGAGGGAGCGGGCAGGGCAGAGGGACCGGGCAGAGCCGGCCAGCCGAGCCTGACAAGCCCTTGATTTTGCCCAAATGATAACCTGCTGACGGAAATGATCTCCAGGCCCGGGACCTCCGTCTAATTGCAAACCACGCAACCTTAGCCTCGGGCAGATGTGCAGATAGCAGCCTGTCAGCGCCTCCGGCCGCCCTGGCGCCCGCCGCCCCGTGCCCCGAGGGAGGCAGGAGGCACGTGCGCCTCGCAGAGGACCTGGCTGCTCAGGGCCCAGCCCAGTCCTGTGACTGTCAGCGAGTCGGGACCGGCGGGCACACGAGTGCGGGGCAGGCGCGCAGGTGCCCTGGGGTGGCCACGGAGGATGCGCCGTGGTGCCCGGGGGAGGGCCATCCTGACTGTGAGCATCACCCCGTTCCCCACAAGGGCCCTGGGTTCGGGGGTCAAAGCCAGTGGAGCTTCCCTCAGCCGGCCTGGCTCCGGGGTTGAGCGTCGACCCGATCGATGAACCAGGAGGTCACAGCCCGATTCCCGGTCAGGGCACAGGCCCGGGTTGTGGGCTCGATCCCCAGTGGGGGGCGGGCAGGAGGCAGCCGATCTTGATTCTCTCTCAGCACCGATGTTTCTCTCTCTCTCTCCCCCTCCCCCCCCCCCCCCGCTCCCTCCTTCTCTGCAGCACCTCTGCATTCACTCCGGAAGGTAGAGGTGGGTCAAGCTGGGGCGTCCTTTGCGCTTGGCCACACGGCCTTCAGCAGGGAGATGCGGCTCCGGGGCGGCTGGGGGGCTAGCGAGGAGGCAGGGCTGGTCCCGGTCCCACAGGAAGGAGGCCTGCCCTCTGCCCCTGTTCCTGGCGTCCTTTCTCACCACGTAGAGTGAGGCCGAGACGAAGCAGAGGGGGGACACCAGCCATCTCACCGCGGAGGGAACCCCGGCTCGCTCCCCGCTCCCGACCGGCTAGTTCACTGCCCCCACGTCCAGCCGCCTGCACCTCGTTCACAAACGCCGCTCACAGGCTACGTGCTATTGTGCGCGCGCCCGCACGCACCGTGTTTCACGCGTGGAATGCGCCCTGTGAGGTGTGCTCCTGGCTGCACGGTCCTGCCTGGGCCTCTGAGCCGCAGGACGGACTCCCTGTCGACGGCATCGCGACGTCTCCAGCCTTTCCTCCAGCTGTCTGCACCCGACTCACATGGGGGTCTGCATACGGGACGTGGGGGAGGAGCTGGCCGAAGCGTTTGCTTTGGGGGCCTGGCCAGCTCAGAAGAATGTCCGTGGAGAACAGCGGGGAGCTGTTTTTGGGGAGCCGAGCCCTTCTCGGGTGAGAGCCTGTGTCCCTCCCCATCACAGACGCTGTCCGCTGTCCGTAACGGGCGGTTTCCACGCCGTAAACATCGCTAAGTGTTAACCCAGTGGTCGGCAAACTCATCAGTCCACAGAGCCAAATATCAACAGTACAATGATTGGAATTTCTTTGGAGAGCCAAATTTTTTTTTTAAATATGTTTTATTGATTTGTTACAGAGAGGAAGGGAGAGGGATAGAGAGTTAGAAACATCGATGAGAGAGAAACATCCATCAGCTGCCTCCTGCACACCTCCCACTGGGGATGTGCCCGCAACCAAGGTACATGCCCTTGACCGGAATCGAACCTGGGACCCTTGAGTCCGCAGGCCGACGCTCTATCCACTGAGCCAAACCAGTCAGGGCGAGAGCCAAATTTTTTAAACGTAAACTTCTTCTAACGCCACTTCTTCAACATAGACTCGCCCAGGCCGTGGTATTTTGTGGAAGAGCCACACTCAAGGGGCCAAAGAGCCGCCTGTGGCTCGCGAGCCGCGGTTTGCCGACCACTGTGTTAACCCAAGGGCGCCGGGCACAGCATGCCAACACCTCCTGGTTCGGCGGAGCGTGACCCGGGACGCCTGAGCCGTGGGCCCGGCACCCGGAGCTTCCAGCGGACCCGCTTCGTGGGGACGAGTCCGCCGGGCCCCTTGGCCTGGGTGTCTTCAGGCGGGTCCGGATGGCGTTTGGTTAGAATTAGGGTCACGCTCGTCACGCTCCCGGCTGAGAAGGGGCCTGCGGAGGCCCCGGGCGTGGCTGCGCGTCGGGCGGGTCCAGGCGGCCACCCCCGCCTTCGCTCTCCGGCCCCCCATCCCTTGGCGCTGGCCGCCCTGGCGCAGGGCCTGCGGCTGAGCACGGCGGTCTCCGGTCCGGGGTCTCGGGCTCGCGGAGAAGCGGCACCTGGCTGCTTGGTGCTGGGGCCCCTCGAGGAAATAAAGACGCCTCCGTGGGAATAAAGTGAGGGAGGAGCAGAGGCGGGGGGGGGGGGGGCGGGGGGCCGGATGAGCGGCAGGGTGAACGCAAAGGGAGCTGGTGCTCAGGGCCCCGGGAGCCCAGGCCTCCGTGGCCAGGTCAGCGTCCGTCCGTGAGGTCGGAGCCCTGCCCTAGCCGCCCTCCCACCCCCACTCTCCTCATCTCATGCCGGGCGGGGCAGGCTGGAGGGAGTCCCCGGGGAACACACTGCCGCCTGGACCGGGGCATCAGCCCCCCAGAAGGACAGCGGGGCCAGGCTGCGGGTCCTCCCGGCCAGAACGGTGTGCGTCCTGCCCCTCCCTCCCTCCCTCCCTCCCTCGGGGGACCCGACGCCTGTCATGTAGGGCCGTGATGAGCTGCATTCAGAACAGACTTCCGTGCGCAGGGGGTGACACATTCTCGGTGGCTAACGCCCGGGCTGAGGTCTTTCCTCCTCGGTGATGTGCGTGGGGCTCAGTCCCCGTGCAGCGGGCCCTCCGGCCGGTCACGGCTGGGCCCTCCCCCAGAACACGCGGCCAAGGCGCGGGCAGCCTTTGGAGATGAAGCAAATGTTCATGCAGACGCTGCGTCCACATGGAGTTTCAGGGCCGCCGGCGCACACGCGAAGCTGATTCAGGCCGCGTCCCTCGCCTGTCGTGTCTCACGGCCGAGACCAGCGGGCGTGTGAGGAGTGTGTGGCCAGTGAGGCCCCAGGAGGGATCCCGCCAGGGCCCACACCTGTTCCCCACGCACCGTTTCCACTAGATTTTCCTGGAAAAACCGCTGGTGGAGGAAAGAAAAGCAAAAGCACCTCTGGTCATACGTTCGGCGTCACCCCCAGCGGGGCAGCTCCGGGCCCCGGTTCCTGAGAGCAGGATCGTGCCCTGTGGTGGCCGGTGGGACGGCCCCTCGGGGCCCAGCCGCGGAGGGACGTGGGGGCGGCAGAGGAACTGTGGATTCTGTGGTCCCCGCGCGTACTGTGGTCCTCCTGTCTGGGCCGGGTGCCTCAGGAGACCTGTGGTCCAGGCAGCATTAGCCCCATTTTACAGATGAGAACACTGAGGCCAAGGGTCCGGACCTCGGCCCAGGCCATTCGGGTCAGAAGAGAGGGCGGGGGATGAGAGCCCAGGACTCTCTGACCTCGGAGCACACCCTGTCCTGTTGCATCCGCCGCCTGCCCCGCCCGCCTCCCTGACGGTCCATGTGGTACCGCCCCGCGGAGCACACGCTCCCTCCCTCTCTCTGCCCTCCGGCCAGTCCTGAGCACAGAGCCGAGGCCGCCGTGTCCCTTAGGCCCAGGCCTGGCCACGCTGTGCTAAGGGCCCGGGAGCAAATGTTGCCATGGCTCCTAAAATCAGGAGAAAAGACAGAATGATGGGTCAGAGTCATGAATCGGCCTGATCCCACCCACCCTCCTGCTGGCGCAGCTGTGAACCGACGTTCAGCGCGTCCTCACGGAGAAAAGGGTCCCACCAGCAGACCCCGGCCCCGGCTTGTGCGGCCCCGGCAGCAGGGAGGCTGGGAGGGTCCCCCAGGGCGGGTCTGGGGGGCCTGAAGCTGGTCTTCGTCCCCAGCACCGTTCCCTCTTCCTGAGCGAGAGGCTTGCCCAGGATGAGAGAGAGCCCCAGCCCCCACCCCACCCCCTGCCAGCAACAGGACCTCTGACCTCTGCAGCGGTCTTAGGAACCCCTCTAACCCGCCCCCCCTCCCCCGCTCGCCTCTCCGTCACACAGGAAGCGAGGGGGGCCTGGGAGGAGAGGCAGTGCTGGTCCTGCAGCGGCCTGTCCCCAGCGCAGGGGCCGGGATGGTGAGCTCATCTTAAACAAGGCAACCCAGGCGCTAAGACATTCATCACCCACCCCCCTGCGGGCTGTGCAGACGGGGAACCCGGGGCCCGTGGGGCAGGCAGCTGAGCCTAGAGGGGCCACCTATTCACTTCCAGAGTCCTGTTCCCTTTCAAGTCGCTGCTGCGGATCAGCCCACGTCTACACGTTAACTGTCAGCGGCCGCGGCCTGGCCCCCCAGAGGGGCTCGCTGGCACAGGGGGCACCCCACGCCTCGAATCGCCTGCCCGCCCTCCCGTTCTCCCGCCGGGAGAGCTCCGGGCCGGGTCCTTGAGCCGAAGTGGGCACGTGGGCCCCAGGGGTGTCATCGGGCCGGGCCCTCTCTCCACAGGTGCCACCTTCATTTCCAAGCATCCGCTCGGCGGCGCCCGGGGACGAAAACCAGTGTCAGCGGCCCTGCCCGGCCCCTCGAGGCCCGCGGGGAATTCACATCAAAGCGCTCTGCGAGGCTGTCATTCCTCCCGGCGGGCGCGAGGAGGGGCGTCCCCCAGCACAAAAGCGCCACAGTCCCCGCTCGGACTCACCCCGGAATCCACAAGCTCGAGCCACGGGGGGACATTCCCTCCAGCAGGTGCGTTTTCCGGCCTGGGACCCTGGACGGATGAGCCCTTAGCCCAGGGGTGGGCAAACTTTTTGACTCGAGGGCCACCATGGGTTCTTAAACGGGACCGGAGGGCCGGAACAAAAGCATGGATGGAGTGTTTGTGTGAACTAATATAAATTCAAAGTAAAGGAGCGGAGGGGAGAGCAAGAGAACCGGATGGAACAGCCGGATCCGGCCCGCGGGCCGTAGTTTGCCCACGGCTGCATTAGCCTTCTCTCCAAACCCACGTGCGGCCACTGACCGTGGCTTCCGGATAAGAGAAAGAAGGTCACGGCCCATCGTCCGGGGTAATGACGCGCGCTGGCTGCGACGAAGCGTTTCGGGGTGAGGGGGAGAGCAGACAGGCCCTGTCTTTGCTCCCACTTGTCCTTTTCCCCGAGAGCAATCACGTCTCCTCGTTGAAACATAATGGAACCTGTTAAACACAGATTCAAGGCTGATCCGAGGGGGAATTCAACGCCGGCTGTGCTCGAAGCACTCGAGTTTCTTTGAAAAGTTGTCAAGGCCGCGCGCTGGGCCTTCGGGGGAGATCTCGGCCTTCGGGGGAGATCACGGCCTTCGGGGGAGATCACGGCCTTCGGGGGAGATCTCGGCCTTCGGGGGAGATCAGCGGGCCTTTGTTTGCCGACAGGGGGCCTAGAGACAGCCCCCCGGGGCGTGAGCGCCTTCTCTCGCCTCCTGCTCAACCTGCGTCTGGTCAGGCGGCTCTGACGCAACGAGGCTTGTGTTCCTGCCCTGGGGCCTCGTGGCGGCCACCTCACAAGTGGGGCCCCTCACAGGGCGCCTCCCCTCGGGAATCGGGGTCCCCATCGCTGCTGGGCCCCCAGGCTCTGCTCAGAGGGGGGCGCGTGATGTCCAGGTGGCAGATGGACAGTCTTCCAGGTGACGCCTGGGTCTCCGAGCAAAGCGGGGTCGTCTCACGTGGTCCACCCGTAGGCGGCACAGTCACAGGCGTGCGTGGCCGTGAAGGCAGAGAGCGTGCAGGGGAGCGGGGGGAGGGGGGCAGCCGGGCTCCGTCGGGGCGACCGCGGACCTCGGTGCCAGCTGTCTTCACCCTTCCGTGACGCTGCACGCGGAAAAATTGTTCTTGGTGAATCCTCACCCGAGGATACTTTTCCCATTGATTTTTACAGAGAATGGAAGAGAGGAGGGAGGGAACAGAGAGAGAGAGAGAGAGAGAGAGAGAGAGAGAGAGAGAGAGAAACATCGACGGGAGAGAGACACATTGTTTAGCTGCCTTCTGCATGTGCCCTGACTGGGGCCCAGGATCAAACCTGCAACCCAGGTATGTGCCCTTGACCCGGGAATCGAACCCACGTCCCTTTGGTGCGCAGGCCGAGGCTCTAACCGCTGAGCTACCGGCTGAGGCCTTGGGGTGTGCGCCAGCGGGACTGCGCAGCCCCCCCCCCCACCCGTGCTCAGCCGCTCTGGAAAGCACCTCACGTACCTCACTTCATCTTCACCCCCGAGCGGAGGTGGGTGGTTTACTGGCCCGTTTCATAGACAGAGAAACTGAGGCATGGCCGGCAAGTGGCAGCTGGATTGGAACTCAAGCCCTCCCGACCCAAAGCTGCTGTTCTTTCCACGGAGACCCTGGTTGGGGGGCCCCGGCCTGGGAGGCCGAGCGTCTCGGGGTCCTGCTCCTCAGCTGTGTGGCCTGGGACAGCCGATGGCCTCCCTGAGTCTCAGACCACAGGCCCCAAGGCCGAGGACAACTTCACCCGGGACCAGCTTGCCCGCCTCTGCCCCTGGCGGGGGGCCCCACTCAGGGGGACTGGGTAACCCCCTCGGGTCTCAGGCGTGGATTTCCCTACAAGGCACACAGTGACCTCGCTCCTCACCCCAAAACCGGGCTTGCGCACGGAAACCTCTGGCCTCCTTCCTGGGGTTGTCCCGCGGTCCCCCCCGCCTTGCCGGCTTCCTTCTGCCTCTTTAAAATTTGCAATTACCAATAATTCCCTTTGCTGCACCCAAATGCGAGCCACCGTATTAAATTATTAAATGTAAGTGTTTCTGAAATATTTTATCTTGACATGTATCTCCGGAGTCAAATGACCCCGGGCAGTGTTCATAATTAATTTCATCAAAAGGGGGGGAAAAGTGCTGGCAAGGGACTCTGGGAATGGCCTGCCCTGCAGAACACAGCTGACACTGCCCCTCCCCCTGCCCCCCTCCCCCTCCCTCACCTCCCCCCCCCCCCGGGCCCCGAGGGCGGGATGGCAGAGCTGCTCTGTCCAGGAGCCCAGAGTCCTTTCGGGGACAGGAAGGGGCTGCGTGACTATTTTGGCCAATTTTTACTTTTTTTAAAGCCTCACCTGAGAACAGCTTTTCCCTGGATTTTTGTGGGTTTTTTTGTTGTTATTTTTCAGAGAGTGAGTGCAAGGGAGGAAGCAAGCGCGAGAGCTCAATTGGTCGCCTCCCCCACCGAGGGGACGGGGGTCACACCTGCAGCCTTGGGGTTAATGCTCTGACCACCGGCCAGGCCGCCACTCTTTACCTTTTTTTGGTAAAAGGCACATGCACGGCCCGGCCGGCGTGGCTCGGTGGTTGTGCGTCGACCTAGGAACCAGGAGGTCAGGGTTCGAGTCCCGGTCAGGGCACAGGCCCAGGTTGCGGGCTGGATCCCCAGGGTTGGGGCGTTGCAGGAGGCAGCCGATCCGTGGTTCTCTCTCCTCATGGATGTTTCTCTCTTTCCCTCTCCCTTCCTCTCTGACATCCACGAAAATGTATTTTAAAAGAAAGAAACCAGCTCAGAGGTAGGCAGTGACTGCCATGGAGGCGGAGGCAGCGGAGCGGATGAGCAGGGGACCCAGGTCCCCCACCCCCTAGCGTGGCTCCCACACAGCTCTGACATCCCGCCCAGCCGGGTCTTGCGGGGGGGGGGGGGGGGGGGGGCCCTCCCTGCCTTGGGGGCCAGATGGGTGCGCCCAGAGGAGGCACGGGAAACTGCGGCTTCGCCACCAGCCCCTGAAACAAAGGGCTTTTGTCCCCTCCCCCCGCTGGGAGATTAAGTCCGAGGGAGTCACTTCCATCAGAAGCTCCCGTTTAATTACGATGCGCAGGAAATTACCGCGAATGGGCGCGGGGCCGGCCGCCCGCCCGCCCGCCCGCCTGCGGGATGACAGGCCTGAAACCCAACCACTTCATCGCGGGCTGTCTCACCAGAGGCCGGCTGGACGGCTGACAATCTGATTGTCCTGTCAACTCGATTCATAATTAATATATTTATCAAATTAATTACTGCGACTCTCTCCCGGCGCGCGCCACGAGACAGAGGCCGGCTTCATGGCTCCGCTTTCCGCCCGTCACCGCGCTGTCAGGGGGCCGGGGGCGGGCGCGGCCAGTTCTGCCTGCCTGACAGACAAATTGGCCCCTCACGGGGCATGATCCCCGAATTTAAGAGAAGAAAAGAACGACGGCATTGTTTGGTGACAGCCGTAATCGCAGGCTTGTCTTGGAAACTCTGCATCATTCCACCGCACCAGGCGGGGGCCGGGGGGGCGGGGGAGGGGGGCCGGGAAGGGGGGGGCCTTTGGCAGCTAAATGGATACTTTATGCGTTCCTGGCGGTCCCTTCATCAGAGGCCCCAGCCCGGCTGGGACCTGCAGGCCGAGGGTTGGATCCAGGGCAGGGGTGGGCAAACTTTTTGACTCGAGGGCCACCATGGGTTCTTAAACTGGACCGGAGGGCCGGAACCAAAGCATGGATGGAGTGTTTGTGTGAACTAATATAAATTCAAAGTAAAGGAGTGGAGGGGAGAGCAAGAGAACCCTCCGCTCTTTCGGCTCCGCGGGCCGGATAGAACAGCCGAATGGGCTGGATCCGGCCCGCGGGCCGTAGTTTGCCCACGGCTGATCCAGGGACTTAAGAAGCAGGAAGTTCTTGGTGGGGAGGGGGTGGTGAAGAAGCAGCTATGGACCCAGGAGTCCCAGGGCGCAGTGAGGTCCGGAGATGAGCCCCGACTCGTTACTTATATTTTATTTTTCAATCCTCCCCGAGGTTAATTTTCCGCTGATTTTAGAGAGAGTGGGAAAGCGGGAAAGACAGAGAGAAACATGGGTGAGAGAGACACATGGATGGGTTGCCTCCTGCACGAGCCCCGACCAGGGCCTGGGCCAGGGAGGATCCTGCCACCCAGGTGCGTGCCCTGGACCGGAGTCGAACCCGGGACCCTTTGGTCCGCAGGCCGACGCTCTGCCCACTGAGCCGCCCGGGCGAAGCTTCCCTCGTTTGGCGAAGGTTCGGGCCCTGCGGGGGGTTCTGAGCCGAGGTTTTCCGGGGCAGGAGCCGAGCTCGGAGAGCAGGGGGAGCCCGTGTCTTGGTCGGAAGGGCGATGACCAGGGCGGCCACATCGGTGCCTGTGGAACTGGGCCGGGCCGGACCGGAGCCACCGGAGGCCACGGGGCGCGGCTCCGCCCGGCCAGCAGGCTTCCTGGACGGGACGGCCTTTCAGGGGGAGGTTGGGAGCTGGGCGGTGGCCCTTGGAGAGAAAGGCCCGAGGACCTGCTTCCCACTGGGCTCGCTGGGGTTGGGGGGGGGCACGGGAGCGAGCCTGGCCGGGAGGTGCTTTCAGAGAGGCCGGGGCTGGGAAGGAGCCGGGACCTGCTTCCAGGGAAAAAGCTCATTTCAGGGAGGGAGGGAGAGGGAGAGAGAGACGTCAATGATGAGAGGCTCGCCGATCGGCCGCCGCCTGCACGCCCCCCGCTGGGATCACGCCGCAATCCTGGCAGATGTCCTCGCAGGAATCGAACCGTGACCTCCTGGCTCAGGGGTCCGTGTCTGACCACTGAGCCCGCCGACCCGGCTCGGGGCCATCTTCACTCCAAGCGCGCTGCACACGCCTGATGGCGGCCAGGGCCCCTGTGGCCTCGGGCTCTGACGCGCCGTGGTCACCGCCTTGGGCTTCTCCTGCCCTTTGTGGGGGCCCCCAGACCGGAGCCCCTCTCTGCCCGCCCGCCCGCCCACCCAGCCCTCCCTGCGCGCGACCTTCCACGCCCTTCCTTCTGGGCTTCCTGGAGGAGGAGCCGTTGTCCTGGGCGACAAGAGGTCCCCGCTTGCTTTGCAGAGGCGGGGGAGGGCCTCGGGGTCCTGGGGTGCCAGCAGCTTCCCGGACGCCAGGGCTGGCTGCTCACACCCTCTGCGAGGCCGGGATGGCCAGCGCTGTTCCCAGAGGCCTCGGTGGCGAAGTGCGGTAACTCACAGGCTGTGCGCCCTCGCCCCAGGCCCGTTTCGCTGGGCGGAGGCAGGGCCGGGCCACGCCGGCTCCGTGTTCGAGGGAGGCGCCGTCCAGGTCTGCGGCGAGAGCTCTGCGCTCCGGCGGGAAGCCCACGCGGGACCTGAAGAACCGGCGGCTCGAAGGCGGGGCGGAGGGGACGAGGCATCTTTGCCAACGAAGCCACCCAGCACGTGGGCAGGGCCCCCCACCGAGGAGCCGCAGCCGAGGGGGACGGGGCTCTGCAAAGCCAGTTGCCAGCAGCCCATCATTCACCATGGCCGGCCCCCCCAAGTCAGAGGAGTGCCGGAGAGGAAGGAGAGAGAGAGAGAGAGAAAGAAAAGAACTCTGGCTCCGGCTCAGGCCGCTGCGGGGGGGAGAAACATGGCAAATGGCACAGGGTCCTTCCAGGGACGGCGCCCGGAGGCGGGGGGAAGGGAGGCCGGAGCTGAGCCGCCGATCGATCGATCGAAAGCAGCTGCAGGCAGGCGGCGGGACTGCCCTCTGAGGGGGAGGTGGCTGGGAACGGATTTTATTTTCAGAGGAAAATGATGGGGTCACCTGAGTCAGAAGACGGAGCCCTCAGCACCAGGTAGAAATGAGGAGAGCCAGGCCTGCCTGAGGTCCCCAACGCCACCCCCCCACCATCCCATCATCTCCACCAAATTAGACATTTAATGGAGCAAAGAATAACGCCTCAGGTCTCAGTCAAAGGGATGAGGACGTGAGGCACAGGCTGGGAGAGGGGGCCTTTGTGAGCCAGGGAAAGGCCACCTGCCATGCCAGCTCTAGGGGCGCCAGCAGGGGGCGCCAGCAGGGGGGTGTAGCTCTGGGGTTGGGCGGGGGCAGTTCCAAAACTAACAAAACCCCTGTTGTGGACAAGCATCATTCATTCATTCATTCATTCATTCATTCATTCACTCATGCACCAAATAATTTACCATCACCTGTTCTATGCCAGGCTGTGGGCTAGACATACAGCTGTAAACACAGTGACTCCCCCGGGTGCCCTCGGGCGCACAGTCTCGCACTCCAGGTGCTGAGAACCAGCAGGGAGCCTGAGGAGGTACACCGTTCCGGGATCTCTCTTCAGAGGGGCCGATGTGGTAGGTCATTGGTGGGACCCAGGACACCACATTTTATTATTTTTATTTTTATCATTATTATGTTTTTGTTGATCCTCGCTCAAGGATATTTTCCCATTGATCTTTAGAAAGAGCAGAAGGGAGGGAGGTGAGGGAGAGAGAAACATTGATGTGAGAGAGACGTCGATTGGTTGTCTCCCACATGTATCCAACAGGGGCCAGCGAACAAACCTACAACCCAGGTACATGCCCCTGACCAGGAATCAAACCTACAACATGTTGGGGTGTGAGTTGAGGCTCCAACCACTGAGCCACGCTGGCCAGGGCAGGAAAACACAGTTAAAAGCGACCCCAGGTAATTCTACCACAGACCAAGATGGTGCAGAGGCCCGGCTCTGAGAAACACGGACCTGGCGGGAAGCATGAAAGGCTAATGACTCGAGGTATTCCCAGGAATAATGCCAGGAATTTCCCAGAGATACCCAGGCCCTGGACTTAAAAGAGCTACTGTATGCAAGGGGCTGGGCACAGGGCCTGTGTTTTCATCATTGTCATCACCATCATCATCACCACCATCACCATCACCATCATCACCACCATCATCATCACCATCACCACCATCATCATCACCATCACTATTATCACTACCACCATCATCATCACCACCACCATCATCACCATCATCAGCACCATCATCACCATCACTATTATCACTATCACCATCATCACCACCATCATCATCATCACTACCATCATCATCACCACCATCACCATCACCACCATCAAAATCACCACCATCACCACCATCACCATCATCATCACCATCACCACCATCACCACCATCACCACCATCATCACCATCACCACCATCATCACCATCACTACCATCATCATCATCACCATCACCACCATCATCACCATCATCACCATCACTACCATCATCATCACCATCACCACCATCACCACCATCATCACCACCAACATCATCACCACCATCACCATCATCATCATCATCACCACCATCACCATCACCACCATCATCACCATCACCATCACTACCATCATCACCATCACTACCATCATCACCATCATCACCACCATCACCATCACCACCATCACCATCACTACCATCATCACCATCACTACCATCACCATCATCATCACCACCATCACCATCATCATCATCACCATCACTACCATCATCACCATCACCACCATCACCACCATCACCACCATCATCACCATCACCACCATCACCACCATTACCACCATCACCACCATCACCATCATCACCATCACCACCATCACCACCATCATCATCACCATCATCACCACCATCACAATCATCATCACCATCACTATTATCATCACCATCATCACCACCATCACCATCATCACCATCACCATCATCATCACCACCACCATCAGGTATGGGGGAGCCCAGATAACCGGAGCCCGCCCTGGCGTATTTCTCCCAGCGGCAGTGAGGAGGGGTCCTTTGTAGAATTACCTGGGACAGTTACCTGGGCTACCAGGCACAGAAAGCGCTGAGCAAGCTGCTAAGGGCTGAAGAACGCTGTGGGACCTTTCCTGTCACTGCTCAAAGCAAAGGAGAGAGTAGGCCACGTCCAGGACGCTCGCCCGGAGCCCAGCAGGCCACAGAGATGGCGAACCAACAAGGGAAAACGCACCCGAGGTAACAGCAGGTGGTTCATTCCCCACCTGGCCGGTGGGCTGCGTCCAGCTTTCTGCCCCTGTTTATTAATAAAGTTTTATTGGACCACCGTCTTGCTCCTTTGTTGACATTTTGGCTGTGGCTACACCCTTGGAGCTGGGCAGTCACGGCAGAACCATCTGGCCCACAAAGACTCACTTCTTTAGTCTCTACCTTCCTAGGAAAAGACGTGTGGACACAGACAGCAGGGTGGTGGTGGCCAGAGGGAAGGGGGTGGGGGAGGTGGGAGAGGGTAAAGGGGGTGAATGGTGATGGACGGAGACTTGACTTGGGGTGGTGAACACACCATACGATATACAGATGATGTCGTGTAGAACTGTACCCCTGAAACCTACATAATCTTATTAACCAATGTCACCCCAATCAATGCAATGAAAAGTACGATAAAGCACTTGAGGGACGAACAGAAAAGTAGGCGGGAGGCCGGGAGGATGCTCAGTCAGCCCCCTCTTGTCCCGGGTCCGGGGGCCTGGGGCGGACCTGCCTTTTCTCACCAGCAGAAGGCAAGCGGGTGATCCTTACGTCTCACATACGCCCTGAAGGCCTGTTAAACCCCCGCCAGCCACATCCCGCCAGACAGGCTCCCGGGACCTACACTCGCTCAGCAGGCGCCACAGGCCAGGAGGGAGGCGGAAACCAGACCATCTCCCTCAGCCCCGCTCGCCACCGGGAAAGTGTAACCTTGAAGGCAAAGGCGTGTTCCTACGGCCGCGATGCGTAAGTGGCGCGTTCACCGGGGGAGGATCTCCTACCAACGAGGCTGTCGCTTGAGAAGACGATCCCCGCGTGTTTAGGCGCCAGGAGAGCAGGCGACCTTCTCCAACCTTCTCCGGGGCCCTCTCCCGACACAGCCCCAGCCCACGGGCCTCTGCCTGTGGCTCGGGTGGGAAACTCACGCCAAGGGCTGGGCCGCCTCCTCCCTGGGAGGCTCCTGGTTCCTCAGATAAATCTCTTCGGGTCTTTTGTTCCCGTTTCGTGAGCCTCGTGCGACCCGTTGAAAGTGACGCTCAAAACTCCGACCAGTGACGCGCGCGTTTGTCCCCCCGCCCCCCAACACACCCCGAGAGACGGCGCGCTGACGCCCTCGTCGGACAAGCATCTACGTGACGGTGGAGTCATTGCGAAATGGTCCCTTACGCAGGGCGAACGCGGTTGGTCAGCCATCAGATGGGAACTCGGGGAGAAGAGATTTAGGGAGGAGATGATGAGCTCCCCGCCGGCATGTTGGGCTTGGGGTGTCTGTGGGTCATGGGGGGCGGGGGGGCGGGGTTGAGCAGGCAGCAGCTGCATCCCCAGATCGGATACTCGGCCCGGGGGCCTCGGCAGGAGTCAGCGCCCGGCCTGGGGCTCAACGAGGCTGTTGAGGGCCATGGTACATGTGGTCCCCCAACTCTAACGTGCGTGGGAAACGCATGGGCCTCTAAGAAGGCGAGAACTCGGTCTCGGTCCCGCTTAGGAGAGTCTCAGGGTGGCTGCTGAGACCCCAGATCCGCCACCCGCTCCCTGGGACCCAGAGGGACACAGTCTGGGAGCAAATCGTGGGAACTCCTCAAGGAGCCATGGAGGCAGGAGGCGAAGCCAGCAGCAAACATCGGTGCGTCACCACACGAGGGGGGCTGCTGAACGACGCCCTCGCAGACGCCGGTCGGCACACGGATGGAGCTGGGGACGGACGCTAACGACCTAAACGGATAGCGAAAGCCCCGGGGAAGAAACACCTAGAAACTGGGCGATGCAAACAGCAGAGATTCCGTCGCTTCCGCCCGAAATGCCCCACCCGCCAGGGCTCTTTCATTCAGTAAAACTCGGCCATGAGCGCACCCCCGGACGGAGACCGCGCTCGGCAGGTTGAGCCCCGCGGGAAACCCAAACCCACTGACCGTGAGGGAGAAGTAGGGCCCTGCACGCATCTTGATATTCAGAAGAAACTGCGAAGGCGCCCCCTGAGCCAGCGGAGCCCGGCCCGCAGTCCCCCCGCCCCCCAAGGGCGCGCTCCTGGTCCGGCCAAAAGGAATATCGCTCTCTCCCACCGCAGCGGGCTTATGCGCTATTTTACAACACGATTCACACGCTGGGCTCCATCCCTGGGACTCTAGTTATTTGCCACCCTGTCTGCTCTCCCGCCCCCCCCCCCCCGTGCACCCCTTCAGGCAGGGACCTCGTCTCCGTCACACCCGTGCCCAGCGCCCTGCGCCATGGCGGGCGCGGAACTGGCATTCAGTCATGATGTGTTGATTGGAGCCTTCATCCTGCCGCAGAGCTCCCGTCCTTTCCCGCCATTCCGGGCTTTCTGTGCTTCCGGCCCAGCTTGGAATTCTCCCCGTGATTTTTTAACGTCGAAATGATCCTGGAATGCCCGCGCTGAAACCATCTCGGGAGAGAAAGACGGTGCGCACAGGCAGGGCAGGCAGGACAGAGGGCCGGACACCCAGAGCCCCCGCGGCCGCCGGCCCGGGAGGGTTCCTGAGCAGCTGGGACTGGGTTCGCGCTCACTCGCCCCCGCGCCGCTCCGGGGCCGCAGCATCTAAAGCTCCTTATTAAATGTCAGATAAATCAGCTGGCCCGGGGCGCCGCCGCGGCCTGCGGCTCCAGCCAGCCCGTAATTGATGGCTCTGAATAAGCAGAACCAATCCAGGCCGATCGCGGCTGAAATGGCTGCAGCCAGCAAAGTTCACCGGAGAAATATGGGAACTTTAAAGTGCTCGCACACAAATCAAGACAGTGAGTTTTTATAAAAACCTTGACTAGCTCAAACCACGGAAGCTCACAGTGACCTTTATCCTGGAATTGAGTCGCTGGCGGAGCCGGGAGCGTGCGCGCCCGTATTTCAGGCTCAGCGCGGCCACGGGAAGTGCGGTGGGAGAGGGACGGGAGCGGGCCCGGTCAGCCTGGCTCCAGTGCCCACGGTGCCAGGCGGCCTCTGCCCGAGGGAAATGATGCCTGGAAGGGGACACCTGAGGGGTCTGGGAAGGATGGGCACGTGCGGGAAAGACCCCGCAGCCCTGGTAGAGCACGAACTACATGAAGGTCAAAAGGCGGAAAGGGTGCAGGGTGAACTGAGTTGGAGACCACTCATTCAGCATTCATTCATTCATTCCATATTCATTCATTCATTCATCCAGCATTCATTCATTCATCCCATATTCATTCATTCATTCATTCATTCCATATTCATTCATTCATTCCATATTCATTCATTCATTCCATATTCATTCATTCATTCCATATTCATTCATTCATTCATCCAGCATTCATTCATTCATTCGTCCAGCATTCATTCATTCCATATTCATTCATTCATTCATCCAGCATTCATTCATTCATTCACATTCATCCATTTTGTATTCATTCATTCATTCATTCATTCCATATTCATTCATCATTCCATATTCATTCATTCATTCATCCAGCATTCATTCATTCATTCACATTCATCCATTCCATATTCATTCCATATTCATTCATTCATTCATTCCATATTCATACATTCATTCCATATTCATTCATTCATTCCATATTCATTCATTCATTCATTCCATATTCATTCATTCATTCATCCAGCATTCATTCATTCCATATTCATTCATTCATTCCATATTCATTCATTCATTCATTCAGTATTCGTTCAGCGTTCATTCATTCGTTCAGCATGCATTCATGTATCCATTCAGCATTCAGTCACTCATTCATTTGTCATTCATTCATTCACATTCATCCATTCCGTATTCATTCATTCAACCAGCACTCTCTGAGATCTACTTGGCACCAGGGACTCCACGGGGCACCAGGAAACACAGTCACCAACAGTGTAACCAAAGACGTGGGTCTGGGCATGAGCGCTGTTGGGGAGGGTAACTTTCCAGAATGATCTAGGCATTTCACAGCTCCCTTAGCCACTGGGATATCACACCCGAACCGTGCTCCTCCTCGTGTGGATTCAGAAACTACTGGAGTGGAAGCGGCATGAGGCCGCTGGCAGGTCAAAAGCAGGCGCCCGAGTTAAATTTGCGTTTCCATAAACAGCGGATGATTTCAGCATAAGTGTGTCCGGGTGGTGCACGGGGCACTTCCATCACACAGCCCTTCCTTGTTTACCTGGAGCCCAGGTCTAACTGGGCGCCCAGGCATTTCATTTATAAACCTGGCACCTCTGAGCCGAGTGAGCTTTCATGAGCTCCCGGTCACAGACGGGCCGAGAGAGGGCACCGAGTCAAGGTCACCCCCGAGCCAGCTGGCTGCTCGGTCCAAGGCTCGGGCCAGGTTTCAGGGACACGACCCAGGGCCTTTCTGCTCCACCGGCTGCCTTCCGCCGCCCTGGCCAAGGGGCCGGGATCCAGGGACGAGCTCGCGAAGGACTGGACGAAGCCCCTGAGCCCCAGCGAGCCCCGGGGCCTCACCCTGTGCGCCAGCAGCGGCATCGTGGCCCAGAGCGGCCCTTCATCCTGGTGGGAAAGTGAGAGCTGTGATGGCGAAATTCCCCACAAGTCAGGGGGGCGCTGACCCTGGCGTCCAAGGCCAAGGCCACAATAGGGAGCCATTCGCTCCTGGGATGCTCCCTCCCCCGCCCCGGCCATGATTGCCGACAGGTGTGCGGGGCGCCGGGGCCTGGTTGGGTGACATGCTGGGGGAGTCACACGGCGGGAGCGCCACAGCTTAGGGGAAGTCACACGTCCTCTCGGGCCGTGGCGCCCTTCCAGGGCCTTTATCTGCGCGCATTCCATCGGGGCCGGAGAGGAAGGAGGCCGGCCCCCGGGTAACTCGATCGGCCGCCGTGGCATTCACAGGGGTATCAGTTACCCTAAGCCGGGGGCAGCGAGGAGATTGAGACGAGGATTACCTGCCACTTACGATGTGTCATCGGGGCGGCCCCGCTACAGGCCCGCTTCGTCGGCCCTGCGGCTCCCTCAGCGGCGGCCGCAGCGTGTCCGCCTGCTCTCAGCTGTCCGTCATTTCAGTGAGTGACAGCGGCGGCCGCTGACAAGTGGCCTTCTGTGGGAGGAGGACGGACCGGGGAGGGGCTGGGCGTGGGGACGGCAGTCCGGGTCCACTTAGCGGCGCCTCGAAGCCAATCTCGCCGGACACGTCCCAGCAGCACATCCTACCCCCCCCGCCCCCACCCCCCCCGCCCCCCACCCCCCGCCGGTCCAGGAGCTCGGCTGGCACAGCGGGACGGTCAGACGGATGCAAGCAGCTCTGACACCGCCTCTGGGGGCGGGAGACCAGCACCGCCCGCTCTGAGACAGGGCAGCCAGACCGGGCGCGGGCATCCTCGCCAGGGACAGCCGCGTGCGAGCCACGAAGCTCAGTGGCCTGGGAAGAGGCCGGGTTCCGAGCCAGTCCACAGCCTGCAGCAGTCACACCCCCTGACGCGGGCCACACCCCGACCACCAGCCGTTCTTATAACAGTGACCCCCCGCCGTCCACCTCCTCCCGCACGCACGGGCCGGGCGGGAGGCCCACCAGCACCTCTCATCCCTCCGCCCCGTCGAGGGGAGCGCAGGGCGTGGGGAGACGGTCGGCAGCAGCTGGTCACTAAGCACCTGCCCTGTGCCGGAGGGAGCGGCTCCTGGCCACAGTCTGCCGGATAGGGACCCACCACGGCCTCCCGCACCTCGGGGAACCTGCCCCTCCCGCCACTCCCCTCCTCCCCTCCTCCCCCTCCCCGCCTCTCTCTCAATTCCCCCTTTCTCTCTGCTCGCACAGGTAACGGTGAGACGCGAGGGGAGCCCCGGCGGATTCGGTTCCAAGCGCTCGCAGCGGTTCTCAGAGGGACAAAGACGGACGACTGTCACATTCCGCCCCTGAGCCGCACCTGCCGTGGCCGCCCGGTTCAGCAGGGGGTCACCCAGGGCTCGGGGTTCTCCGGTGGCAGGAGGGCCGCGGTGCCTGCCGTTCACAGTGAGATTCAATCTACACCGCTTGACCCGTCCGCTTCACCGCGCGGCGGGCGCAGCAGGGAGCCGCCGTGAGCGCGGGCCGCGTTTCCTCCCGCAAACAGCACGCGTGGACTCTGTGGGAAGCACCGGCAGCCGGACGGCTGGCTCCAGGCCGGACACGAACACGGGCATGTGTGTCGCGAGTGTGGGGTGGCGTGGCTCGGCGGGAGTCAAGCAGCAACACCCCCTTGTTCTGTCCGGTGGACCGCAGCCTGGAGGCCTGGGGGGTCTGAGCACAAGCTCGGGCTGCTGACCCTGACCGAGGTTGGACCTTATTTATCTCTGTGGCCCTGATGCGCTCCACCCTCCAATGCCCTCGACACCCCGTCCCCGTCCAGGCCAGCTGCCCCCTCATCCGTCAAAGCCAGTTCTCCCCCTCCTCCCGCCACAGGCAGCACCTCACACAGTTTCCCGGGCTGAGGGTGAAGCTGCGCTCCCCTTCCCACAAGTTGGACACCCGGCGGCCGCTGCCGTGGATGCGGGACTGCCGGGTCCCCGTAGGACAGCTGGCATCGATTTATTGGTTTATTTATTTATAATATGTTTGTGTTGATGTCAGAGAGGAAGGGAGAGGGAGAGAGAGAGAGAGAAACATCCATGATGAGGGAGAATCACTGATCGGCCGCCTCCTGCACACCCCCCACTGGGGATGGAGCCCGCAACCCGGGCGTGTGCCCTGACCTGAAATCGAACCCTGACCTCCTGGTTCCTAGGTTGATGCTCAGCCCCCCTGAGCCCCGCCGGCCAGGCAGGACAGCTTTCATTTGGAAAGGGGGTGCAGGTGGGACCACAATCCACTAAACAGATGTTGGCCAGGTTGGCTCACCCAGGAGCACGGATGGGGCCTGGACGTGGCCCCCAGCCCTGCCCCAGGCCTTGGGGGAGCTGAGCCTCAGCCGCCACCTCAGCTTGGGACCCTGGACGCAGGGACAGGTGTGCTCACAGCCGGGGGGCGGGGGGGTGGGGGCAATAGGAGCAGCAGGGCCGGGGTCCCGGCGTAGGCCGGGCAGGAGGCCAGGAGAAGAGGCCGGGCGCAGGCCTGGGCAGAGCTGCCTGAGCGCAGGCCCTCTGGGCGGAGTGGCCCTCATTTTGCCCAGAGGGGTGGGCACCTGAACAAGCCAGGCCTGGTCCTGAGGAAGACGGGCAATGGCTGCCTGCAGGCACCCCACAGGGTCGGGCACACGGGGACTTGTTCATAGGGTGCCCGGCCCCGCAGAGCTTCTGATTGGGTGGGTCTGCCCGTGCTTCCCGCCTGTATTTGACATACGCTCCTCTGGGGGGGGGGGGCACCTGAGAGCACCCTCACCCTTTCCTGTTCCCTCCTCCTCGAGGAACCCCCCAACACACACACACACACACACACACACGCACACGCACACACGCGCACACACGCGCACACACGCTCACACACGCGCACACACGCGCACACACGCACACACACACACGCACGCGCGCACACACACACACACACACACACACACACAGTCCTGGAACGGCCACTCGGGAAAACGCAGGTAAAGGAAGGGTGGGAAAGAATTCCGCCCTGAGCTTTCACACGCATCCCTCAAGGTCCCTGCGAGGCAGCTCCCGCTCTGCCCATTTCACAGAGGTGGAGACTGAGGCCAAGAGTCGCCAGTGACATGCCCAACGCCCCAGGAACACAGAAGGCCAGGAACTCAGAGGGTGCTCAGGCCCAACACAGCGAACCTTCGCATTGACTGGGAGTCCGACGTGGTCCGACAGCGGCCGTCCGTTAGCGGGAAGAGGTCAGGACTGCTGCCTGGAGTAAGAGGCCGTTCGTTCTTCCACATCACACACCAAGAGGGGCAGATGGCTCGTTCTCCCAGGATTGAAATGGTGCGCCTGGCCCTTCGGCCTTCCCTGCTTTGCCGGCGCATCGTCTCTGCGTCTGGCTTTGGTGTCACTAAGGAGGTGAACCCGGTGCAGCCGCTTACCACGCCCTGATGCTGAAAGGATGCTCACGCGGCACGCACGGCTTCCATTTCCCTACAGCGCGGGCCTCCGCAGGCTTCCCTGGACCTGGGGGGGGGCGGGGGATGGTGGGGAAGCTTCCCGTGGCGGTCCCAAAAGTGGGTCAGGAAACACCTCGCAGAACAGCCGCCGGCCACAGCGCTGCTGCTCCCCGGGGAGGGGCTCGCTTTCCCTCTGCCACGCGCGTCTCGCTCCCTATGGACCGAAAGCCTCTGGAGACGAGTTCTGGGAGAAATCGAATCTGAATTTGAATGTACGTGTCACCGCGGCTCCACCACTTCCCGTGCGTTTCCCGGGGGCCGTTCCTAAGGGAGGAATGCTGACCCCTCCTGCCCGCCCCGCTCCCGGCCCAACGCGGTTCTCAGAAGGTCGGTCTCCTCCGCCGCACCAAGCCACGCGCGAAGGCTTTGGGGCCGGTGGGCTCAGGGGTGTCCGGATCCCCCAGGAGAGCTGTCTTTGCGGGCTGGGAGGGCAAGGTCTGGGCATCCAGGGCCAGGTCTTACCTTTTTCTTTTTCTTTTTTTTTCTTTTTCTTTTTTTAAATATATTTTATTGATATTTCACAGAGAGGAAGGGAGAGGGATAGAGAGCTAGAAACATCGATGAGAGAGAAACATCGATCAGCTGCCTCCTGCACACCTCCCACTGGGGATGTGCCCGCAACCAAGGTACATGCCCTTGACCGGAATCGAACCCGGGACCTTTCAGTCCGCAGGCCGACGCTCTATCCACGGAGCCACACCGGTTTCGGCTTTTTCTTTTTTTTTAAATATATTTTTACTAGAGGCCCGATGCACAAACTCGTGCAAGAGTAGACCTTCCTTCCCCCGGGCTGCTGGCCCCGCCTTCCCTCTGGCACCCGGGACCCGGGCTTCCCTCACAGCCCTGGCTTCGTCCGGAAGGACGTCTGGTCTAATTATATTACGCTTTTATTATTATTATTACTAGAGGCCCGGTGCACGACATTCATGCACTGGGGAGGGGTCCCTCAGCCTGGCCTGCGCCCTCTCGCAGTCTGGGAACCCTCAGAGGATGTCTGACTGACGGCTGAGGCCGGCTCCCCATGCGGAATGGGCCTAAGCCGTCAGTCGGACAGCTCAGGGCTGTGGTGCAGGCGGGAGAGGCTCCTGTCACGGCTGCTGAGCTCGCCAGCCCTGAGCCCGGCTTGTGCCTGCGTGGCGCTCCCCCTGTGGGAGTGCACTGACCACCCCGGGGGCAGCTCCTGCACTGAGCGCCTGCCCCCTGGTGGCCAGTGCGTGTCATAGCGACCGGTCGTTCCGCCATTAGGTCAATTTGCCTTTTATTATATAGGATTCATCTCAGAGAGGAAGGGAGAGAGAGAGATGGAAACATCCATGATGAGAGAGAATCACGGATCGGCTGCCTCCTGCGCACCCCACACTGGGGCTCGAACCTGCAACCCGGGCCTGTGCCCTGACCAGGAATTGAAGGGTGACCTCCTGGTTCCTAGGTCGACGCTCCACCCCTGAGCCGCGCGGCCGGGCGGGACCAGGTGGTTTCTGTGCAAATCTCCTGCGTGGCGGGGAGCGCACGGTGAACGTCGCTCGTGTGGGTGTGGAGGTGGCTCCCGGGTCTGCAGGTTGGAAGGAGCGAAAAGGGCGCCATAAGAATTCAGCGAAGCCCGCAGACCGAGGCGGACTCCGTGGAAGAAGAAGGCTCTGCGCGGAGCGGCGATGCTGTGGGCGGAGGGCCTCGGAGGAGGGGCAGGCGGCCGCGCTCACACCTGCCTGTGAGCTGGCCCGGGCGTTCACGCTGGGAGGTAGAGTGCACCCAGGAGCATCGCCCACGGATCCGGGGTGACGGGTCCCCCGCATCACCTCCCGGCCCCCTTCGGGACCGCTTCAGCCCGATAGCACGTCCCTCGACTTGGCAGCATGTCCCACGCGGACGAACTCCGCGAGACGGGCAGGGCTCCGGCCTGCTGCCCCGTGCCGCACGGCTCTAGGCGTTTAACCTGCATCACCTCATTTCACCAGGCTCCCAGCAGCCCCCGCGGGCGGCTCTACTGTTAGCATCGTCCCCATTTTGCAGACGAGGAAAGTTGAGCTCAGAGAGGAGGAGTAACCGGCCCCCGTCCCACGCTCAACAAGGAGGGCCCCGGGTGCCCCGAGCCCCGGGGTGCTGGCCCCCTCTGACGAAGCGCCGAGGGATGCGCATGGGCGGAACGCGAGCCAGCCATCCCTTTCCTGATTGATCCGAACGCTCCCGGCAGGGCTGACCTCCGCGCTGACCTCCGAGGAAGCAGGCCTCGCGCGGGAGGTAACGCTCAGGCTGCACTGCCCGGCCGGCCAGCTGCCCTCCGAGGTCGCTCACGCTGGGGAGAGCCGACGGCAGGCCTCCGGACGGATGTGTTTGCATCCCACGTTGAACAGGGGCGCGTCCTCTGTAAGCCCCAACCCACACAAGGCAACTCTGCGAAGTCGTCCCTCCGACACACGCAGACCGGGCCCAGACCAGGCGACGCGCGCGCTGCATCCCGCCGCTGCGTGGTCCCGACGGGGCCGCAGCCGTGTCTCAGCCGCTCGGGCGGCCTCCACGGCTCTGTGACTGGGAGGTGGGAAGCGATCCTTTGCGGCCCTTGGCGGGCTGGCTAGAGGTGTGCGGACATCTTGCCAGGACAAAGCTGTGGCCCCAAGGCCTTGCCCCGGGAAGTGACCTGTGACCGTAGGGAGGGAAGGAGTATGCAGCGGACACGGCTGCACGGTGGACTCGTAGAACACACGTTGTGGTTTACCTCTGCACACGGCCACACGTGCACACGGCCACACGTGCACACGGCCACACGTGCACACGGCCATACATGCACATGGCCACACGTGCACATGGCCACACATGCACACAGCCACACATGCACACGGCCACACGTGCACACGGCCACGCGTGCACACGGCCACATGCACATGGCCACACGTGCACACGGCCACACGTGCACACGGCCACATGCACACGGCCACACGTGCACACGGCCACACGTGCACACGGCCACACATGCTGCTGTGCCCCAGGTCCCCGAGGCGGGGTCACGCGGAGCCAAGAGAACACGGAGAGCTCGGCACGCCAGGGCGCAGCCCGGCAAGAACCGTGAGGGGCGTTTTCCTCCCGGGGACACGCGGTCCCGAGACACAGAAGGCAGAGAGGGAGCGCCGTCTCCGTGTCTTACAGGGAAGGCGGGGCACGGACAGGCTAAGCGACAGAACGAAGCTGCTGTGAACCCCCGTCTCCCGGATCCGAAGCAGCTGCCCACCCTCCCCGGCCTCCGAGGCCGAGCCGAAGGACCACCCCGTCTCCGCTGGAGGCTCCTGGCCACGTCGGTGAAGTCGAACATGGAAGCTGCCGTGTGGCCGGCGCCACGACCCCTGCAGGCTGAGAGCCCGTGCTGACAGCCACCGCCGGCCCGGAAGGAAAGCTCGCTGGTCAGAGTGACGGCCTGCGACGCCAAGGTCGCGGGTTCGGTCCCTGGTGAGAATCGATGAATGAAGAGATAGAGAAGTAGGGCAACAAGTTGATGTTTCCCTCCCTCCCTCCCTCCCTCCCCCAAACCCATAAGTAAAACATTTTAAAAGACAGTCAAAAGCACGGGAGAGGGTGGAAGACTCCAGAGCGTCTGACCCAGGGGTGGGCAAACTTTTTGACTCGAGGGCCACCATGGGTTCTTAAACTGGACCGGAGGGCCGGAACAAAAGCATGGATGGAGTGTTTGTGTGAACTAATATAAATTCAAAGTAAAGGAGCGGAGGGGAGAGCAAGAGAACCGGATAGAACAGCCGGATCCGGCCCGCGGGCCGTCGTTTGCCCACGGCTGGTCTGACCCACAAGACGGGGTTTCGGGTCTGAGCTGTCAACAAACACGTGGGGAGGTCTCCCGAGGGGCAGCAAGGGCCCTGAGCCCCCACACGAGCCCCACAGGCCCGCCCCGTCCGCACGGGGCCGCCCCGGCTTGGCTGGAGCAGGGACTCCATGCGGAGGAGGGGTTACTCCAGGTCACCGGGAGGCTGGGACGCGCTCCGATGCCACTGGGTGATGGAGTTCTATCCTCTTTTGGATATTTCTATTTAAGTCCTTTAAAATGTCCTAAATTTTACTCACTTCGTTAAACACAACATAACGAACCCTGCCCGTGTGGCTCCGCTTCCGAGCATCAGCCCAGGCGCCAGGTGGTCACGGTTCGATTCCCGGTCAGGGCACGTGCCCGGGTTGGGGGTTCGATCCCCAGGAGGGGATGTTCAGGAGGCAGCCGATCGACGTTTCTCTCTCATCGATGTTTCTTTCTCTCTCTCTCCTTCTCCCTTCCTCTCTCTCTAAAATGAATAAGAACATATCTTTAAAAAATAATCATGATCTTTCCAAAATCACTTGAGCCAACCCGTAGGTACGTGTGACAGACGTGTCCCGGTGGGCGGCTCCGGGTGGCGCTGCGGTCAGAGGAACGCGGTCCGATAACCCGTTGTCCCGGTGTGACGGCTCCCCTGCACACACTCACTCCCCGGTGTGCTCGTGACCACACCTCGGAAACACCCCCCTTCCTTCCTGCTGTTCCCGCCCAGCAGCCTCTCGCAGACTCCGCGCTCCCCAGCAGCTAGAAAAGAGCGCGAGGGGTCTCATCGGTGCTGTCTCTAGCCCGGCCGGCGGGGCTCAGCGGCTGAGCGTCGACCTAGGAACCAGGAGGTCACGGTTCGATTCCCGGTCAGAGCACGTGCCCGGGTTGCGGGCTCCATCCCCAGTGTGAGGCGTGCAGGAGGCAGCCGATCCGTGATTCCCTCTCCTCATGGATGTTTCTCTCTCTCTCTCTCCCTCCCTCTCTGACATCAATAAAAATGTATTTTTTTAAAATATATTTTATTGGTTTTTTACAGAGAGGAAGGGAGAGGGAGAGAGAGTTAGAAGAGAAACATCGATCAGCTGCCTCCTGCACACCTCCCACTGGGGATGTGCCCGCAACCAAGGTACATGCCCTTGACCGGAATCGAACCCGGGACCTTTCAGTCCACAGGCCGACGCTCTATCCACTGAGCCAAACCGGTCAGGGTGATAAAAATGTATTTTTAAAAAAAGACTGTCTCTAGCCCCTGGTCCACAGCCTCTGTCCCTCTCCCCTGCCCCTTCTCCTCTGTCACAAAAGCCCAAGGAACCTCTCCCCCGAGGGAGGGGCCTTCCGGGGAGAACGGGGCGGTGGGGAGGGCGGGGGGTGTGAGAGAGGCAACCCCAAAGCGCCCCCGTGTTCATAAACGGTGCCCTTCCTGTGACTATGGAAACCCAGCTCTCCACGGACCATCGCTTCCATAGAGGCCAACGTGGGTTACCCACGGCGACCTCAGAACCTCCCGCCCTGGAGAGAAGGAAGAAGGAAAAGAGGACACTCACTCGGGCGGTTGGAACCAGCAAAATATTTGTTTAACATCTGCTTTCGCCCGTTGCCGGCGGGGCCACAATCGCGCATTGTCCCCGCGCTCGGCGCCCAGGGCTGCCCCTCGCTCTGCTTTAATTGACTTGCCCTGCAGGCAAACGCACCGAGCCCTTCCCGGGGCGGCACCGAGCGCGCGGGTACCATCCTTGCCCCGGATTCTTTGTGTGTCAAACGCAAGCCACTCCAGGCCCCCGCGTCCAAAGCAGTTAATTAACAGAAATCAAAGGAGCCTTTGTTGCCTCCCAAATCTTCCCCTCTCCTCCAGATGGGGACAGATTCGCTGACAATTTCGTTTCTTTTCGGAGAATGGCTTCTCAGGTTTCCCTCGTCGGCGACTAGAAAGGGCCAGGTGCCATCAAGGCCTCCTTCCTGGGGCTCAGCCAGCGACGCAGCCAAGGAGGCGGCGGCCTCCCTGGGCAGGCCAGGCCCCTCGGGCGGGCGGGCGGGCGGCGGGTCTCTGGGTGCAGGGCCCGGTGGGGGTGCGTGACCTGCAGAGAAGCGCCCAGGATGACATCAGAGGGCGCCGCCCTGCACCCGCCCACCTGAGCCCCCAGGGACCCCGAGTCCGAGGTGACCCCGTCACTCTAAAGCTCAGCCAGGACTCACTTTAAGGGATGAAGACACACACACAAAAGCAAACCGGCTTTACGAGGCGGGCGCAGCCCAGCGTAAGCAAAGGGCGTTCATCCCTCTGTGGACCAACATCCGGGGTATAAAGAGGGACGGCGAGGCGGGGGGGTGGGGGGGGGCAGCAGGCCGGCCCAGCGCACGGTCAACAGAGTCCGCCGTCACCAAGGGCATGGACAGGCCCGGCCGGTGGCTCAGTGGTCAAGCGTCAACCTATAACCCGGAGGTCAGGGTTTCACTCCGGGTCAGGGCACAGGCCGGGGTTGCAGGTTTGATCCCCAGTAGGGGGCGTGCAGGAGGCGGCCGACCCATGGTTCTCTCTCGTCATTGAGGCGTCTCTCTCTCTCCCTCTCCCTTCCTCTCTGACATCCATAAACACACATTAGACAATAAAATGAACCGTTTGGGTCAGTCCTGTTTCCCTGGTGGGCCTGGGAACGTGGACTCTTGGACACGCAGAGAAGAGACGCTGCCCTTTCTGCTCCCCGCGCCTCCTGGGCCCCCAGCACGGCGTGTGGCCTCAACTGAGGGGACGCGCATCGTCCTACCCACACGCGTGCAGGGTCCATGACTGCTTCTCTGGGGGGGCCAGGGTCTCACCGCTCCATCGGAAAGAGGAGTTTGGGGCGACTGCGGCCCGAGTGACCCGTTACCCGCCCTGCTGTGTGCGGACCACGGCGCTCAGGAGGGACAGCCCCGGCTCCAGGTCTGTCGCCCTTTCTCAGGGGGCGGGGGGCCCGGGGACCTGCCCTCGCCTCTGCCTCCTCCTCAGTGAGAACCCAAATCCCACTTTGCAGGGCGTCGTGAGCACAAGCGAGTGGCCGCCGTGGGACCCCGGGTCCCGCCAGGCGTTGGCATCTGTGGCGCGATGGGTGTTGCGTGGAGGGGCTCGCCACCGCCCCCCCCCCCCCCCCGGCCTCGCAGTCACTCGGGCACCGCCCGCGCGGCTCCCGGCCCGCAGGTGAGGTCGGGAGGGGCCCGCAGCCTCAGCGCGTGGAGCAGCCGGCCCCTCAGCTGCCCCCTAAACATAATTGCTCTGATGGAGAGTCACGGGGTTCAGAACACTGTTTCCTGAAATGCAGCGCTCAGGGAGCTGGGAACAATAGCCGCCCCAAACAAAAACAGAAAGGGAAGAAAAATGAGCGGAATCGAGGGAAACCAAAGGGGACGGAAAGTCTCAGCTTCAATCTCGTGTCAAATTGAGTAATAAAGGGAATTCCCCAGCTACACACCCGGCGCTGGCTGGCTGCGGCCCTCAGGGCCCAGCGCCCTCCTCCCCCTCCCCCCACCCCCCCCCCCCCGTCACCCTGCTTCCCTTGTGGGGTCCCTGGTGCACCCAGCCGCCAGCCCCAGGCTGCTCCCCGAGACAGCCCCATGCTCCACTCTGTGCGTGCTCCCCCCATCCCTCTCCAGAGGCTCCTCCCGCCCCCCTTCTCTCCTGCAGTCCTCCCAGCCCCAGGCACGTGGCCACGGCCGCCTCCCGCTGCACCTGTCCTTGTCCTGTGGTCCCGCTGCCCTGCCTGCCTGTGTCCTTAGGAGAGACACCGGCCCACCTGTGCCCATCCCTCCCTGACGCCTCGCTCAGCGCCTGGCACTTAGTAGGTTCTCAGGAAAGACTCGCCGACAGCGGTTGTTGGAAAGCCGGGCCGGCACAGTCCAGCCTCCTGGCGGGCGCAGCCACACCCCCCGGCGGCCACTCGGCCTGTCCTCAGGGCGGCGGGTCACGGCCACGCGCCTCCCAGCTGTCTCGCGGGGACCTCCTCCCAGATCCACGCGTGGAGACAAAAACTCTACTATGAACTTTCCGGAACGCCCTGGCCTTTTCCGACGCCGTGGTCTGACCCCCAAAGCGCACCGCGGGGCAGTGCCGGTCGTGGGTGTGTGTCTCGGGGACATCCGTCACGGAGCCACGGCTCCGGGCCCCGCTCCGCGGTGGCGACATGATGGCTGTGTATTTCACGCCTCTTGGGTTCCCAGCTGGGATTCGAGGACTTAAAGACATGGAGGATGTGTTTTCAAATTTATGAGGGGGCATTGATTTAATTAATCGTGCCCGAAGAGCCTCGGCAGCCACAATGAGCATTCTTAAAGGCGGGGGGCGGGGGGCGGGGGAGGGAGGCTGATGGATTGGGGCTGCGAGGCGTGTGCTTCTCGGATCGAGACAATGATGTGAGGGTCCAGGTTAATCAGTTCCTTCAGCGGCGCGTCCACAGCGGCAAGGCCCCAGAGCACACTGATACACGCCTGGTTGCGCACACCAAAGCATGCATGCAGCTGTACACGCCGAAGCATGCATGTGGTCGCACACCCCAAAACATGCATGTGGTCGCACACCCCGAAACATGTATGTGGTCGCACACCCCGAAACATGCATGTGGTCGTACACGCCGAAACACGCATGTGGTTGCACACGCCGAAACATGCATGTGGTCACACACCCTGAAACATGCATGTGGTCGCACACCCCGAAACATGCATGTGGTCGCACACCCCGAAACATGCATGTGGTCGCACACCCCGAAACATGCATGTGGTCACACACCCCAAAACACGCATGTGGTCGCACACGCCGAAACATGCATGTGGTCGCACACCCCGAAACACGCATGTGGTTTCACACCCCGAAACACGCATGTGGTTTCACACCCCGAAACATGCATGTGGTCGCACGCCCCGAAACATGCATGTGGTTGTACACGCCGAAGCATGCATGTGGTTTCACACCCCAAAACATGCATGTGGTCGCACACCCCAAAACATGCATGTGGTTGCACACCCCACAACATGCATGTGGTCGCACACCCCAAAGCAGGTTCGGCAGAGTCTCGGCATAATGAGATCCTTCAAAAGGGACAGAACCAATCCCGCAGCCAGAACCGGCCTCCTCCGCTGCATCCCCTCATCTGGCTGGTGCTGCCGGACCACAGCCCAGGCCCCCGATTCTGGGAGCCTGACTCCCCAGGCGGTTACATGAAGGAGCATGTTCCCCTGGTGGCTGACCCCGTCTCGGGGTCATGCGTCCAAGCCAGAGGTCCTCAAACTTTTTAAACAGGGGGCCAGTTCCCTGTCCCTCAGACCGTTGGAGGGCCGGACTATAGTTTAAAAAAAAACTATGAACAAATTCCTAGGCGCACTGCAGGCCCGGGACGCGTCGGTTGCAAAGCAGGACCGGCAGCGGCCCCCGGCGGGCCGGATCCATGTCCTCGGCGGGCCTCCTGTGGCCCGCGGGCCGTCGTTTGAGGATGCCTGGAAGCTGTCTGCCTGAGCCTGCCTGGTCCCACCTGCCCATTTGACAGATGGGAACACCGAGTCCCGGGCTCCTGCCTGGTGAGCGGCCAGTCTCCTGCACCTGCCAGGGCTCTCGGCTGGGAGGGCCTCGTCCGGGACTCCTCTCACAGCCTCCACTCTCCCTTCACTCTGAGACTTCCACTCTTCATAGGAAAAAATCAATGAACTGGTAGATCACGCTCCAGAAAAATCACATTCCAGTTTCTCCTGTGCGCTTACAGGGAACATC
Organism: Plecotus auritus; assembly: GCF_963455305.1. NCBI lineage: Eukaryota > Metazoa > Chordata > Mammalia > Chiroptera > Vespertilionidae > Plecotus > Plecotus auritus. The sequence continues at coordinate 1,554,159 of NC_137783.1, read as the reverse complement.
AGCCTTTCACATGGATGTCATATCCCAGAGCCGTGTCTGAGCAGAGACGCCGTCCCTGGACAGCAAGCTTGAGGCCGGTGTGACGTCAACACCAGGGCCCATGGGGACACCTATCCCGGGACACGCTTCTGAGGGCTCCAGAGACGGGAGGGACAGCCAGGGAGAGAAGGCAGCCGTACCTCAGAGGCGGACCATTTAGAACGTGACACTGGCATTTGTAAAAGGGGTCTGTGGATGGAGACATGCTGGCTGTCCTCCAGATCGCCGCCATCCCTCAGAGAGTCACCCCCCAGGAGGGCGGGCAGGCCAGCCCAAGGTCAGAATGAAAGCTGCTCCCTGCCCCGCAATCCCCTCCCTCCCCTCCGTCCTCATCCCTGCTGGTCCCATCCGCCCACAACGGCCACTGCCCGGCCTCCCTCTGCACAGGGAGCCTTAGCACGCCGAGAGCTGGTCTGTCTGTCCTGCTGTATCTTCGTCTCCTGCCCACCCGACACACACCGCAGCTCAGTGAGTGCCCGCGGCTCAGCCAGGGCCTGGCCGTTCGCTCCTAGCAGCCTGAGGTCCCAAGAGGTCAAGCAGGAACTGGAAGTGGAGCCCCCGGGCAAGGACCAGCCCCCTGGACTCTCTGGATCCCTATCTTTGCAAATAACAAGGAAGCAATAAGTTCAAGGTTAACCTGGACCTCGGAGTTCTGCTTCCCTCCCTCCTCCTCCACTCTGCACCACCTCCTGGCGGGACCCCCACACACTGCGGGGGGGGGGGGGTGTATGCAAATGACCTTCCAGGAGCCCACAAGCAGCTCCTGTTTACTTTTCATTCTGAGGTCCCAGGTGGGGCTTATCTGGAGGCCCTGCTATCAGATGGGCATGCAAATGAGCCCTCAGGAGCGACCCAGGGAAATAGCTGCTGCCAAACGCACGCGGGGACATTTGCCTATTTGCCTGCTCATTTCCCTTTCCCACCCCAAACACTGGACGGACTGTGCGGCCTAGTCAAATCCTCGCAGCAGGGTGCTGATAGGAGAGCCAAGCCCTTGGGGTTAGCATGTGGGGGGGGGGGGGAGAGGGGAGGGGTGCGGGGGCAGGGCTTTCTCTGGGGTGTTGAAGATGTTGGGAGTTAGAGAGGTGGTGGCTGTAGGGCGCTGTGATAGACTAAATGCCACCCAATTGTTCATCAAGTGCTCGCTTTTTAAAAACGGTTAATTTTGTACCCCATGAAGTTCCGCTGAATAAGGAGCCCCAGCCTTTCCCTCCTTGGTGTCAGGGAGGCCACAAGGCAGGTTGGGGGCACGTTCTGGGACCGCTAAACCTCAAGGGGCAGCGGCGGTGGCGACACTGAGCTCGCAGGCGCAGCTGCGTTCTGGCGGCTCTGAACTTGGGGGACACCTCCGGCTCCAGGGCCAGCCTCCCCCTGGAGGTGACGGCAGGTCCGGAGAAGCGGGGTGGGGCAGGTCACCTTGCCGGTCTGGATCCTGACCTCTGACCCCATCCGTCGGCCCCTGGCACATGTCCTCGACCCTCGTCCCGCCCCCCCCCCCACCCAATCCGGGCTCGGACTGGAAGATGAGCCACTTGCCTAAGCCTCGCTGTGTCTGGGCCCCCCCCCCGCCCCCCCCCCACTGCAAGTGCTGACATGCGATCCTTGCCCTGTGCCCCCGGCTCTGACCCAGCCCTAATCCCTGGGCCCCGAGGGCAGCAGAGCAGCCGGGGAGACTGACGGGGCTCACGTAGGAGACGAACTAGCTCCTGATCGGGACCCAGTGCAGGACCTTTGGGCTGAGTCTGAGGGCACCCAGGGAGCACCCTGTCCTGGACCAGCGGAGGGAAGGCTCGGGCCGTGCGGGCTGCGGGGCACAGAGAGGTTTGGACCGGAGTCTGGGCACCTGCTTTGGCACCTGTGCCCATGAAATGAGCGTCCACACCCCCGAACCTCTGGGCTGTTCTGAGAAAGAGCTGCCGGCCTCCGGATGAGAAACGGGGCCCAGGAGCCTCGTCCCTGCAGGAAGGCCTGTCCCCCTGGCCTGACCCTGGGCCTGCTTCTAGCACTTTCTGTGGCTCTTGTCTATCACACCAAGGAAACATCTCACAGAATCGCCAGGCGCCAAGGAGAGAGCCAGGCGGGGGCAGAGACGCGGGATCGCTGCCAGGAAAGGGTTAGAGATGGGGGGGCGGGGCAGCCCCCCAAGTGCGGAGCTACATCCGTGGGCGCCTGGCCCGCTGGTTCAACACAGGTGCTGCCGACCCTGATTTTCTGACTCAGCTCTGCTTTCTAAGCAATTGCTGTGTTTCTCTCCTCTCTCTCTCTCTCTCTCTCTCTCTCTCTCTCTCTCTCTCTCTCTCTCTCCTCTCTCTTTCTTTCTCTCTCCCTCTCTCTTCCTCCCCACCACTCTTTTCTCCCTCCCACCCTCTCTAAAAATCCATGGGAAAAATAACCTCGGGTGAGGATTAACAACAACAACACCGTCCCTTAGGCCCAGCTCCGTGCTGAGGCGGACAGCGGCTGAAGCGGTAACTGGGGGATCTGCTCGGCCGGCTCCAGGCCCAGGCCCAGGCCCAGGAGAGGCAGGTGCCGGCCGCAGCAGTGGCTGAAGGGGTTCCCTGCTAAGCGGAGCCGGGCAGAGCCTGGGGCAGGACCCTGCGGACTGACTGTCGTATGGAGGAGACGGTGGGCTCAGGGGGGGCCGGGCAGCTGGGCTGACGCAGCCCAAAGGTCAGTGGGGGACACTGGTCAGCCCAGAGGGAGGAGACCTTCCCCGCAGACTCCCAGGCACCAGAGAGCCTAAGAGGTCACTGCCCGGGACCCCAAGAGCCAGATGTTATCGCCCTCGGCCAGTGAAACCTGAGCCGGACCCCCACACCACCCGGGACATCCTGGGGCAGGCGCTGGGCCGCATTCAGACGGGGAGCTGTCCCTGGGCCCCCAGGTGCTGGGGGCGCTGACGGAGGGAGCCCTCATCGCTCCTGCCGCCCCGCTCCTCCTCCCACCTCCTCCCTGGGGTCTCTCTGCACCTGAAGTCGCCCAGCAGCAGACGGATGACACCGGGGGACGCCACCAGCAGAGGGTTTGTAGGAATGCAGGACAGAGACGCAAAGCCCAGGCAGAGGGGCCGGATCCCAGGGGGCCTGCTCCCACCCGCGCCAGCACCTTGGCCGCACTCGGAAGCTCCCCCGGGCCCACCAGCTCGGCACACTCCCCTGCAGCCTGGTGTATGCCAGCTCCAGTTCACGCTCTGTCACCCGACCGTCCCCACACTCCGCCTGGGCACAGACCCCACACCACGCCCGTCCATGCGAACACTGTCCACCCCGCTGCTCCGTCAGCACGGCTGCTCTTCTGGAAGCGTCCAGCCCTGTCCATTAGAGGAACTCCCCAAAAGGCACAGCGATTCTTCGATGGAAAGTTAGTTGCAACAGATATTTTGCACCCCACGCTTCCAACCCCTCACTTCAAAGATCTGCATCCCGCTGTGCCCTGGACTATTGCATCGCCAGCCTGACTTACCCCTCACCCAGCCTTCCCATGCCTCCTACACTGAAAGACACCCCCCAACCAAACTCCCAGTCTCAGTTAATTCCGACCTTGTCTCCTCCACATGGAGCCGCCAACTGCTCTTGCTCCCTCACCACAGTGAGCAACCAACTCCGGTTCATCTGGTCAAAGACTTGTGTCGGTGGCACCTCGGGAGACGACACTCCACAGAAGCATCCATTAGTCCGAAAGCACGTGTTTTTAGAATGGTGCAGAGATGGTGGAAGGATGGAGGAATGAATGTGGATGATGGATGGTTGCAGGTGGGGGGATGGATGAATGAGTGGGTGGATGAACGGAATATGTGGGTGGATGAATGAAATGGGTGAACATGGATGGATGGATGGATGAGTGGATGGATGGATAGATGAATGGGTGGGTGGGTGAGTGGATGGATGGATGAATGGATGAGTGGATGGGTGGGTGGATGGATGGATGGATAGATGGATGGATGGATGAATAGGTGGGTGGATGGATGGATGGATGGATGGATGGATGGATGGATGAGTGGATGGGTGGGTGGATGGATGGATGGATGGATGGATGGATGGATGGATGAGTGGATGGATGGATGGATGGATGGATGGATGGATGGATGAGTGGATGGATGGATGAATGGATGGGTGGGTAGATGGGTGGATGGATGGATGGATGGATGGATGGATGGATGGATGGATGGATAGATGAGTAGATGGTTGGATGGATGAATGGGTGGGTGGGTGGATGGATGGATGGATGGATGAGTGGATGGGTGGATAGATGAATGGGTGGGTGGGTGAGTGGATGGATGGATGAATGGATGAGTGGATGGGTGGGTGGATGGATGGATGGATAGATGGATGGATGGATGAATAGGTGGGTGGATGGATGGATGGATGGATGGATGGATGGATGGATGAGTGGATGGGTGGGTGGATGGATGGATGGATGGATGGATGGATGGATGGATGGATGAGTGGATGGATGGATGGATGGATGGATGGATGGATGAGTGGATGGATGGATGAATGGATGGGTGGGTAGATGGGTGGATGGATGGATGGATGGATGGATGGATGGATGGATGGATAGATGAGTAGATGGTTGGATGGATGAATGGGTGGGTGGGTGGATGGATGGATGGATGGATGAGTGGATGGGTGGGTGGGTGGATGGATGGATGGATGGATGGATGGATGGATGGATGGATGGATAGATGGATGGATGGATGAATGGGTCGGTGGGTGGATTGATGGACAGATGGATAGATGGATGGATGGATGGATAGATGGGTGAATGTGTGAGTGGGAGGATGGATGGATGGATGGATGGACGGATGGATGGATGGATGAGTGGATGAGTGGATGGGTGGATGGATGGATGGATGGATGGATGGATGGATGGATGAGTGGATGGATGGATGAATGGATGGGTGGGTGGGTGGATGGATGGATGGATGGATGGATGGATGGATGGATAGATGAGTAGATGGTTGGATGGATGAATGGGTGGATGGGTGGATGGATGGATGAGTGGATGGGTGGGTGGGTGGATGGATGGATGGATGGATGGATGGATGGATGGATGAATGGGTCAGTGGGTGGATTGATGGACAGATGGATAGATGGATGGATGGATGGATGGATGGATGGATGGATGGATGGACAGATGGATGGATGGATGGATGGATGGATGGATGAGTGGCCGGATTCTGACCAATGCTGATGAACCCTGCAGGTTTGGGCTGAGTCCAGGCCAGAAGAAGGTCCCATCCTGGTCTCACGGGAACTGAAAACCTGTCCAATCCAAGAAGCATCCTCCCCCTTTGCAAGGAAACCCCTTGAAATTATAAAAATTAATCCTCAAAGAGCAAATCAAGATGATTTGGCTTGAAACCTGCAACTCGAAAGCAGCCTTTGAAAGCAGCCTTGGCGAGTGGGGCTGCCACTCCAGCAGCCTGTGAGAACGGGGATCAGTATCTGATTCAACGTCCCCTTTGTGCCTGCCTTAGGGTGGGCCCATGTGGGCGTCCACACCCCCACCTCCTCTTGGCGGATCCTTTTCAGCTGAAATGAGGCTGAAGCGAATAATTACCGGGCCTTCTGTTTACCCTCCTTAGGAGATTTAATTTATCCCAATAAACTGGGGCGGCAGACCTTTGGGGTTTGAAACGACACATAATTTCCTTCTAACAAACGCGGGGGTCCAGGAGAAAGCCCATTCACCCGCCCACACGAATCCCGAGCAGCTCACCGAAAGGACCCTTTGTCTGATTGTTTTCCGTCACAAACAACGTGTGGGGAGGGGGCTCGGGCAATATTTCCAAACACTGGAAGCTCCCTAATGACCGTCCTCGGCGAACCTGGTGACAGTGTTCGCGGCAGAAGAGCAATTTATAGCCTCCTTCCCCGCTCAGCGGCCCAGCACAAGTGCCGTGCAGTCGAGGAGGCATTTAATGACGCTTCATTCAAACCCTAGATTTAAATAACATTAAGGTGGTGACCCAGGCCCGACAAAGCCCGGGAAACCCAGAGGGGGCGGGGCACTGTCCTTGACGCCTGGCGTGGGGCGAGGGGCTGCGACGGCAGAGGGAAGACGCCAGGCTGCCACTCTCTGCAATCTGGACCGGGCACCAAAGGCACGGTTCGCCGAGAGGAGAGGCACCACCGGCGGGGCTCTGAGCCACCAGCCCGCCCGTCGGGCACCGTGGGCCTCAGCTACAGCTCGTTTCCTCCTTAAGCAGCAACAGCGTGTGGCTTTGGCGGCTGCCTGTGGGCCAGTACGGTCTGTGTTCCCGGCCTCGGGTCCCGACTGCCCCTTCGGTTTCACTGACCCCTCGAACACAGCCGTCCAAAATCCAGCTCTCGCCTGGCCGGCGTGGCTCAGGGGTTGAGCATCGACTTATGAACCAAGATGTCACGGTTTGATCCCGGTCAGGGCACACGCCCGGATTGCGGGCTCCATCCCCTGTGCGTGGCCTGCAGGAGGCAGCCAATCAATGATTCCCTCTCATCACTCATCTCTCTCTCTCTCTCTCTCTCTCTCTCTCTCTCTCTCTCTCTCTCTCTCCCTCCCTCCCTTTCCCTTCCACTCTGAAATCAATAAAGATATATATATTTTTTTAAATTCGGCTCCCATCTCCACCTCCAATTTGCTCGCCATCTACCCACGCACCCAAGCCCCAGACCTGGGGGCAGGCCCCTCCCTCCTTCCCTGAATATTCACATTCCCTTGGTCCCTTGTCTCTAACCCCTCCTCCTGTCACCAGGGCGTCCCCTCTCAAATCCAGCCCCAGGGCCACGCCCCTGCCTTCCACTGGGAGGCCTCCTGACGGCTCTCCAGTTCCTGCCTCTTCCTGCCTCTTCTCCTCAGGGACAGGCACACAAGTGCTGTGTCATTCTCAAGGAGCCCTTGGGACCGGATTGGATGCAATTTGCAATTCAAAGGCAGCGTTCCAAAAACAGCCTCGGAGCTGAGGCTGCCTGGACGGAATGGCTTAAACAACTACATTTATTTCTCAGGGTCTGGAGGCTGGGAAGTCCAAGGTCAAGGCCATGTTGGTGTTTGGCGAGAGCTCTCTTTCTGACATGCTGTCCACACCCTCTTAGAGAGAGAGCTGCTCTTCCGATAAGGCCACTAACTCCATCATAGGGGCCCACCCTCATGACCTCATCTAATCTCAATCCTCTCCCAAAGCCCCCCCACCTCCAAACCCCATCCCATTGGGAACTTGAGCTTCAACATAGGAAGGGGGCGGGGGGGGGGGGGGACGCGAACATTCTGTCCGTAGCAGCTGTTTATCAAGCTCCTGCTATGTGCCAGGCGCTGAGTTGGGCATTTTGGAGGTTAAAATCCCTTTTCTGAAAAACGGATTTCACCACCTGCCTCATCAAGACCAGTGTAAGTCCCTAGAACACACACAGCAGTGACTGTGGCACTCAACCCCCAGCCACGCGGCCACGTGGCCCCAGAGGAAGCCTGAGGCCCCAGAGGAAGCCTCGGGCTCCCGAGCGGGCAGGTCCTTTAACCCCGTGAACTTGGATCCCAGCTCCAAAGGTCAGCCATCAGCCCCTCACCCTGCAGCCTGCCCCGCACTTGCACTTAATTACCCAATTAACGCCTCGTTTTATAGCCCGCTCACACCTCCTCTTTGGGGAGCTGGGATGAGGGCTGGAAGGGCAAAAACCTAGCCCATCCCAACGCTGGCACTCAGGGGGAAAGCAGGAACCGTTGGAAACAGCCCATTGCAAAGCATTGCACGCTCTGGTATAAACACCACAGTCCCACCAGGGCTCAGAATGAAGTGCCGACAGGACCTGGGCCCGCTCTCCCCCACCCGGGCCCGCTCTCCCCCACCCGGGCCCGCTCTCCCCCACCCGGGCCCGCTCTCCCCCACCCGGGCCCGCTCTCCCCCACCCGGGCCCGCTCTCCCCAACCCGGGCCCGCTCTCCCCCACCCGGGCCCGGTCTCCCCCACCCAGGCCCTCTCTCCCCCACCCAGGCCCACTCTCCCCCACCCAGGCCAGCTCTCCTCCACCCAGGCCCGCTCTCCCCCACCCAGGCCCGCTCTCCCCCACCCAGGCCCGCTCTCCCCCACCCAGGCCCGCTCTCCCCCACCCAGGCCCGCTCTCCCCCACCCAGGCCCGCTCTCCCCCACCCAGGCCCGCTCTCTCCCACCGTCTTGCTGGGCGACCTGAAAGGTCCTGACCTCTCCGTTTCTTGCTCTCCTCGCCCGTCAGAGGGACATTCTCACGGCTGCCTTCGTTATTCTTCGTGGTCGGAATACAAAGCTTGTCACGTATGACGCACCTGCCAGTGCCTTGGAAAACACCACATGCTACCAAATGCCGTGAAAGTGTTCTCGCGTTTCATATCCCATGTCTTTTTTAAATATATTTTACTGATTTCTGAGAGGAAGGGAGAGGAGAGGGAGAGAGATATGATGAGAGAGAATCATCCATCAGCTGCCTCCTGCACGCCCCCACTGGGCATCGAACCCGCAACCCGAGCCTGTGCCCTCGACCAGAAAGGAACCCGGGACCCTTCGGTCCACAGGCCGACGCTCTATCCACTGAGCCACACCGGCCAGGGCTATCCCCTGTGTCTTAATTCGGTTCCCCCATGGCAGACCCTGAGAGGAGGGCTGGCCGCAGGTGGGTGGCTGGGGAGGGGTCTCAGGAAGCGGGAATGAGGGCGTGGGGCGTGAGAGTGAACAGGGGGTGGGGGGGGTGGTCGAGGAACCTACGGGGGGGCAGGGGGGCCCAGGAGAAGTCACAGTCCAGGCCTTCACGTCGCCCGGATTCATTAGACCAGGACTCCGTGCCGCGGACACGCCTACGATGAGACGCGGCCCCTCCTTGTGCGCGGATGGGACGGGGGGGGGGGGGGCGGGGGGGGGGCTGATTCACGCGCTCCCGCGCTCCCCGCACGGCGCGCCCTCCAGCAGGCAGCCCCCAATCCATCGCGAACAGCGAATCACACGTGAAATAACACCCAGTCCCCCCCGCCCGCCCGCAGTGACGCCTGATTGACGGCTCTGAGATTCACGAGCCGCGGCTCCCGAGCGAGGCCCGGGGAGGCTGGGGGCGGCGGGGGGCTGAACCCCAACCCCGCGCCTCGGAGCGGAGGGTGAGTCCCGTTCTCCCAGAGAATCAACGGAGACGTGATGAGCGTGTGCAGCGAAGGGAACGAGATGCATAAATAAGGCCCTGCGAGCTGCCTTCAAACATTTATTCTACATGAACGAGGGCTGATGGCATTCACGGGGACAGAGGAAATCAAAAAGTCATCGCCGGCAGCCACTCGGCAAGCCCAGATCTGAGCACAAGCCCCCAAGGGCTGTTTCCACCAACTTTCCAATCCATCACGCTGACTCGGAGCACGCAGGCCTTCATTCCTGCCTTAGACCGAAGGCGGCGGCGGCCGCCCCTCCCCGCACAGTCCTGGAACCACCGGGCTATAAAACGAGGCGTTAATTGGGTAATTAAGTGCGGGGCAGGCTGCAGGGTGAGGGGCTGATGGCTGACCTTTGGAGCTGGGATCAGAGTTCACGGGGTTAAAGGACCTGCCCCCTCGGGAGCCCCAGGCTTCCTCTGGGGGGGGGGGGGGGGCCTCAGGTAGTCGTGAGGCGGTGATTAATTATTTAAACGGAAGGATCTGTCCGGGTTTAAATGCCGGGTGAGGAGTCAGAGTCCCTGAGAGTTAATCACCTCCTCCCTGGTCGTGGGCGCTTGACGTCCGCCCCCCCACCCCCCCGTGTGCAGTGTGTGTCCTGGAGGGGAGGGCAGGGGAGGCGGGGGAAGGGGGGCCTCTGGGCCAGGGGTGGGCAAACTTTTTGACTCGAGGGCCACCATGGGTTCTTAAACTGGACCGGAGGGCTGGAACAAAAGCATGGATGGAGTGTTTGTGTGAACGAATATAAATTCAAAGTAAGGAGCGGAGTGGAGAGCAAGAGAACCCTCCGCTCTTTCGGCTCCGCGGGCCGGATAGAACAGCCGAACGGGCCGGATCCGGCCCGCGGGCCGTAGTTTGCCCACGGCTCCTCTGGGCACAAGGGCGAGATCCTCTCCCTGAGTGAGGCGTCCCAACCCCCCCATCCACCCCCCCCCACACACACACACACACTCTTCCCCCCTCCCCCACTCCGGCTCAGCCATGGCCACGCCCCGCTTGTCCTGAGAATCCCACGGGGACCCACAGCTCCCCAAGAGCCACCATGGCCCCATCCAGCCTCCGGGCTGCAGGGAGTCGGGGCGAACCCGGACGCCCCCCCCATCCCACCCCAAGTTCCAAATACGTGGTCTGAGGGGGGCTGTAGCAGGGGTGGGAGCCGCTTTCCTGCAGAGGTCCCCCCGGATTTTACCGCGTCATTCTCGGCTGCCCGCCGGAGAGGAGCCCGCTGTGTGCGGGGAAGCGCTTCATTAACGCCCCGCGCCCTGCAGGGCCCGAGCCGATGCCTGTGAGGGCTGCATGGCCGGGCGCACGTCCCCCACCCCGCTCCAGCTCTCCGCTCCCAGGGAAGGACGCGATGGGGGAATAAGGATGGTGTCCGAGAAGGGGGCGCGCAGCCCTCAGCACTGTGGGTTACAAACAGGGGTTCCTGGAGGAGTGAGGAGCCGAGGCCTGAGCACAGGACCGGCACCCAGGGGTCGGGGCCTTCCCAACACGGGGGCAGCCTGAGGGCTCACGGGGGAGGCAGAGGGCAGTGAAGGGGAGGCATGAGGGGTAGGAGGGGGGCGAGGCCCCACAAACCCCGTTCCCAGGATTTACTCCAGTGCGTGAGGAGGGTGCTGGCAGGGGGTGCCCAGGCAGGGAGGGGGTGCAGCTTCTCTCCTGGGCCCCTGGGAGGACACATGGTCCCCCAACTTCTACCCCCCCCCACCCCACCCCCAGGGTAGCGGGAGAGCGGGCCTCGGCCCGGCACCTGTGGGAGGGCTGGGGTTCTCCCGGCTGCCAGAGAGGCCGCTGCTTCTGCCCTTTTGGGGTGAATGGTGCTGGCTGGTGCCTAAGCTTTGGGCCGGAGGACGCAGCTCCTATGGCATGCCCGTGTCCCCAGGTGTCCCCCCGTCTCCTCCCAGACACGGAGCCCTCGGGGGCTCTCCCTCACCTCGTCCTCTCAGTCTTCACGCAGACCTGGTGGGCCATGCGAGTGGCATTTCCCTGCGTGGCAGCCCTGCCCCCGACACAGGTCACAGCCAGCCCGGCCCAGGTCACAGCCAGACCCAGGTCACAGCCAGATCCAGGTCACAGCCAGCCCCAGGTCACAGCCAGACCCAGGTCACAGCCAGAACCAGGTCACAGCCAGAACCAGGTCACAGCCAGATCCAGGTCACAGCCAGATCCAGGTCACAGCCAGCCCCAGGTCACAGCCAGCCCCAGGTCACAGCCAGATCCAGGTCACAGCCCGGCCCAGGTCACAGCCAGATCCAGGTCACAGCCAGATCCAGGTCACAGCCAGCCCCAGGTCACAGCCAGATCCAGGTCACAGCCAGCCCGGCCCAGGTCACAGCCCGGCCCAGGTCACAGCCTGCCCCAGGTCACAGCCAGACCCAGGTCACAGCCCGGCCCAGGTCACAGCCCGAACCAGGTCACAGCCTGCCCGGCCCAGGTCACAGCCCGGCCCCAGGTCACAGCCAGACCCAGGTCACAGCCAGACCCAGGTCACAGACCGAACCAGGTCACAGTCAGCCCCAGGTCACACCCAGCCCGGCCCAGGTCACAGCCAGCCCGAACCAGGTAGCCACAGAGGCTGCGAGGCTCCCGACGGCCAGGCCTGGCACTGCGGGCACAGCCATTTCCAGACAAAGCAGCACCGGCGGCCCCCAGGCAGCTGTGCTGGGCTCCGTAGCAGCTGCAGGTTCCACCCGAGTTTGCACCGCGATAAAGGAGACAACGGAGGGGTTTCCAGCCCTCCGCCCAAGGGGCAGAGCACGGCCCTGAGACAGAGACGGCGGCTCAGCGAGCCCACAGCTGCAGCACCTCCGAGCCGCCCGTTGTGCCCGCTGACTCCGGCAGGTTTGCGTGTCCCCGCACCCAAACAACAGCTCGAGGAGTCATCGGAGACCAGACACCAAAGCGCTGTCATCACAGTCCAAGAGGTGCTGTCGATGAAAGTGCCCTCGCCCACGGTGCAGAGAGCCTGCTGGCCGGGGAAGTGCTCCCACTGAACCAGAACCTCGTCCCCAGGTGCAATGTCCCAGCAAGTGCTGGGGGCTTTGGCACCGGCGGCCGGAGCTGCTGAAACCCACACCCCAGGTTTCCAGGGCCCGCGGTGACCAGGATCTGTCTGCCCACCCGCCTGCCTGCAAGGCAACACACATCCTCCTGAACTGAAGCCGCTTGCCATCACGGCTTTGCCCAAGCCAGCAAAGGCCTGCCAGGGCCTGCAGAGCGGGGAGTTGCATTGGGAGTCAGCCATTCAGAGATTGCATCCACCCATCCACCCATCCACCCATCCATCCATCCATTCATTCATTTATCCATCCATCCATCCATCCATCCATCCATCCATCCATCCATCTATCCATCCATCCACCCATCCATCCATTCATCTATTCATCCACCCATCCATCCATCCATTCATCTATTCATCCACCCATCCATCCATCCATCAATCCATCCATCCATCCATTCATCCACCCATCCATCCATTCATTCATTTATCCATTCATCCATCCATCCATTCATTCATTTATCCATCCATCCATCCATCCATCCATCCATCCATCTATCCATCCATTCATCCATTCATCCACCCATCCATCCATCCATCCATTCATTCATTTATCCTTTCATCCATCCATTCATCCATTCATCCACCCATCCACCCATCCATCCATCCATTCATCCATCATCCATCCATTCATCCATCCATTCATTCACTCACTCCTGATGCATGGAGTCTGGCGCCTCTCCGGGGTCAGACACTGTACCAGGCACTGGGATGGCACTGTTAATCGCCCACATGCAGAGCCTGCCCCATGTAGCTTAGGGGAGTTCAGGGCCAGAGGCAGAGTTAAGGCAAGGACAGTGCTGTGCACTGGGAGGTGGGAGGGGCCTGGAAACTGCCATGCAGAGCCCCGGGACCGGCAGGCACCACGCACGGTCTCTCCAGCTGCCCTCATGCTGACGACCTTCGGCCCGAAAGTCGCTGCAGGCCCATACGTTAAACTCAAGAGCTAAAGCCGAATACAAAGAGACGGGTTGGCGTGGGCTGAACACCTGGAGACATTTCCAGAATGCAAGAGCCACCTTGAGGCGCGTGGGCTGCCATGGGCAGGCCCGGCCCTGGCAGTCCTGGGAGCTGCTCAGGTTAATTCGAAAGCAATCCGTGCCCCAAGCACGAGGACACGGAGGCCAGCATCTTCTAGCTCATTTCGGGGCTGAAGGCAACCAAGCCCATCAACAGAGCCGTGGGGAACCCCCTTCTCTCTGCACACCGCCCCCCACACACCCCTGACCCATTGCATGGTGAGGGCCGGGGGTCCGTCCCATTGAACCTGAACTCCCAAGTCCTGAGTCTGCAGGACTAAGCGTAACAGGAAGAAAGGAAGGGAAGGAGGGAGGGAGGGAGGGAGGGAGGGAGGAAGAAAAAAAGTCCCGGTCCATTTTGTTCGGAGACCGATTCCCTGCTTGACACATAGTAGGTGCTTAGCAAATGGTTTTTTAGAGGAGAACGAGGTGATGTCAATAGATGGGATCCAGGTTCACCTCAACCGGCTAGAAAATTCCTTCCCGGTACGGCATCCGTGCGGAATCGCGGGCTCGCCGTATTATTCCAGAACAAATGGCTGCTGAGGAGGCCGTGCAGGTGATAAAGGAAGCTGGGCGCGGAGCCGCCAGCCTCGAGTCCGCGAACAGCTGCGCCCCGTAATTACGGGGCCTGATTTATACTCTATTAAAGCTGCGCGGCAACCCATTTCTCCGAAAGCATTTAAACCTCCCCTATTCCAGCAAACACGGCGCTTTTTATCGGAAATAAATGTATCCAGCTCTTTGGGGGACATATGGTATATTTCTCTCTTATTAATAATTCAGTTCAAATGAGCAAAAATTAGTTGGTGCAGTTACGGCTGATTTTGTCCTGAAAAGATCCGCATTAATTTTAGACGTTTTGTAAATTGGGCTATTAAATAAAAGCATTATATGTGAATTACCCTTTAAATTTTAAGCAACTTGGTAGTTTAATGGTATTTTCTAGTCAGATTCATTTTCAATCTTTAAAAAATTATAGTCATTACGGCAAGACAAATTTTTGAAACCTGCTCCTTCTATCCAATTACATATTGTACTAATAAGTAAACTAGAAAACTTTAATGTTCTCACCTCGGGGTGCAGGCCTGCTCTTCTCCCTCCGGAGGTGGCATCTGTCTTCCGAGCTGGTCCCCTGAGGGGGGCTGGTCGGAGACTCCCGACAAGGGGCCGGGCCCGAGGGAGCTGGAGGTCCCTGGAAGGGTTGACCGTGGGTCATATATTTTTTTAAATATGTATTTTTATTGATGTCAGAGAGGAAGGAGAGGGAGAGAGAGAAAAACATCCATGAGGAGAGAGAATCCTGGATCGGCTGCCTCCTGCACGCCCCACACTGGGGATGGAGCCCGCAACCCGGGCCTGTGCTCTGACCGGGATTCCAACTCCTGGTTCATAGGTCGATGCTCAACCCCTGAGCCATGCCGGCGGCTGGAGTTCGAGTTCAGGACTGTGAGCTCCTGCGGCCGGGATCTCCTCTCGGGGCCGCCACAGGGTGCAGAGCTCGGGCCAGCAGAGAAGCCAGAGGCCCCTCCAGGCAGGTTTGCTGAAGGGACTGAAGGATTCCTGTCCGCTGGCACGTTCGTTAGAGGAGACAAGCACGCAGCTGGCCGGCCGGGCAGTGCAGCCTGGCAGAGACCCCAAAGCCAGGCCCGCTCGGCGGGCCCTCCCCGGCTGCCCCAAGACCAGGGACGCAGGGCCGGTCTCTCCCGAGGCCCCCCCTGCTTCAGTCCCGTTCAGAGAACCGGGGCCGTGGGGGCTCTGGGGGGCTGACATCTCGGCGCCAAGACTGGCAGGCCGGCCGTGTGCTTTGGCCAGCTTTGTCTCCGAGACGCGGTCCCCACAGCTGTGGATGGGGAGCGCTCACGGCTGTGCTGGGCATGGGGAGCCGGTGCCCGGGAGGCGGCCTGGCCCGAGAGGCGGAGCTGCCAGACCCTTCCTCCCCACCCCAGCCTGGCCTTCCGGAGCTCCTGGCCCGGGTCCCTTCTACCCCGCCCTCTGTGCCAGTCCGACGGCGCCCGCCCGGCCCACCTGCCCTGGCCCGGAGGGTGCGCTCACACCAACTCCCACCCCACCTGGGCGTAACCCCAGGACTGGA